>NC_092876.1:386412530-386734196 GCF_028372415.1 Notamacropus eugenii
TCATTTTTATTATATTGTCTCAGCCTACATGTTCTCCCACTTACTTAGATCTGACTTCATTTGTGCAAAAAGTGTCTTCTAATTGTGTTCATATAGTCCCTGGGTTTGTTTTGGCAGGTAAGCTCCCAAATATTTTATAGTGTCTACCCTATCATTACATGGGATTTCTCTTTCTATCTTGTGCTGTTGGACTTTTTTTTTAATATATAGGAATGCAGAAGGCTTGTGAGGGTTTATTTTGTAAGCTGAAACTTTGCCAAAGTTTATTATTTCAAGTAGTTTTTTACTTGAACCTCTGGGATTCTCTAAGTATATCATCATATCATCTGCAAAGAGTGATAATTTAATTTCTTCTTTGCCTATTCTTATTCCTTCAGTTTCTTTATCTTGTCTAATTGCTACAGCTAACATTTCTAGTAACATATTGAATAATAGTGGTGATAATGGACATCCTTGTTTCACCCCTAATCTTATTGGAAATGCATCTAGCTTATCTCCATTGCATATAATGCTTGCAAATGGTTTTAGGTAGATACTGCTTATTATTTTATGGAAACTTCCCTTTATTCCTATGTTCTTCAGTGGTTTTAATAGGAATGGGTGTTGTATTTTGTGGAAAGATTTTTCTGTCTCTATTGAGATAATCATGTGGTTTTTGTTAGTTTTGTTATTGACATGATCGATAATGCTAATAGTTTTCCTAATATTGAACCAGCTCTGCATTCCTAGTACGAATCCTACCTGATCATAATGTATTATTCTCATGATAAGATGATGTATTCATTTTGCTAAAATCTTATTTAAAATTTTTGCATCTATATTCATTAGAGACATTGGTCTATAATTTTCTTTCTCTTTTTTGTCTCTTTTCTGGTTTAGGTATTAGAATCATAATTGTATCATAAAATGAATTTGGGAGGACTCCTCCCTCAGTTTTCAAAAATAGTCTGTATAGTATTGGAATTAATTATTCTTTAAATATTTGGTAGAATTCACTTGTAAATTTGTCTGGCCCTCGAGATTTTTTGCTAGGGAGTTCACTGATGGCTTGTTCAATTTCTTTTTCTGAGATGGGGTTGTTTAAGCATTCAAGTTCTTCCTCTGTTAATCTGGGCAATTTGCATTTTTTAAAATACTCATCCATCTCATTTATATTGTCGAATTTATGGGCATAAAGTTGGGCAAAATAATTTGTAATTATGGTTTTAATTTCCTCCTCACTGGAGGTGAGTTCACCCCTTTCATTTTTGATATTGGTAATTTGATTTTCTTCTTTTTTTTTTAATCAAATTGACCAAAGGTTTATCAATTTTGTTAGTTTTTTCATAAAACCAACTGTTGGTTTTATTTATTAATTCAATAGTTTTCTTAGTTTCAATTTTATTAATCTCTCCTTTGGTTTTCAGTATTTCTAATTTGGTATTTACTTGGGTATTTTCAATTTGCTCTTTTTCTAGCTTTTTCAGCTGCATGCCCAAGTCATTGATCTCCTCTTTCTCTATTTTATTTATGTAGGCATTAAAGATATAATACTTTCCCTAAGAACTGCTTTTGCAGTATCCCATAAGATTTGGTAGGTTGTCTCATTATTGTCATTCCCTTGAATGAAGTTATTGATTGTTTCTATGATTTCTTCTTTAACCCACTCCTTCTTTAGGATTAGATTATTTAGTTTCCAAATGATTTATCTTTCCATGGTCTTTTAGTAAATATAATTTTTATTGCATTATGATCTGAGAAAGATGCATTGATTATCTCTGCCTTTCTGCACTGGATTGTGAGGTTTTTATGTTCTAGTACATGGTCAATTTTTTTATATGTGCCATGTACTGCTGAGAAAAAGTTATATTCCTTTCTATTCCCATTCAGTTTTCTCCAGAGATCTATCATATCCACCTTATCCAAAGTTTTATTTACCTCCTGAACCTCTTTCTTGTTTATTTTGAGGTTAGATTTATCAAGTTCAGAGAGGGGGAGGTTGAGGTCTCCCACTAGTATAGTTTTGCTGTCTATTCCTTCCTTCAGCTCCCTCAGCCTCTCCTCTAAGAATCTGGATGCTATATCACTTGGAGCAAGCATGTTTAGGAATGATACTGCTTCACTGTCTATGGTGCCTTTTAGCACGACAGTTTCTTTCCGTACCTCTTTTGATTAGATCTGTTTCTGCTTTCACTTTGTCTGAGATTAGGATTGGCACCCCTGCTTTTTTTACATCAGCTGAAGCACAATATATTCTGCTTCAACCTTTGACCTTTACCCTGTATGTATCCCCCCATTTCAAATGTCTTTCTTGTAAACAACATATTGGTGAATTATGGCTTTTAATCCATTCTGCTATCCATCTCCATTTTATGGAAGAGTTAATTCCATTCCCATTCACAGTTATGATTACAATTTGTGTATTTCCCTCCATCCTCCTTCCCACCATTTGTGCTTTTAGCTTTCTCGTCTCCCTTCCCCTCCTAAATAGTTTTCACTTTTCACCACCTCCTCCTGCAGCCTTTCTTTCTTTCTTTTAGCCCCCCTCCCTTTTACTACCCTTTACCCTTACTGTTTCTTCCCTCCCTTTTAGCTTCCCCTCCCCTTTTTTCCACTTCCCCTCCTATTGCCTATAGAGCTAGTTGGAATTATATAGTTAAGTTTATTGTCCCTCTTTGAACTAAATCAGATGAGAGTACCTCTCAAACAAACCTTTCTCCATCCCCTCTTTCCCTCTATTATAATTTTGTGCTTCTTCCTGTAATGTAATTTATCATTTTATGCTTCCTCCTTTTCAAACCTCCTGTTACAATCCCTTTGCACACTTAAATCATATTTGTAACATGATATCATTTACTTTATACACATTTCCCTCTATGTATATCCCTTTTATATTCTATAATAGATGTACAAATCTCAAGATTAACAGGTATCATCTTCCCTTTTAGGGAAGTAAACAGTTTGCTCAAATTGAGTAACAAGTTTTGTTCCCCCCCCCCCATTTCCCTTTTTATGCCTCTCTTGAGGCCTTATTTGAAGATAGAATTTTCTATTAAGTTCTGACGTTTTTGTCAGGAAGATCTGGAAATCCCTTACTTTATTGAATGACCATCTCCTTGCCTGAAATATTATGCTGAACTTTGCAGGGTAGTTGATCCTTGGTTGTAGTCCTAGCTCCTTTGCCTTATGGAATATCAGATTCAAATTCCTTTGATCGTTAAACGTAGAAGCTGCAAGGTCCTGTGCAATCCTTGATATTTGAATTGTTTCTTTCTGGCCACCTGTAGTATTTTCTCTTTAATTTCATAGTTCTGGAATTTGGCAACAATATTTCTTGGGGTTTTGAGTTTGGGATCCCTTTTGGGAAGTGAAAGGTGGATTCTTTCAATGACTATTTTGCCCTCTGGATCTAACACTTCTGGGAAGTTTTCCTTGATGATTTCCTAGAAGATATTGTCCAGACTCTTTTTTTCATCATGACTTTCTGGCAGGTCAATAATTCTTAAATTTTCTCTCCTGGATCTATTTTCCAGGTCAGTTGTTTTTCCAGTTAGATATTTTACATTTTCTTCTATCTTTTCATTCTTTAGATTTTGTTTGACTGATTCTTGCTGGCTCACAGAGCCATTAGTTTCTACTTGCTCAGTTCTAATTTTTATCAAATTGTTTTCTTCAGTTAACTTTTGCATCTCCTTTTCCATCTGTCCAATTTTTCGTCTTAAGGAGTTATTTTCTCCAGTTAATTTTTGTACTTTCTTTTCCATTTGTTCAATTTTCCTTTTTAAAGAGGTGTTCTCATCAGTGAATTCTTTTTTTATACTTTTAAAATCATTGGCCGGTTTTTCTTCTATTTCCTTCTTCAGCTGTTCCAGGAGAGCTATTTGTGCATCTTCATAGTCCCTTCTGAAGTTTCAGATGGAAGTACAGTCTCACTATTGACCTTTTTGGTATTTGTGTTTTGATCCTTGTCCCCACAGAAAGATTCTACAGTTTTTTCATGCTTGGTAGAAGCTGCAGAACTTGGTGTTGAGCTGACTTTTGTGAATAATCTAAGAACAAGTGTCTTTTTATCTTTTTGTTTTGTGCTTCCCCAATCTGCCCTGGGGTTAGCTTGTTAAGTGTGGGGGAGTGGTGGTCTGGTCACAGGAGATCTCCTCAGCTGAACTGAGGCAAAAGCAAGCTCAGGGGATAGTGATCCCAGCTGCCCTATTGTCTTCCCATTTCCCCTGGAGTGCTGAGGCACACCTAGATCCCAGGGTGAGTTTCCACCCCTGCTGGGACTACTCTCCTAGCACTGAGGCTTGTCTAGGTCCTAGTGGGAGTTTCCACTGTGCTGGGGCCCCTCTCCTTCTGGTTCACCTCTGCCACTGTAGGAGGAATCCCCCTTAGCTATTTTCCTAGCCTCAGGTGTATAAGACTATTTGCCCCCTCTGCTGCTTCTGCCGATTCAGGATTTTTCTGGGGAAATATTTTATGATTCTTTCAAGATCATCGAGGGGGGAAGAGAGAGCATTTACTGATCACTCCACCATCTTGGATCCTGGAAGTTCAAGTAAGTGACTTACAGATGTTTAATCTGCAGGCTGAAAGTCTCAGGAGCTGCTGCGGCTGATATCTGATGCTCAGGAGATGTCATTCAGCTCTGCTGATCTCTCACCCTGGGCTGCCACTCCTCCAGTTCCACTGCTGCTGTCTCAGGTTTCCCTGGGGCCCTCCTGCTTTGCTGAGTTGGAGGCGCTGTGCTGTGCTCTGTGGCCTCCCCCCTGCAGAATAGATCCTTCCTGTGGACCTTCCAGTATGTCCTGGTCTTTGAATCTGTCACAATCTGTCTCTTATTGGAGTCTGCACCTCCAAAATTCAGTCAGATTCTCTTTTTAGAGGTATCTTAAAGAGTTTGTCTAAGAGCTTAGGTGAGTAGTTGCTCTTACTCCGTCATCTTGGCTCTGTCTCCTGGCTTCCTTCTTTCTACAGTTCTCTACATATTGATGCAGAATCTCATATTCTGAAACTCCCACCCATAACCATCAACTCCCAACTACTTATCCTCCCTATATCCCTCTGTCCATGTTTCACAGGCATACTACAATGAGGTCCAGCACAACAGCTCTGTAGACCTTCAGTTTAGTAGTCAGTCTAATATCTCTTCTCTCCCAAACTTTTTTTTGGAGCTTCCCAAACACTGAACTAGCTCTGGCAATGGGTGCATCAGTCAGGAAACTGAACCATTTCCATTTGTACTGTCTTAGGAAGATTCTAAGGACCATCTGGCAGGATAAGGTACCAGACAGTGAAGTCCTTGCTTGAGCTGAACTGTCAAGCATTCAAACTATGCTTCAGGGAGTGCCACTCTGATGGGCGGGCCACCTTGTTTGAATGCAAAATATATGCTTGCCAAAAGCACTATTTTGTGGAGAACTCACATGAGGCAGGCAATCACATGGTGATCAGAAGGAGCGATACAAGGACATTCTCAAGGTCTCTCTGAAGAACTTTGGATTTGTGAAACATGGGAGACACTGGCACAGGACCTCTCAGCATGACATGCTCACATCAGAAAAGGTGCTGTGCTCTATGAGCAAAGCAGAACTGAGATATTACAAAGTACATGTAGGATGTGCAAATTTGAAGTATCCACTCCAAAAATTCATATGGACTATCTGTGCCCAACCTGTGGTAGAGCATTTTGAGCATGTATTGGTCTGATCAGACACAGTCAGACACTCTTAAACTTGACTTTATCATGGTGATATCATTTTGGTCCTCTTCAAAAGCGAAGGACAGCAACTAACCAACCAATATCTCTCTAGTCCATTGCCACAGCCAACCATTCCATTATAAAGCAATCAAAAAAAAAAACAAATTAATGTTTAAACAATATAGCCCAGAGTATGTGGGGAACCATTCCTACATTTTCTCCTTCCTTTGATGAAGGAGAGGGGGCATTCAGGAGGTACATGCAGGGTATTTTGGAGCAGACATAGCAATGGTAGAAACTCACTTTCCCAGAATGCTATGGGTCAAAGGTATATGACAAAAGCATGAAGCAGTGGCTGCAGAGGGACAAGAAGGTGAGGAGGAAGGAAGTAGAAAGGATAGAATAATGAAGCCAAGAGATAAGAGAGTGGCTACATTATGTCATTGGCTTGGTGGGCCATAAGGAGGATCTGTGGCATTACAGCATTCCAGGCTGTGACACCCATTGAATGGCATCTATGAAGTTGGCAACCAAGAGAAAGCATTACCAGAAGATAGGATGGAACTCTTATACCTGCCCTGCATAGGATCAGCGATGGTAGTGTGCCATTACACCCACACCATAGGGACTTTACCTTCTGTGGGTGACATATGCTTTCATGGACCAAGAATAAAACATTCTAGGGGTAAGAGAAGAAAGAGAAGAAGCTGGGCATCCTGGTTAAGGTCATACCATTCTAAGTTAGTGCCAATGAGATGAGAAAATGTCAGCTAGGTGAAGAGAGATATCCCCTCTGGGATTGGAGAATAACACCATTTGGCAGCAGCAATACTGCAGGGGAGATGGTGTGAAGAAACAAAAAGAATTAAGATTATTTTCATTTCCAGCCAATGAGGGGAGCAGAAAGAGTTTTGCATGAAGGTCCATAGAATGTGTGGTCTGTGTTATAGCCATCGCTTAATGAGTCCATTCAAATGTGATGTGACAGATAGGTAACGCAGTAGATAGAGCACCAGACTCAGGAAGACCTGTGTTCAAATCTGGCCTCAGGCACCTGCTATCTGTGTGACTCAAGTCATTTAACCTCTGCTTGCCTCAGTTTCCTCATCTGTAAAATGAGGGTAATAATAGCACCTACCTTTCAGAGTTGTTGTAATGATCAAATGAAATAATTTTAAAGCACTTAGCACGCTGCCATAGAGTAAGTACCATGAAGGCATACCTCGGAGATAATGAAAGTTCAATTCTAGACTCCTACAATAAATCAAATGACACAATAAAATACATCACATGATTTTTTTTGGTTTCCCAGTATACATAAAAGTTATCTTTACACCGTACTGTAGTCTATTAAAGATACAATAACATTATGTCTAAAAAAAGTACATGCCTTAAATAAAAATGTTTTATTGACAAAAGTGCTAATCATTATCTGAGCCTTGAGCTAGATGTAATATTTTGGTGCATAGAGGGTCTTGCCTCAGTTCTGTGGACTGCTGACTGACCAGGATGGTGGCTGCTGAAGACTGGGATTTTGTGGCAATTTCTTAAAATAAGACAACAGTGAAATTTGCCAATTAATTGACTTCATTTCACTTTAACACTTAGGTCACGGCAGGGTTACTACTTGGCCTAATTTCAATATTATTATGTCTCAGGAGATTAGGGAGGCCAGAAAAGAGGGAGATAGAAGATAAAAATGGATGATAGTTGGAGTAAACAGAACACACACACCATTTATCATTTAAGTTCACCGTAGCATATGGCACATCTGTGGAGCCTCAAAACAATTATAATAGATCAAAGATCACCATATAAAAATAATAGTAATGAAAAAGCTCAAAATATTCCAAGAATTACCAAAATGTGACACAGAGACATGATGTGAGCACGTTCTGTTGGGGAATAAAAAATGGTGCTGATAGATTTGCTTCATTGCAAAGTTGCCTCAAACCTTCAATCTGTAAATTCACACAACCTCTGTGAAGTTCTATAAAACAAGTTATGCCTGTATATATGCCAGCTATCATGATAAAAGTAAAGGGACATAAGGAATGTTTTTCCACTCTCCAGATCATCTTGAGAATGAGGCTTTCCTTTACAACTAAAAGAAGAAACAAAACACAAGACTGGTTTCAATGGGAAAACAAAGCAGAAAAATAACACAAAGATAAAAGGTAGTCTTGATCTGTGACAGGAAGTTGGAAAGTTGAAGAATTTGGCACAGAAGAAAAACTGAGGAAGGACAGCTGAAAACTTAGAGCTAAGTTACAGAGATGAGATTGATTTTTAAACTCTTATCGTACTGGGTAGTCTGGATGAAAAGTGAGATCTCACACAGAGATAGCTTCAACAAACTTGATCGCTGCTCACAAGAGAAACAGGAAAACAGCTACTAGCAGGTAAAGTCTCAGTGTGAGGCCTCTATGCTGTAAGTGGGCAACACACCTAGGGTGGGAGGGGGAAAAGGGTGGGAGAAGATATCTGCTCTCCAGTCAAAGGCCCAGAGAACCTCAGGGCTCAACATTAAGTATTATTTGAGATAACTAAGCCAGTATGATACCAACGATAGACTCCTCAGTCATCGATAGAACCAACAGAATAAAGGTATTTTCTAAATTACCTAATAAGGAGGAAGGAATGTGGAACAGGGAGGTAGGAATGATGAAAAAAGAAGTAAGAGTTTTAACCTTAGTACCATTCTAGCAAGAGACTGAAATGGGGTGGAAGAGGGTGAAGTGGGGCCATCTTCATCAAACTGGTTTTCACTGGCACACAACTCTATGAGAGAAAATAGGAAAAGAAGAAAATGATGATAGATTTCAAAAAGGCAGGTACTCTTATCCCTTTTCTTTGCCTTTGTTTTCTCTGCCAAGGAGAATATCTTCACATTCAAATGGCTGGAACAAAAATGGTCAATAGAATCTTGCTACCTGAGATGATTTCCTGCCATTCAGTCATGTCCTGTTCATGCCCCCATTCTTGGCAAATATACTGAAGTGGTTTGCTATTTCCTTCTCCAGCTCATTTTACTTTGGAGGAAACCAGGGCAAATAGGGCTAAGTGACTAGCCCAGGGTAACACAGACACTTACGTGTCTGAGGTCAGATTTGAACCCAGTAAGATGAGTCTTCCCGACTCCAGGACTGGCACTCTGTGCACTGCATCATGATACTTACCTGAGATGAGTAGGGAATTAGTAAGACAGGACCTACTTGTTCTTGATGATGAGGTCAGGTGGAATGACTTGTTGAAGGATGTCCTCCTGGAAGGAAAGAACCATTGAATATGATTGCTGAGTGACTATCAGTGATTTTTGAAAGATCATGAAGAAGAAGAAAGACCTGGAGGACAAATTTCTGAATTTTTAAAGAAAAGGAGAAAAAGAAAGAATGAAACCTGGATACTATAGGTTTGACTTCAATTCCTCATAAAATATCAAATTATTATACTGAAAGCGTGGGAAACATCTAGGAATAGAAGTGATCATCCCAAAGTTTCACTTTTCCTCAAGAGTACAGGTTGTTCTTCATTTTTTACTAGTCAATCACTGAGCCAATCAATAAACATTTATTAAGCAACTATTATGTGTCTGGCAATGTGTTGGTCATCCCTCCCTCTATGTTAAACCTTTCCACATCACCCCAGTTGCTAATGCTCTCTTCCTAAAATTATCTATGTGTTTTCTTTTTATTTGTGTGTTTAAATGTAAGCTGTGATAGAGTATAAGCTCTTTGAGAGCTGGGAATATTCGTTTTTATCTTTGCATCCTCCAACAGCTTTGTGGAATGATGACATCTAACATGAGACATGGAGTCAGGAAGACCTGAGTTCAAATCTAGTCCAAGACACTTACTGGGTGTGTGACCCTGGGCAAGTCACTTGACCTCTGCATGCCTTCATTTCCCTATCTGTAAAAGGGGAATAATAATTAGTACCTACTTCCCAGTGGTGCTCTGATGATCAAATGAGGTAATACTTATAAAGTCCTTTGGAACTATTAAATGCTACCTGCTAATTATCCTCAGGACCTGATCCACAACAA
Source organism: Notamacropus eugenii (assembly GCF_028372415.1). Lineage (NCBI taxonomy): Eukaryota > Metazoa > Chordata > Mammalia > Diprotodontia > Macropodidae > Notamacropus > Notamacropus eugenii. The sequence goes on from NC_092876.1 coordinate 386,422,250, forward strand.
ACATTAAGTGTTTAGTGATTGATTAGGAGAATGTTGTACACACACACACACACACACACACACACACACACAGACATTTTACCTAGAGTTCTAGCAAAACTTTTGAGAAAAGCCCCCATGTCACTTTTGCTACCTGTCTATCCCACACTGCACTGACAAGTTAGGTTATCCAAGTGGAGAAAACTATTTCTTCCCTCAGGAATAATCCTGAGGTGGGATTGATTGCTGTTGAATCATGTCCAACTCTCCATGATCCTGTGGACCATAGCATATCAGTACTGTTCATGGGGCTTTCTTGGCAAGAATACTGGAGGCTTTGTCATTTCCTTCTCCAGTGGATTAAGGTCAAAAGAGATTAAAACAACTTGCCCAGGGTTACACAGCCAGTAAGTGTCTGAGGTCAATTTGAACTCAGGTCTTCCTTATTCCAGACCCAGCACTCTATCCACTGCGCCACCTAGTTGCCTCCAATCCTGAGAGGTTTGGACTTAGAAGCAGAAGTCCTGGGTTTGAGTCCGAGTTGTGTTCATGACATCTTGGGGAAGTGTGAGTAAATAGAAAAAAAAACTTACATATTTTCACAATTCATAGAAACTTGATAAGGGTCACTTAATATTAATATTAGGGTATCTCTGGGCTGTTCCCACCCCTGATACTCATGGGCCTGCCTGTCCTTCATATTCCTCTCTCTGGCTCTGTACCATTCTCTCCTATCTCTTACTTAACAATATTTGTCTATTGTGTATCTCACTCTGCAGGGGCTTGCTCCCTGTTATCTGGAAAAGAACTCAATAAATTTCTGCTTTGATAACCTACATTAAATAAGTGTTGTCACATTTCTTAATGTTTGAATTTCACAGCTTTTGCGTTTCACAGCAGGAAGACAGTTTTAGCTAACATTTTCCTAAGTTCACACTTCTTTTCATTCAATGTTGTACAGTGGTAAGAGCGTTGGATCTGAAATCAGGAGATCTGAACTGGAATCTGCGCTAATTGATGCAACAGTGCAACCATCTGTGACCACAGACAATTCACTTCACATTCTTGAGTCTTAGTTTCTTTATTTGTATGTATTTTATATATATATGTATATATATATAATATATATACATAAATATATTTTAGGGAAAACATATTGTGAGCCTTATACTTATATACATATATCTGTATATCTATATACAAAAATATAGGTATATACACATATATACATACATACACACAGACATGTATACACACATATATGCCCATACATGCATGTGTGAACACACACATATATACACATATACACATGGAAATGGGTGATATTTTATGGCTAACTAGCTACTATATGTGCAGATGGTTCTATGGTACATAAATCTTATGTAAGCCTTTCTCTTCTTGGGTTCCACTTTAAAAAAAAAAAAAAAACTAGGATTATAGTAATAACTGACAACTTCCCAATGCTCCAGAATGTGGACTTACATAGGCTAGTTTCAATCTCAGAAAACCCCCTAAAATCATATTTCTTTGGTTCATTTTTCCCCAAACTAGAATTTTTCTGGCAAATATAGGCATATTGTTTTAATATAGTTCATATCTAAATGTCCAAAGATTTTGGTAATATGATCCTGAGTTCTCTTAATAGCCTTCAAGGTAATAATAATTGATAAAAATAACCAACATTAATACAGAGTCTAAGATGTTCCAGGCACTGTATTAAGTGCTTTACAATCATTATTATCTAATTTGATCCTCACAACAACCCTTGGAGAAACATGCTAGTACTATTACTATGCCCCAGCATTCTATTCACTGTTCAGTGTGGGGTCATACAAGATTGTCTTCATTTCATGACACAGAAAATAAAGAAAACTCATAAAGAACTCACAGTAACCCAAAAATAGTTCTTTTCACTTTCTTGTGAGTTCTACCTTCCCCCAGGGTCCTAAAGAGTTCCTCAGATTTAAAACACCACTCCATGATTTAGTTTACCTATGGAATAGGAAGAAATTTCATGTTACTACAGAAGAGACCCTTCTCCACATTCTATTGAGGCTTAGATTGCTTCTAGAAGGAAAAGGGTTGCAATCACTTACCAAATCAATAGTTATCAATGTTCTACTATGTTCCAGCAACTGTATTAAGTTTTGAGCACACAAAAGTTAGATAATACCTACTTTCAAGTAGATTACATTCCTCTACATTACAGAAGGAGAAATTGCCCTCTCCTTTGATCTGAGTACTCTGAGTAAATCAAGACAAAGCCCCTATAATTTTGTGTAGTCCCTTGCAACCCTTTCAGCCTTAGGGACCACATAAATGATTCTTTTCTTACCAAGACATTGATACTGAACCCCACTTTCTCCCTCTAGAAAAGTATGTATCCCACAACTCTCAAATGTGCCATTTGATCATGGAGCAAACAGTAAAACTTCTGCATAAGACATATCCCACTCCTGTTCTCTCTAACAGACTAGATTTTTCAGAAACTTTCAACACTGCCTCTCCATAACTCAGGTCCAGAAACTCACCTTCCCAATTACTTGGGACAAGGTAATCTTTGACCCTTAAGAAGGAAACTATTGCTCATGCCCTACCCTTGACCTGTTCTAGTCTTGGTTTTCTATTCTCTCAGGTTTTATCAAGAAAAGGAAGAAAGGGTAAAAAAGAAAAGCTATGACTCTGCAATTGACCCCCCTTCTTGAAGGGCCAGCAGAAATGGATAGCTCCCTTCTACTCACTGAGATTCAGTCTCTATAAATTACAAAGGAAATGTAACATTCAGAGTTCCCCCATCTTCTCACCAAGGGTGTCGATCCAGTGGACATTCCTACTACTATGAAGATTTAAATAAAAATTCAATGGCCAAATGGCTCACCATTGGTAAGAGAACTGTACTGACTAATTCTTTCTTCTATCTGTCTAATCTATTTCACATCTGTGTGTCTATCAGTCTTTAGTCAAATAACACATATGTTACTATATAGAGAGGCTATAGTACAAGATAATCAGGCAAACAGACAGATCCACATGTGTTTATGAACATTTCAGTTCAGTGTGTCTTCAAGTCTAAAAGAAATTAGATTTGACCAAATAAGTGGTAGGAATTCTTTCACTTATCTTACCCCTCTGCATTTCTTTTTGTTGCCTTTTGATGGAAATCTATCTGGGAAGAGAAAGGAGCAGGCAGAGGGTAAGTGAGAATGTGAACTGTAGAACGAGTTTATTTTCTTAGCCTGCTGAGGCTTCCTGGATAAAGACAAGAAAAATGGTAAGGGTGGCAAGACAAATTTTGTGGACCTATTCATATTTGATATATCATGTATTTGCAAATCTGATAAGTAATGTTCTCCTTTGATAGGCTTTTCATTTTTAATTATATTTTTAAGCATCATAGAAAGATTAAAAAGAAAAAGCAGAGAATAGTGATTGACTTTTTGATAGTCACATTTGATGTGAGATGGGAAAGGGAAACGATGCAGGAAGTAGGGTTATTATACCTATCACACGGGACAATGAGAAAGAATCAATATTTATTAGTAATATGTAGAATCTCAGAATAATAAGAATTGACAGAGTAGGGGATGACAAAAGGGCTGTAAGCTGGATTCAAATGGGGGCAGATATTTCAATAAGATTTGAATCATTTCAATCCTATCTGGAGGGCAGTCACAGGTTTTTCAGAAAGAAAATCATGAGATTAAATCAGAAAGCATAGAGAGATTTTCATATCTATGAAGTTCTTTTAAGAATTATCCACTGGGGAAAATTGTATTATAACACATATCAGACAAAATGTGCATGAATGCTACATATTACTCCTTTTCTTATCATAACAGAATCTTTGTGTGCTAGATAATAGCAATTGCTTAATAAATGTCGAATGAATAGAGTTTTTTAGAAATTTTCTAGATCATCTTCACAATTAAAAATAATTCAATGAATTTTTGTTCCAATGATCAACAAAAATGATCATTTCCACACATGAAGAATGCCAGGAAAATGGGGTATGTGAAACCCTGAATCTATTACACGTTATACAGACACACACATAAACACAAATGCGCATTAAACAGATCATTACCGAGGTTATGACTACTTCTTTTGAAGAATGGATATTATTCCCACCTCAAATGCAAAGTCATATTTCTTTTTCTTTTTTTTGGGGGGGGGTGTGAGGCAACTGAGGTTAAGAGACTTGTCCAGGGTCACACATCTAGTAAGTATTAAGGGTCTGAGACCAAAATTGAACTCATGTTCTCCTGACTCCAGGACAAGTGCTCTAACCACTACATCACCTAGCTGTCCCTCAAATGTCATAATTCTTAAGGAGTATACTTCAATGACTATATTGTATAAGCCGTTGATATAGGAAAGTCAAACTTTAAAGAAACATTTAAGAATCAGTACCAGTCATAGTTCTAAATGTGAAGGACAGCACTGTCAAAAATTACTCTAAATCATGGCATAATCTTAAAGTTGTAGGAAAGAGAAGAGCATTAAAGAATAATGTGTTAACTGTGAAGAAGAAAAAATACACACTTGTAAGAACAAAACAATACAAAGATTGGAAAAGTGGAATTTTTACTTATGAAATCTTTTTTTTCCACTCAAAACTATGTAAAAATATTTTTGAAAGAAAAATCTCCTACTTGTAAGATCAGAATATTTCCAACAGATGACAAAATGTTTACAAACAATATTTGCAGATTTTTTTAAACTTTTAAATGGATCAGAAAGCTTTGCACCCATTGCGAAAATTTTGAAGTCTGATAAATTTATTGATATGTTGAGAAGCTGAATTATTTAAAAATTATAGAATTTTTCAGATGGATGTTGAAAAAATATGATAAGACCCTGTATCATGCCACATGTTACAATGTCATATGTCAAAAAAGGTAAAGAAATTTACCCCATAAATAGAGATAAATGTTTTAATGTTTGGGGAATTCTACTAATTTAAAAACCTTTTGGAAACTTTGAACTATAGTCAAGTCTAACCTTAGAAAAATGAACTGTTTTTGAAAGTGTGCCAAATATCAATGTGATGTATCCTGGGTCATCTCCAGTCATCCTGATGAATATCTGATCATTAAATTCAGATAGCTCTGAAGGAGAAGTGAGGCTGATGACCTTGCACAGTCCTCCCTCACTCAAAACAAAGTCAAGGTCAAGTCATGTTATCATTTCTCTGAGAGCATGGTCTTCTTTGACAATGAAGGACGAACACAACAACATCAATGTGATAAAAACTATAGTTTCACTATAAAATATTAAAGTATATTGTCAAAATCTTATGAATTCAGTGTCAAAACATGTAAAGCAAATGTTTGAAGCAAAAGAAAGATATTGCATGTTAGAAGTTTTTAAAGATATAAAACATTCTAATGTTTATTGTATGTAAATAAATTTGACTATTTTACTTTGTTAATAATAAAGCTGGCATTTAAATTTATAAAGCTCTTTACAAACATTTTATTCTATCCTAGCAACAACCCTGGAAAGTAGGTGTTGTTCTTAACCCTAGTTTTCAGATGAAGAAACTGAGATAGAAAGAGATTAAATGACTTGCACGGTGTTACACAGCTAGTAATTGTTTCAGGTTGGATTTGAACTTACACTTTCTTAAATCCAGGTCTAACGTTCTAACCACTGAACCACCTAGCTGCCTTTGTTTCAGTTAATTTGGACCCTGATGTATTGACACAGCCTTTATTAAATGCTAGGAATACAAACAAAAAAAAATTTTGGGGGGAGGGGAACCAGTTTCTTCCACCAAGGAAATTATATCCTATTGAAGCAAATAATATGTACATATTTAGAAATATTCAGGATGGATTACACACACCCACACACATATATACTACACTATATATATATATATATATATATATATATATATATATATATATATATATATATATATATATATATATATATATACACACATATATATATATATATACACACATATATATATATATACATACATTAGTAGATACTAGGTAACTTTAAATTTTATTGCAGTGGCAACCTGTAGAGGACCTGAAAAGACTTCCTACAGAAGAAAGCAGGTAAGTCTGATGGTCTTTCTATCTTCTTGCTACTCTTCTACATTTCTCAAAAACATGAATGAGGACAGTTGAGGGAAATAACTTTACTTGAGCTTGGTATTAATGACAGAGACAAGGCTTAGAGTGGGCCAAGGAGAAACAGTAGAATCCAAACTGTGTCCTAGACTAGAGGTATGCTGATGTATCAAATGATTGGAGAACTTGAGAATGGACTTAATAAAGACATAGAGAAAAAGGAATGGGATAGATACATAAATCATGGTGGAGGGCTGAAATAAGGCTATAAATAATACTACACCTGAAGCTAAAAGAAAGCTTCAGAAATGCTTATTTTATTCCATAAATTAAAAATAAAACAAATGAAAAGGTGCTAATTTGCAACAGAATAGTGGGTGGATGGCAAACTGCTAAAATCAATTTTAATTTAGAATACATACATAGTCAATTTTTGTATCCTGCTCTGGGATAAGTAGCATTTGTGGTTTCAATGAATCATCACTTTAGCAACAAAATTCATAAAACAGCCATCCCAACCCCCCAAAAATAAAATCCCCTAAACGTCAAGGGCAGTATGGTCTCTCATTTGTTTTAATGCCATTTCCTTTACTGGAATTTTGTTTAATAGCTTATGTTTATAAATGTGTATTAAGGTTGATAAAGTACTTTATATTATCTCATTTGATCTTCACAAAACTGATGTGAGGGAGGCATTTCAGGTATCATAATGATGATGATGATTAGCATTTATATAGCATTTCAAGGGTTGCAAAGCACTTTATATGTATTATTATATTTGATCCTCACAGCAAACCTGTTATCTCCACTTTATAAATGAGTAAATGGAAATTGCAAGAGGTTAAGAAAATTTTCTTGCATCACAGAGCTAATTAATGTCTGAGGCAGGATTCAAACTCATTTCTTCCTGACTGAGTCCAGCATTCTCTCCATTCTGTCATACAGATCAATAAATTGAGATTTAGAGGGTATGTTTATGGTGGCACACTTGATAGTAATTATTCGAAGCTGGGTACTTCAAATTCAGCCTTTCTGCTCTAACACATTAACTATTTAGAAAAACCTAGGAAGAATATCAAAGTAATGCTAACTGAATAGATCATATGGGAGTCCTACAATATTGGATCTCTTTATCACATTTCCAGGTACTTGCAGGGGAAAAAAGCTAAGCTAGAATTCTTGTTCTGGAGAATATGACTCAGTGGGAGCAACCAATCTATCTAGATTGGAGTTTTGCTGTAATCTATCTCAAAATTGTCAGGCTATTATACAAATGAAGTCTGATTTGTACATTTGTCTTTTTGATATTTTAGTGGTTGTCAAGGCATGGTGGGCATAACTAGGCATCTAGTTAGCTAGGAGTCAGGAAAATCTGAGTTCAAGGGGGCAGAGCCAAGATGGCAGAGTGACAGCAACAACTCACTTAAGCTCTTAGACAAACTCCTTCAGATACCTCTAAAAAGAGCATCTGACTAAATTTTGGAGGTGCAGAATCCAATAGGAGACAGACTGAGGTAGATTCATAGACCAGGACAGACTGGAAGATAGATAGGAAGGATCTATTCCACTGGTGTGAGCCCACAGCACACATAGCAGCATGTCCGGCAGCAGCTCAGATGAGCAGGAAACCCCTACGGCGACCTCAGGCAGCAGCAGCACAGGGGAGAGGCAGAGTGGCAGCCCAGGACAGGAAACCAGCAAAGCCAAGTGAGTGACAGCAGCTAAGCCCCAGGTATCAGCTGCAACTGCTCCTGAGACTTTCAGCACACAGATTAAATGTCTGTAAGTCACCTACTAGGTCTTTCAGGATCCAAAATGGCTGAGTGATAGGTAAATGCTCTCTCCCCACCCCCCTTATTGACCTCAAAAGAACCATAAAATATTTCCCCAGAAAAATCTTGGATCAGTGGGAACAGATGAGGGGGCAAACAGTCTCATAGCATTTGAGGCTAGGAAATAGCTAAGAGGGATTCTTCTTACTGTAGTGGAGGCTACCTGGAAGGATCAATTACCCAACAAAGTTCAACATAACATTTCAGGCAAGAAGATGGACATTCAACAAAATAAGGGATTTCCAGACCTTGCTGACAAAAAGGCCAGAACTCCATAGAAAATTCAGTCTTCAAGGGCAGATCTCAAGAGAGGAATAAAACAGTAAACAGGGGAAAAGAAAAACTTGTTGCTCAATTTGAGCAAACTATTTACATCCCTATAAGGGAAGATGATGCTTATTAATCTTGAGAAATGTACATCTATTATAAAAGGGATATACAAAGATAGAGAGAAAGGATATAATGTAAATGATGTGATGATAAAAATGTGATTCAAGCATGCAAAGGGATTGTAAGAGGAGAGGCAAAAAGGAGGAAGCAGAAAATGACAAATTACATCACAGGAAGAAGTGCAAAACTATATTATAATAGAGGGAAAGAGGGGAGGGAGATGAGCATTGTTTGAGAGGTAGTCTCATCTGATGTGGTTCAAGGAGAGAACAATAAACTTAATTAAGTATATAAATCTAACTAGCTCTATAGGCAGTAGGAGGGGAACGGAGTAGAAAGGAGAGGGGAAGATGAAAGGGGGGAAGTAGTAAGGGTAAAGGGGAGTAAAAGGGAGGGGGACTGAAAGAAGGAAGGGAAGACTTTGGGAGGTGGTGGTCAAAAGTGAAAACTCTATTGAGGAGGGGAAGGGAGATGGGAGAACTGAAAGCACAAATGGTGGGAAAGAGGATGGAGGGAAAGATACAGATTGTAATCATAACTGTGAATGTGAATGGAATGAACTCTCCCATAAAATGGAGATGAATAGCAGAATGGATTAAAAGCCAAAATCCAACAATATGTTGTTTACAAGAAATACATTTGAAAAGGGGGGATACACACAAGGTAAAGGTCAACAGCTCGAGCAGAATAAATTGTGCTTCAGCTGATGTAAAAAAATCAGTGGTAGCAATCCTAATCTCAGACAAAGCAAAAGCAGAAATAGATCTAATCAAAAGAAATAAGGAAGGAAACTATATCCTGCTAAAAGGCACTATGGATGATGAAGCAATATCATTACTAAACATGTATGCTCCAAGTGGTAGAGCATCCAAATTCTTAGAGGAGAGGTTGGGGGAGTTGCAGGAAGAAATAGACAGCAAAGCCATATTAGTAGGAGACCTCAACTTCCCCCTTTCTGAATTTGATAAATCTAACCTTAAAATAAATGAGAAAATAAATGGATAAGATAAGTATGATAGATTTCCAGAGAAAATTGAATGGGGAGAGAAAGGAATATACCTTTTTCTCAGAAGTACACGGCACATATACAAAAATTAACCATATTCTAGGTTATACAGTGAAGAAAGGCAGAAATAGTCAATGCATCCTGCTCAGATCATAATTCAATAAAAATTATATGTAAAAAAAGGCCATGGAAAGATAAACAAAAAATCAATTGGACACTAAGTAATCTAAACCTAAAGAAGGAGTGGGTAAAACAACAAATCATAGAAACAATCAACTACATTCAAGAGAATGACAATAATGAGACAGCCTACCAAATCTTATGGGACACTGCAAAAGCAGTTCTCAGAGGAAGCTTTATATCTTTGAATGCCTACATGAATAAAATAGAGAAAGAGGAGATAAATTACTTGAGTATGCAGCTGTAAAAGCTAGAAAAAGAGCAAATTGAAAATCTCCAAATAAATACCAAATTAGAAATGCTGAAAACCAAAGGAGAGATCAAAAAAATTGAAATTAAGAAAACTATTGAACTAATAAATAAAACCAAAAGTCGGTTTTATGAAAAAACTAATAAAATTGATAAATCTTTGGTCAATTTGATTAAAAAAAAGAAGAAAACCAAATTACCAATATCAAAAATGAAGAGGGTGAGCTCACCTCCAATGAGGAGGAAATTAAAATAATAATTAGAAATTACTTTGCCCAATTTTATGCCCACAAATTTGACAATCGAAATGAGATAGATGAGTATTTTAAAAAATATAAATTGCCTATGTTAAAAGAAGAATTTGGATACTTAAACAACCCCATCTCAGAAGAAGAAATTGAACAAGCCATCAATGAACTCCCTAGGAAAAAATCTCCAGGGCCAGATGGATTTGTAAGTGAATTCCATCAAACATTTAAAGAACAGTTAATTCCAATACTATACACACTATTTTTGAAAATTGAGGAAGAAAGAGTCCTCCCAAATTCCTTTTATGATACAAGTATGGTTTTGACATCTAAACCAGGAAGAGACAAAACAGATAAAGAAAATTATAGACTAATTTCTCTAATGACTATAGATACAAAAATTTTAAAAAAGATTTTAGCGAAACAAATACAGCATCTTATCACGAGAATAATACATTATGATTAGGTAAGATTCATAGCAGGAATGCAGGGCTGGTTCAATATTAGGAAAACTGTTAGAATTATTGATCATATCAACAATAAAACTAACGAAAACCATATGATTATCTCAATAGAGGCAGAAAAAGCTTTCGACAAAATACAACACCCATTCTTATTAAAAGCACTGGAGAACAAAGGAATAAAGGGAACTTTCCATAATATAATAAGCAGTATCTACCTAAAACTATCAACAAGCATCATATGCAATAGAGACAAGCTAGATGCATTTCCAACAAGATCAGGGGTGAAACAAGGATGTCCATTATCACCACTATTATTCAACATGGTACTAGAAATGTTAGCTATAGCAATTAGACAAGATAAAGAAATTAGAGCAGGCAAAGAAGAAACTAAATCACCACTCGTTGCAAATGATATGATGATATACTTAGAAAATCCCAGAGATTCAAGTAAAAAACTCCTTGAAATAATAAACAACTTTGGAAAAGTTGTAGGTTACAAAATAAACCCACACAAATTTTCTGCATTTCTTTATATTAGCAATAAAGCCCAGCAGCAAGAGATAGAAAGAGAGATCCCATTTAAAGCTAGGGTAGACACTATAAAATACTTGGGAGTTTACCTGCCAAAACAAACCCAGGGATCATATAAACACAATTACAAGACACTTTTTGCACAAATAAAGTCAGATCTAACTAAGTGGGAAAACATCAGTTGCTTGTGGGTAGGCCACTCAGAATACAACTAATATAATAAAAATGACAATTTTACCTAAATTAATTTAATTATTTAGTGCCATACCCATTAAACAATAATTATTTTCTAGAACTGGAAAAATAGCATCAAAATCCATCTGGAAGAACAAAACGTCCAGAATATCAGGGGGACTAATGTAAGAAAATGGTAGGGAAGGTGGCCTAGCTCTACCAGATCTCAAATTGTATTATACAGCAGCAATTATCAAAACCACTTGGTACTGGCTAGGAAAGAGAAGGGTAGACAAGTGGAATACACCAGGTATTCAAAACACAGTAGACAAAGCATATAGCAATCTCTTGTTTGATAAACCCAAGGACCCCAGCTTCTGGGATAAGAACTCACTGTTTGGCAAAAATTGCTGGGAAAACTGGATAAAAGTGTGGCGGAAACTAGGCATAGACCAATGCCTGACCCCAAACACAGGAATAAAATCCAAATAGGTACATGATCTAGGTATAAAGATTGATACTACGAACAAAGTGGTGAAGCAAGGACTAATGTATTTATCAGATTTATGGAGAAGGGAAGAATTTTTGACTAAAGAAGAGATAGAAAGCATTATGAAGTGCAAGATGGATAATTTCGATCACATTAAACTGAAAAGTTTTTGTACAGCCAAACCCAATGCAACCAAAATTCAGAGGGATATAGAAAACTGGGAAGGAATTTTTGCAGCCAGTGTTGGTGATAAAGTTCTCATTTCCAAAATATATAGAGAACTGAGTCAAATGTACAATAACACAAGTCATTCCCCAATTCATAAGTGTTCAAAGGATATGAACAGGCAATTTCAAGAGGAAGAAATTAAAGATATCTATAGTTATATGAAAAAATGCTCTAAATCACTTTTGATTAGAGAGATGAAAATCAAAACAACTCTGAGATACCACATCACATCTATCAGATTTGCAAACATGACAGAACAGGAAGATGATAAATGTTGGAGAGGATGTGGGAAAGTTGGAACACTAATACATTGTTGGTGGAATTGTGAGCTGATCCAACCATTCTGTAGAACAGTTTGGAGCTATGCCCAAAGGGTTACAAAAATATGAATAACCTTTGACCCAGCATTGTCTCTTCTAGGACTGTATCCCCAAGAGATCATAAAAATGGGAAAGGGTCCCACATGTACAAAAATATTTATAGCAGCACTCTTTGTAGCTGCCAAAAACTGGAAATCAAGGGAATGCCCATCAATTGGGGAATGGCTGAATAAATTATGGTATATGAATGTAATGGAATACTATTGTGCCATAAGAAATGATGAACAAGAAGACTTCAGAGAGGCCTGGAAGTATTTATGTGATCTAATACTGAGTGAAAGGAGCAGAACCAGGAGAACTTTGTGCGCAGCAATCACCACAGTGTGTGAGAGTTTTTTCTGATAGACCTGGAACTTTGTAGCAATTCAAGGACCTAAAAAAAATTCCCAATGGTCTTCTAACCAAAATGCCATCCACATCCAGAGAAAGAACTATGGAATTCAATCGCAGAATGTAGCAGATCATTTTTTTGTGTGTATTTTGTTTTTGTTTGTTATATGATTTCTCCCATTCATTTTAATTCTTCTACACAACATGACTATAGTGAAAATGTATAGGGAGGGAGAGAACAATAATAATCTAAGTTATACGGTAGTTATTGTAGAATACTGACGATAAATAAAATTAATTAAAAATTTAAAAAAAAGAAAATCTGAGTTCAAATCTGACCTCAGATACTTCTTAGTTGTGTGACTTTGGGTAAATCACTTAACCTTGTGTACCTCAGTTTCCTCATCTATAAAATAAACTGGAGAACCAAATAGCAAACTACTCTACTATCTTCACCAAGAAAACCCCAAATGTGACTATGAAGAACTGGACAGGACTAAAACAACTGAACAACAACGACAAACAATAAGGATGATAGCTATATAATATCCCTCTTCCATAAATGTAGAGTTCATTTCCCAAACCTGAAAATGTTGTTAGTGGAAAGTGGGGGCACATATATGAAGTATACTGGTAATGAGGTACACATATAGGGAACACATTTGGCCCAGGCAACTCATACCTCTGACATTGCAGGGCCCTGGAATCCATTCTCTTCTCATGATGTCCTCAAGTTGCACATTTTGGATATGACTTTGTTTTTGGACACGTTACTCTGGGGTCTACCTGGACACACTCTTCTTTGAAACTAGACTCCAGAACTATGACTACCACGGATGATCCTCTCTTGAAACCATTTTTGGATTTTTTTCTTCCCACTGTTAGGGATCTGTCCTATTCCTTGGAACTATCTCTACCAATTTTCATCTGAGTCTGCTTCCTGTTTTATGTCTCCTGCTAGACCAGGATCTCTGCTTCAAAGTGCCATGGTTATTGGAGGAAGAAGGAAAAAGAAATCACTGGATTCTCAGGAAGAGTCGATAAGGTAGAGTAGAGGCAGTAACCCAGTCAAACTCTCTTACATTCCCCTCCAAACAACTGTAAAGTAATGCCTGAAATTGAGCAGCAGAGCCAACATGATGAAACATTCATTCAGCCTAAGACAAATTAAAAGCTGATCAGGAGAGGTCTGTGACATAGGGGTGGAAGCTGGCCTGGCACACACACACAGAAGCATTGCCAGAGGTGGGCTTTGGATGGGACAGTAAAAGTAGTAGCAGCAGCAGGAACTCTCAGGCCAGAGAGAGTAAGAGGGTTGGACAACTGGTCATAAAGAGATTACAAGAGATTTTTTTTTACCAGCGGTGGCTACAGGGCTTGGTACAATTTAGGAACTCTATTGCCAATATGTAGTTCTGGGTTGTAATTGCAGGCTGTAGAGGAGTGCTTGTGGTCAATCAGAAGGGAGCAGGGGAACTGGTCACAGTTCCAAGATAGAGGAACAATAGAAACTCACTGCTGTAGGAAAGCTAGGTACCTGGTCATAGGCTCAATGCTGAGAAAAACTAGTACTTGTGTCTGCAGGGGATCAGGGGCCCTTCCTAGGTAAATACCAGAGTGTAGACCAGGAAAGCAGTGATGACACTTACCCTGGATTGTGGCTTGGAAGCACCAAAAGCTTGCAGACCTCAGAATCAGCTCTATAAACAGCAGAACAAAAAACTCTGAAGTTTGAAACAGTGCCTCCCACCCCTAGATGAACAGAGCTCTCAACAGCTGGAAAAGTGAGCAACAACAAAAAAAGAACTTGACCATAAAAAACTACTGCAGTAGATGGAAAGAGCAAGATACACAGATGAAGATAGCAGTGTGAAAACAATGCAAGTAAAGCCTCAAAGAAAAAAATGCCAATTTGACAGAAGCCCAACAAGAATTCATGGAAGAGTTAAAGAAAGAGATAAAACTGGTAGAGAAAAATAGGGAAAAGAAATAAAAATGATAGAGGAAAAATTATGAAAAGAGAATTAACAACTCAGTTTAAAAAAAAAACAAAAATATTGAAGAAAATAATATTTTAAAAGCAGAATTGTTCCAATCATAGAAGAAGCACAAAAAATCACTAAAATCAGAATAGACAAATGGAAAAAGAAATATAAAATCTCACTAAAGAAAATAGTTCCTTAAGAATTAGAATTGGGCAAGTAGAAGCCAATGGCTCTACATAATATCAAGAAACAATAAAATAAAGTCAAAAGAACAAAAAATATAGATGAAAATGTGAAATAGTTCATCAAAAAACAACTAAAAAACAGGAAAATTGATCAAGGAGAGATAATTTAAAATTCTTTATCTACCTGAAAGCCATGATAAAAAAAATATTCTAGACATCATATTTCAAGAAATTATAAAATTATCCCGATATCTTAGATTCAGAAGGCCAAATGGAAATTAAAAGAATTTAGTAATTATCTCCTGAAAGAGATGTCCAAAAGAAAATACACAGAAGCATTATAGCCAAATTTCAGACTTCCCTGATCATGGAGAAAATATTTCAAACAGCCAGAAATAAACAATTCAAATATTATGTAGCCATAGTCAGAAGTACACAAGTTTTAGTAGCTTTTATGGTAAAGGGGCAGAGGGTTTGGCATATGATGTTTCAGAAGGCAAAGCAGCTAGGATTATACTCAAGAATAATCTATTCACCAAAACTGAGTGCAACCCTTTAAGAGAAAAATACAGGCTTTTTCATGAAATAGAAGACTTTTAAGCATTCCTGATGAAAAGGCCAGAGTTAAATAGGAAATCTGACATTCAAACACAAGACTCAAGAGGAGCACATAAAAGTAAATATGAAACTCATAAGAAACTCAATAAGGTTAAACTGTTTACATTCCTGTAGTAAATGGATGATGCATATAACTCGTAAGAACTTTATCATTCTTATTAAGACAATGAGAAGGAGTCTACATAGATAAGAGGGCATGCGTGTGAATTGATTATGTTGAGATGATCTCCAAAGAGACGAAAAAATAAGAAAGGGATGCATTGGAAGAAGGGGGAAGAAGAATAGGGGAAATTATCTCATATAAAAGAAGCACACTAGGAAGTAATTTTATATTAGAATGGAATGCAGGAGAATGGTGGCAGACAATGCTCAAACCTCACTCTCATTAGAATTGTTTTAAAGATGGAAATATATATATATATATATATATATATATATATATATGTGTGTGTGTGTGTGTGTGTACATTTATGCATATACACATGTGCATATATGTGTATATACATATATATGCACATGTGTATGTGCGAATACATATATATTTACACACAT
Organism: Notamacropus eugenii; assembly: GCF_028372415.1. NCBI lineage: Eukaryota > Metazoa > Chordata > Mammalia > Diprotodontia > Macropodidae > Notamacropus > Notamacropus eugenii. Next base: position 386,438,160 of record NC_092876.1, read on the forward strand.
GTAAGTTGGGGAATAAAAATCTATCTTATATAAAAAGGAATTAGGAAGGGAAAGGGATAAAAGAAAGAAGGAAGGTTATAAAAGGCAAAAACTGATCAGAAGTAAAATAACTTTTGAGGAATGACAGGGTAAAAAGTGAGAGAGAGAAGGAGAAACAGAAGAAAATAGGATGGAGGAAATATATAGTTAGTAATTATAACTGTGAATGTGAATGAGATGAACTCATCCATAAAATGGGAGTAGATAACAGAATGGATTAGAAACAAGAATCCACCAAGTTTCTCTGATAAATCTGACAAGTCTTGGAAGGTATGTGGGAAAATAGGCACATTAATGCTCTATTGGTAGAATTCTGAACTGGTCCAACCAGTCTGGAGAACAGTTTGAACTGCGTCAAAAGGATTATAAAACTGTGCATACCCTTTGACCCAGAAATACGACTACTATTCCAAAGAGATCAAAGAAAAAGGAAAAGGACCTATATGTGTAAAAAATATTTCTATCAGCTCTTTATGGTGGCAAAAATTAGAAATTGAGGGTATGTCCATCAGTTGGGGAATGACTGAACAAGCTGTGTGGTATATGCCTGGGATGGAATACTATTGTACTGTAAAGAATGTTGAACAAGATGGTTTCAGAAAAACCTAAAAAAGACTTATGTGAACTGATGCAAAGTAAAGTGAGTTGAACCAGGAAATCATTCTACACAGTGACAGAAACATGGTAGTGATGATCAACTGTGAAAGACTCAATTACTTTGGTCAATATAATGATCCAAGACAATTGTGAAGGACTCTTGAAAAATGCTATCCACCTCCAGAAATAGAATTGATGAACTCTAAATGCCAATTGAAGTACAATTTTCTTTCTTTATTTTTGTTGCTTTCTTGTGGTGGGGTGGCTAATCTGAAAATATCTTTTTCATGATTTCACACATATAATTCATACCATATTGCTTGTTTTCTCAGTGAATGGGGGAGGCTAGAAGAAGGGAGAGAATTTTAAACTCCAAATAAAAAAATGTTAAAAATAAATAGTAGTAAACTGAAAAAACAAAGAGCTGAATTGTTTTTCCACAGATGGTTCTCATTTAGACTGCCAAGGCTCACATTCCATAACTATTCATCAGCTGCTTCAAATATGTCTCTCTTCAAAATGTGTCCTGTTTTTAAAGGATGTGATCCAGAAGTGTGAAACTGGAGGCCCTGGCCACAAGCGGTTGGCACAACTACCAAGAGGGAGAAAAAGTGAATTAAAATGTAATTTGGAAATGTTTAATGAAATATATAGAAATACAATACTACCTAGATGTTTTTGAGTTGTTTTTTTTTTTTTGTTGTTGTTGTTGTTGTTTTCTAAGTCATGCTTTGGTTGGAGATCCATTTCTCTTTGCATTTGACAACAGTGGCATGGACTCGTCTTAATCAGTAACTAATTGTTCTCTAATTGCGTTAAAAGGAACTTCTTCAGACTTTACAAAGAGTTAAGAAAGTATAGACACATATTTTCACTTTTATTAGTATATTAATACTGATAATCTTTGTTTCCCAACTCTTGTGAGTCCCTCAACTGGGCTAATAGAGTGAATGAATTGATTAAGGGTATCCTGAGCACATCTCCCTCTCTACCTCCAAACGTGTTTCAAATCACTCTATTCTGTTCATTTAATCAGATAAAATGATGGTTTCTACTGGATAATACCCTCCTTAATTAGTCTAACTAGTATGAGAATTGTAAGATTATAGTTACTTCTAACACACTCTGTAATTCAGACTCTCTTTCTCAATCAATCTGAATTAATACATTTTGAGGCATTTGAATTTATATTATCTTTTAAGGGAATAGTTTATGGATCAGAAATGTTAAAATACATGGCACATATTGTCTGTACATTGTCTTTTAATTCATAACTATTCCAAAGACCTCACTATAAACACATTTGAATATACAATTCTTTTATCTGAAAATATGATTCTTATGTTTGCTAAATATGAAGTGTTTTTAAGCTTAAAAAGTTCTAGTTTTAACACTTATTTTTGTTCAGACACACATTATATGAATCTAAATAAATTCAGAACCATTACCTATGCTGTCTGTTGCCATGGAAACAAACTCATGTGATCTGTAGATGTGACATAATTCAGGTATCTGCACAGCAATATCATAGCAAAGGCATTAGAAAAAATTTTGAATGTCATATGAAGCTGCGATAAAATAATCGCTAAAAAGGTTTAAAAAATTCATAACAAAAAAATTGAATATCTTATCTTACGTTAGGATTCATTGTTTCCTACAAAGCTACATTTAAACAAGATATCTTATATATTTTATTCATTTTGTGTTTACTGGAAGGTTACCATGCTATTTTGATATATAAAGATTTGTACACTAACAGAGAAAGGAGAGAGATAAAAGATATTTCTTTTAATTATTTACTTTAGTTTCAGGCTGTTTTCTCTATTGCAATGTCAGGCTTTTATAAAGATGAAAGGTATCTTAACACTACACATTAAAAACTGCCTGCAAACTACTAAAAATAGAGAAAATATCTGTTGAAGGTGCTTTGAATGGCACTGTGCACCTTGGGTTTCTGTAGAATTTTAATAAAATGCTGAGATGATATCATTATTTTGTATTTGTAAACATGTAGAGAGACAGCATGTCCCCATGCTGGGTAAAGGGTTGGTCTTAGAGGCAGGAAGACCAGCTGTCTGCCAAGCCCTATTTCTGACACATAATAGTTATATAATGATGAGCAAGTCACTTAACCTCTCAGTTCTCCCAGGAACTGTTTAGGAATATTTTATAGATGAATTTCTAAGATCATAAAAGAAAGTTTCCACACTAGGAGTTCTTTACACCAATGGTTCTTTACACCAATGAACTTAAAGTCAAAGTCCTGGCTCGGAGAGAGAGAGAGAGAGAGAGAGAGAGAGAGAGAGAGAGAGAGAGAGAGAGAGAGGGAGGGAGGGAGGGAGGGAGGGAGGGAGGGAGGGAGGGAGGGAGGGAGGGAGGGAGGGAGGGAGGGAGGGAGGGAGGGAGAGACAGAGACAGAGACAGACAGAGACAGAGACAGAGAGAGACAAAGAGATTGAGAAAGAGCTATATTAACTTTAGATAGATGGAAAGACACATAGAGATGTATCTAAATGGATATTTTGTAGATGTATAGAGAGATAGATCTCAATTAGAGTAGATATAGATACACAGAAGTAGGTACAAATATAAATAAACCTATAGAGAAGTATAGATTTATCTAGATGGCTGTAGATAAATATATAGATCTATCATCTATCTATCTATCATCTATCTATCTATCTGTCTATCTATCTATCTATCTATCTATCTATCTGTCTGTCTGTCTGTCTATCTATCTGTCTATCTATCTATCTATCTATCTATCTATCTATCTATCTATCTATCTATCTATCTATCTAAACCATTATCCCAGGGAAATCCCTGCTCTCAAATTCCTAGCCTCAAAATATATCAATTACTCTTGCTACTTATTGAAGTATTGTTTTCATTGTACAGATGAATATAGGTACTGACACACTGACTTATAACCATAACCTAAAACTTGGTGTGGGCTACCTTTCAGTAATTACAAATTTTTAGTGAAATAGAATAGATACTTACTTATTCTTAATAATTTAGGTTTATAGGGGTAGTGCTGTATGATTTAAAAAGTGCTTTTATCTAGCAAGTATACTCTAACCTCACTTCCCCAGAGTGAAGCTTGCTACATCTTCCCCTCAGGATTATGACAATGTTCCCAGTAGAGTTTATTTGTTGAGTTCTCAAGGACATTTTGAGGTCTATACACATATATCTCACTTTGTTGTGCTTTGCAAGTATTATTACTATTTTTGAAAATTGAAGGTTTGTGATAAACCTGTATTGAGCAAACTTATTTGCATCATTTTTCCAACAGCATATGCTCACATTAAGTTTCTTCTCATATTTTGGTAATTCCTTCAGTATTCCAAGCTTTTTCATTGTTATTATTTACAATTACTTTTGCAATATTGTACTTTTACTTCCTTAATCATTTTGGTGCTCCATGAACCATGTCCACAGAAGAAAACGAACTTAATCAATAAACATTGTGTATGTTCTGACTGCTCCACTGACCATTCTTCATCTCATTCCCTGTACTTGAGTCACTCTGTTCCGTGAAATACATGATGATTAAAGGATATATTCTTCCATATGAGCCTGATACTTTGCTATTTCTCGATTTTAGGTGAATGACTAGTGATTCCAACATGGGAGCACATCAGTTTGAAGGTCACCTTGGGGTTCAATAGGTTTATGGGTCTTGGTTTCTCTGATCTGACTAATGGGAAGGGGAGGAAGCCCCGGCAACTGTTTTAGTGCTCTTGGAACAGATGACCACAAGAAGAGCATGAACCCAGTCACTGGCATGGCTTGGCAGAAGATATCTATCATGATGGGTATAGTACAGAACACAGGTGAAATGTAAAATGCCTATTTTAGTTCCCTGCAAAAGGACTTGTTTAGATGAGTCTTAGGTGTCAAATTCCCAGGAGAACATAAGATAAGTTATTAACACTACTTGGTTAAGTTCATCTCTATGAAATGTAGATTTTCAGTGCTTTGAATTTAACATTTTTTGCTTAGCCAATAAATTCCTGTTCCATAACTGATTCATATTACATATTGAGCACTTTTCTACTTCCTTTTTTGGAGAGACCTTGGTCATGAGTGAGAACCTAAGTTTAAAGCATTTTTCCCCTAGGATACAGTAGTGAGGCCCTAAGAAGCTAAAGGCAATGAGAAAAGAGAGCCTCTTATTAAAGACCAAACTCCCTGGGACTGAAAATGGGCAGTTAGACCATATACACCAATTCAGGTGTGATGGACTCATTAATGGAAAGGGAGTGAGGCATAGGGCTCCAACCCTTTGGACTCAGCAACAATCGTTGTATTAGACTTGTATAATTGAATTGATAATTAAGTTATGAAATTATAAAATGGAGACAGGAAGACCCAGTTTTCCGAGTATGTGTAAGAAATAAAAATTATCTGTAGAGGGCAACAAAGCAGCAAACACACAGGTTGAGGGAACAAAAAGCCCATAAAGGCAGAGACAAGTGAAAAGTGGTAGAGAGGAAGATGGTGGTATGGGGATGGTGAATGAAGGCAGGGAGCATAGAAAAGGGAATGAGGGAGGAGGGAGAGATAGAGAATATTAATCATACAACCATGGATTGTAGTTGGGAGCATCTGTTCTGAGTCTTTATTGTTGCTTGACAAAATTATGATTGCTTATTCCAAAAGCATTTCTATAGGTTTTTCATTCACGTAGCATGCACTCTCAGAATCTATATTAATCCTCTTTCTTGTTTTTGGCTAGGGAGGATTATGGGTTCTGTATTTTATACATATAGTATAGATTTTTATTAGGATACTTTCCAATTCTATTATGGTTCACTTTAGTATTTTGAATATTTATATGAAGATTGACATTGCATAGATATTATGCTATAAATGAGTTCTTCCCATTCACCTTTGATTTTGGGATGTCAGCAAGTCTTTTAACACATTGAATAATAGCTTTCTCATTTATGGCTTTAGACTTGATGTGTCTAATGAAGATAAAATATTGCCTATGTCCATTGTTTCCATTTAACCTCTGGTTTAAAACTACAAGACTTCAGTCTCTACCTTTCCTTGGTGTGCATTAAGAATTGCAATAGGTGCAGAAAATGTTTTGACAAAATACAGCACCCATTCCTATTAAAAACATTAGAGAGCATAGGAATCAATGGAGTCTTCCTTAAAATAAGTAGCATCTATTTAAAACCATCAGCAAGCATTATTTTTAATGGAGATAAGCCAGAAACATTTCCAATAGGATTGGGGGTGAAACAAGGATGTCCATTATCATCACTGTCATTCAATATTGTATTAGAAATGTTAGCTTTAGCAGTAAGGGAAGAAAAAGAAATTGAAGGAATTAGAATAGACAAAGACATAAAGCTATCACCCATTGCCTATAACAGGATGGCATACTTAAAGAATCCTAGAAAATCAAGTAAAAATCTACTTGAAATAATAAACAACTTTGGCAAAGTTTCAGGATGTAAAGTAAACCCACACAAATCATTGGCATTTCTATAAATTACTAACAAAGCTGAACAACAAGAGATAGAAAGAAATTTCATTTAAAGTTACTATAGACATTTTAAATTATTTGGGAGTCTGTCTGCCAAAGCAAATTCAAGAACTATATGAATGCAATTACAAAATACTTTTCACACAAATAAAGTCACATCTAAATAATTGGAAAAATATCAGTTGTTCAGAGGAAGACTGAGCTAATATAATAAAAATGACAATTCTACCCAAATTAATTTACTTATTCAGTGCCATGCCAATCTACCACCAAAAAAATACTTTATAAAGCTAGGAAAATAATAAATTCATCTAGAAGAACAAAATTCCAGAATATCAAGGGACTTAATGAAAAGAAATGTAAAAGAGGTGACTCTGTCAAACCAAATCTTAAATTATATTATAAAGCAGCAATCATCAAAACTACATGATACTGGCTAAGAAAGAGTGGTGGATCAGTGAAATAGCTTAGGTACACAAGACACAGTAGTCAATGATTATAACAATCTATGGTTTGATAAATCCGAAGACTACAGCTTCTGGGATAAGAACTCTTAACAAACTACTTAACAAAAACTGCTGGGAAAACTGGAAAACAGTATGGTAGAAACTAGGCATAGACCAACATCTTATACCATACACCAAGATAAAGTCAAAATAGGTGCATGATTTAGATATAGAGTCTGATACTGTAACCAAACCAAGAGAGCAAGAAATAGTTTACCTATCAGATATTTGGAGAAGGGAAGAATTAATGACCAAACGAGATAAAGAACAATATGAAATACAAAATGGATAATTTCGATTACATTAAATTGAAAAAGTTTGCACAAACAAAGCCAATGCAACCAAGATTAGAAGGGAAGTAGGAAGTTAGAAAACAATTTTTACAACCAGCATCTCTGATAAAGATTTCATTTCTAAAATATATAGAGAACTGAATCAAATTTATAAGAGTACAAGTCATTCCCCAATTGATACAAAGGATATGACCAAACAATTTTCAGAGGAAGAAATAATGCTATCTATAATCACATAAAAAATGCTATAAATCACTATTGGTTAGAGAAATGCAAATCAAAAAAACTCTGAGGTACCGCCTCACACCTATCAGATTGACCAACATGACAAAACAAGAAAATGATAAATATTGGAGAAGATGTGGGAAAATTGGAACGCTAATGCATTGTTGATGAAGTTGTGAACTAATCCAACCATTCTGGAGAACAATTTGGAACTATTCCCAAAGGGCAATAAAACTGCATACTTTTTGACCCAGCAGCACCACTTCTAGGTCTGTATCCCAAACAGATCATAAATATGAGGAATGAACATGTACAAAAATATTTATAGCAACTCTTTTTGTGGTGACCAAGAATTGGAAATTGAGGGGATTTTCATGAATTGAGGAATGGCTGAGCAAATTGTGGCAAATGAATGTAATGGAATACTATTGTTCCATAAGAAATGATGAGCAGTCAGGCTTCAGAAAAACCTGCAAAGACTTATAGGAACTGATGTTGAATGAAGTGAGCAGAATTAGAAGAACATTGTACAAAATAACAGCCACAGTGTGCGATGACTAACTGATAGATTTAACGCTTCTTAGCAATGCAAGGATCTAAGACAACTCCAAAAGACTTATGATGGAAAATGCTATCCACTTCCAGAGAAAAAACTATGAAATCTGAGTGCATATCACAGCATATTATTTGCTATCTTTTTGTTTGTATCTTTCTTCTTTCTTGTGGTTCCTCCCATTGGTTATAATTCTTTATAGCATGACTAATGTGAAAATATGTTTATTATGAATGTATATAAAGAGCCTATATCAGATTGCATGCTGTCATGAAGTGGGGGGAGTGGAGGGAGAGAAGGTAAATGTTGAAAATTAAAAAGAAATACATTTTTAAAAACTAATTTTGCACTTATCAAGTTCAAAGGAAACTTATATCATTGGAGAAAAATCCCACTAGATGAAGGAGTTATTTCATGTTTTTGGTGTAACCATAACACTTGATGTACATGTACATGTACATTAATCAATAAATCAATGTTTTACTATGACTCCCTCTTTGACTTAAAAGCCAGACACAATTCTATTTAGGAGTGGCGATAATTGGCTTATGGCTAGACAGAACCATAATAAACTTAAAATGTTTTCACCGAAGATACCCTATTTTATATAACTTGTTTTTAATTACATGATGTGGGTAGCATGCCTTAAATAATATGAAATTTTCCACTTGAACTTCAAGTGCTTCAGCATTCTCATTATTTTATATACTTGCAATATATGACTAAGCCATAAATGCTGAACTGAGTCATAGGCTTTGTGACAACCAATGAAAAAGGGATGAATATTATGTTCCCTTTAGGTGGATTGTCCAATAAATATCAAATCAAGAAGTTTCTGTTATGGTTCCACATTCAGTGCAATGGTCACATGAAGCCTGAAGGTTAAGAAATGCAATTATTTTAGTAAAAATATCCAATCATTCCCAGGAAAAAAAATAGACCATAAAGAGATAAAAGCAAATAAATATTCTTCACATAGAGATAAAAGCAGTCCACACAGAATTTTCCTGGGGACCCAGGAGTTTCCTGTCAGAGTTCTAGAGATGTCTCCATAGGTTCCTTGATCTTTGGTTGTACTTCTGGATTCCATGTGAATCTACCTTGGACTGAATTTAGCTTGAAATACAACAGGCTTGTTCCATAGTATCTTGGCTCACAAGTTGGTGGTGTAAGAATATATAGGCCCCACATATCTTAGGCTATAATAAGCCAGTCTCTCATCTACGGCTTCAAATGACCTTAGTTTCAATGATCCTAAATATCAGTTTCAAAGCACAGCTCACACCCCTTCATAGTTATAGCAAAGCTGAATGTGCACCATCAAAATGGCAACGAAGGGCCAAAATAGTCTAACCCTTATTGGTGTCTTTCCCTGGTGTCTACCTACTCTACTTCCGTTTTATCCAATTGACTGCTTTAGATCCACTCATTAAATTGACCAGGGCCTGGAAGCCAGGGTGCTACTGCCATATCTACTATCTCCTGTTTGGTGATGTTCAAGCTACTTTCTGTAGATTGAATGTCATTGTCAAAGTCACTGTGTCACTGCTGGTCTTTGGTCCTATGTAATGGTAATTACGAGAGTTAAAGATCTTCCCCACCCACTAATAGGCCAATTAGGACATTTTATTAGGGGAGATTTGTTTTGCAGGAAGCCCATACTTTTTGTTGATTTCTAATGAGGCACTCATTCTCAAGGGCTGTGATGCCCTCTAGCTCTGAAAAGTGTATAAACACTCTGGGATGAGGTTTTACTTTGGGGCTTAGTTTTTGGAAGAAGGTTTGTGTGCCAGATGAGACTCTGAGAAGCAGCTAAGGAGCCCCTGGCTTTGAAAACTCAGATGTTGGTTCTTTTCTCTCTGGTAACTATATATGTATGTAATGGTCAGACAGTTGGATCTGTCCATTGATCTATGATGTATGTATTGCTTATGGTCAGACAGTTGGAAGCCTTGTTTGTTGATCTTTGCTTCTCTGTATTTTCTCTGAAATTCAGGGTGCTGACTTTTCCCCTTGAACTAAGTACATGATATATGTGTTTGATCAAAGTAGATTGTTGATCCCTCAAAAGTGACTTTCCTTTTCAGGAATTTCCCACCAGAGTCCTGTCCCTGTCTTGACATATATCTCTATTAAAGGACCCACAGTTTGGTTCCATGACAATACACCTGGGACAAAATAAACTCAAACATACATAGGTTTACTCCAAAGCATCTTGGCTCACAACTGCCAAGGTTGGTAGTATGGAAATGTGGGGCTAACCCAAGCTACCCCAGTTCTATTAGCATCCTGGCCCACAAAAGTTTGCCCCTGACCCTTATCTTTTGAGTTAATAGTACATCTGCCTCTTTTGAATGGGGGAGTGGAACAGCTTAAAGTCTTGGGAAATTTAAATGAGGCTGTCTAGAAGTCTCTTGATTTGGGCCTATATGATCTAATGGGGTTTAAACTCCTGGAAGTCTCTGTTCATAAGGACCAGTCCAAATAAAGTATTTGACAAGCACTAAGTGGTGGTCAGATTAAGTGGCTTCTGAAGTCATAAAAGCCCTAAAGTGACTACTTGGTAGACTATATTTGAGAAATGATTACTTTCATGTTATTGAACCCCGGTTGCTGTTGGTAATATTACCCTTCATATAGAATTACCCATCATATGTAGGGCACAAAAGGTTTCCATTGTTAATAAGAAAGGGTATATCTGATTGTACCCATTCCTGGGGCTCTCCACCATTAGTGTGCTTCTTGAATAGGACCTCAAGTCCCAGCCCTTCTGCTTTGCCTCTTCCTCTAGCCTAAGGGACCCCTGCCCAAGAGGACTGAATAACTAGACTGATGTCCTTATAAGAGCAGCACAGACTGAAAGTTGTGTTCACATACATATGGATATGTAGGTTCTGATAACATGTTGCAGTGGGTGGGGAGCCATACGATTCCCTTAAGTAAGGATGATACAACCACTTTTGCCCAACAATGTTCTTCATACTAAGTCAAAGCATCTGCCTTTGAGGCATAAGTTTGGTACGGTTCCACCCACTGACAAATTGTATAGGCCTCCTTCCTCTATCTAAAGGTAAGAGATTGACCTTTACTGCAGTCAAGGTCCATTTAAGATGTGGATATACAGTACCAGTTAATTCCATTTTTGCTTTAGCCACTATCATGACCTTTACAGAATATTGTTTTCTTTCTCATTGGTACCCTCTGATCTGTTCTACTACAAAGTAAAAGCTCTAGGGTTGAACCAGTTTTCATCATATTTGTTAGGTTATCCATTTTCCTTAAAATTCTCAGGGAACTGATATCATAGAACCGCCCAGTTTTAGAGATGTCTTGAGAAACTTTTACTAGTTAAAGTTTCCCTAGAAAATTGTCTCAATTTTAACATCATGGGAGGGGAAGTAGTGGGAGTTCAGGGATCCTCCTGGAGCTCTTGCAGGTCTTGTGGCCACAGCTGGTCATCCTTCATACTCCTCAGCTCAGCATTACTCCTGCTCCATATTGCTTTATACATCTGGTAGTGTGATCTCTGAAAGGATTAGCAGCCTGACAATGTTGTTAGGAATTTTTCCTGAGCTCCAAGTCCTTATAATAAGCCCCCTAAAGTTTCAATTCATTGAGTGCAATCAAGTTGTATTTTATATCCTTTAAAATTTTTGCATTATGTGCTTTAATTATTCCATTATTAAAGCAGTTATAATGGAATTTATGTTTCAGTACAGCATGTTGCACTTACAAAAGGAAAAAAAAACATTAAAACCTGCTAGAAAAGTCTAAATTTGAGCTTTACCCACAATATTTGCTATTGATACCACTTGGACTTCTTAGAACATCTTTTATTTTGTTACTCAGCAAATGTACTGTTTTCTTATCAGTTTTGTAGATTTTTTTTCTGTGTAACAAATTGTCAATGCTTTGTATAAGGCACATAAATGCATAACTGGCCAATATCTGGAGGGGTCATAGGTCTTCCTATGTTCTGGCAATAAATAAACAATGCCTTCTCTCAAGAAAATGTGGTATGAACTTGTATCAGAGAAGCTGGCAAAATGCTTTACGAGTAATTTGTGTGCCGATGGGAAGTTAATTATTTGAGTTAGTAATTGTAGAGCTTACCTAGTTCTGCTGCTTTTCAGTTTGGGGGGGAAGCTAGCATATCGGTCACCTTTCTCAATGTAACCATTCTTTCATTTATTATAGTAACAGTAAACAAGTTTTCTGTTTCACATTAGACTCAACTTTTGTGTTCATTATGTTGAACTTCTTTGGATTCTATATAATTTCAGGTATTTTCCACATTCTCCATCTTTAGCCGTTCTCTCCCCTCTAATTTCTTTATTTCTCAGGCCTGTACAATGTAATTTATGATGGTTGTTAAACTGCTTTTTCTCCCTCTTGCACTGTTTTGATTTTATGTAATATTTTATTCTTTTTGTTCTCATTTTATCTTGTTGATAAAGGACATCAAAACTTCCAGTATGTCATTGTTTATGGAATTCTATTTCACAGGTTTCTTTTGTGTCACATTTAAGTAGAAGATGTGTGTGTTGTTCAAGTACTATACTATGTACACTAGCTAGATGCTGGTGTAGTCTTCCACAAATCTTCATTAGCTTTCTTAAGCCATTGCTGTAATGGCAGTATTTGACACCTGTTTCTTAGAGTATTACTAGATAGCTCTACCTTTTCTTCCTGTGGTCTTTATCATGTCAATAGCTATAGCACATACTGTTATATGTGGGATATGACATGTCTTTGTTCTATCAAATATTATGAGAGAACACATTTGTGAATGAAGATTATAGAAGAAATCAGGGTTATGTGAATTGTTTGTTTTTAGTTCATTATTTCAGTATAGTTGGTATATTGTAGGGAAGGGAAGGGGAGTAAAGATCTATATTGCACCTACTATGTGCCAGGTACTGTGCTAAGTGCTTTATAATTATTACCTCTTTACATATTAGCTGAGCTTATGTCATAAAATTCACAAAAGGCTTTTCAAGATTCCTGTCTAAATATGCTTGTTCAAGTCCTTGACATTATTTTAAGTCATCCATTTCATTATTAAGTAGCATTTCTGCAATTTGTGCTAAGTATAGATTTTAATGCCTTCAGATTCTGTAGCTTTTCTCTCTTAAAATTTATTAACTCCTCAATTTCCACTCACATTTCATCTAATATCAGTGAATTTCTTAAGGTTGCCCTTCATTGATCTTTAGATATTGTTGTATACTTTAGGATTAAGGATACTACTGATAATGAACACTAAGATGCTCCTGCCGATAACTAAAAAAACCCTGTTTTCAATTTTGTTCTTTGTTTATGTTTTGATTTGGCTAGTTCACAATTTAAAAATTCATATCTTCAGGCTATTTGATGTTCATTTGCATTTGTCCACCTTAGTTGTTAGCATAATTGACCCTGAAAGATTTCTAATAAGTGAGGTATGATACTTCTGATTTGATCTGATTTATTTTTCCTTCTTGGGGTAACAGAATGTGAAAGAGTAACATACATTCAATTGTCCTTTGTGTCAAGCTGATATTTCGATGGTTCTAACTGGATCAATTTCTTAGATTCACTGAAGCAATTGTACCACATGAGATAGGATGCTGATCTAATCAATGGTATGAGAGTCCAATTGGTCAACTTTTCAGTGTTCCTGCCATGCCTTCGTAGTTACCAAGGAAGTTCCAGGGCAGACAGAGTCTCTTCTGTCCCTTATCCTGTTTGGCGTTCCGTTACTTTGCCATTACCCCCTTATGATATGAACAATGGATTTGACTTTGCAGGTAACATCACCACTCACCACCATCACCATCATCAAATTATTAGTTATAGGCAGGGGCATCATATTGTACTTTATCAGTAGTATCCTTAATCCCAAAGTATACAACAATATCCTAAAAATCAATGCGGGGCAAACCTAAGAAATTCCCATTCAAATGAGAGGAGAAATTCACCATAGTAGTATTACTGTCATTTCTGTGAGACTCATAGAATTTCAGAGCCTGAAGGGACCTCCTTTTACAAATGAGGAAACTGGGTCTAGTCATGTTAAACGTCTTGCTCAAGGTCACGCAATTAATAAATGTTGACTTTTTGACTTCAGTGGTGTGCTTGCAAATGTTTAACAACTGTTAAAAATGTTTGGAGATGGTAAAAGCAATCCTCAAGATGGTAAAAGCAAAGAAAAGGAGTCATCAGAGAAAACAGCAGTTCAAAAGAAATTCCCTCATGAAGGAAAATTCTTTTGTGAGGGGACAATGGCAAAGTCCTTCTGAAAAAATGTTCACACAACACACTTTTAAATTTAATCTGCATCATTAATATTTCTGTTACTTTCTTAAGGCTAGAACCTTGGACAATCAACAGAACAATAAGTCAAACACTGAATGGTAGTTTTGCCTATTTCTGAAGTGAAAATACTCATATTGAACATTTAACAATCTCCTCTTGAGTCAAAATAGCTTTAGTGTACCTCTGAACTTTAAAGTGGATATGCTGAGTCCAAATCCAGTGATCCAATGAGTGATTCCATTAGGAGGTGCAACAGGAATAACACAATCAATTTTTCAGTCAGAGGCAGATAGAGAGTCACATGATTTGCTGGCACAAAAAGCATTGTAGGAAAATGGAACTATAGAGCCTTTGGTTAAGGGAACCATTTGTGCCCACACTCACTACAACATAGCATCTCAGCCCCACGTCCAGATTAAGGATGAACCCAGTCCCTGATCTCTGATGCCTTCATGAGGGGCGCAAACTAAAAAGGAACTGGATGACCTTCTCAGCTATGAGGTAAATAAGGTGCTTACTCTTCTTATAGGAAAATTATCAGTGTTTTTGTTTAGTTGATGCAGATTGAATTCCTGGCTCGTGACTCTGCCTGAGTAGATATGCAAAAACAAATGAAAATTTCTCATAGTTGTTTTTTTTTTTTTTTTTATCTCCTCAGTAGGAAACTAGAGAAAACCACAGAAAACATATGCAAGGGGCAGAAAAGTCACCAGGTGCAGACATCATCACTGGTGTGGTAGCCACACTAATAATTCGGCTATTTAATAATGCTATTCACAAAGTCTGCCACAGTGTTACTCCAAGTGCTCTGACAATATGGAAACATTGATCCTATTTTAGTAATCTCCTCTTAGATTGAACTTCTGGTTGGAGATTTTAATGTTTATTTACAATTCTCCTGGGAGTACTGTTCTTTACTAAGCAGCTGGACTGTCCTTGCATGGGCTTTTGTACTGATAAGACTCTTTTCTATTAACTTCAAAGGAGTATCTAACTTCAGTGTCTGTTTTCTAGTCATGGCAACTGCTTCTACCTTTCTGGAGAGAGTACCTTCCCTTAAACTTAGTGTGCCTTTGTTTCCTAGGGTTAATTACACAATGTAAGACAGGCAAAATAAAATATAGGCAGAATAAAATTAAAAAGCAGTTTTCAAAATTCCTTCTAAATAATCCTAAGGACACTGTGGTTCATCCCTCGTTTTCAAAGAAGAACAAGGACAACACAATGTCTTGACTTGCCTGTATGTTAGATTTAAGTGAATCAGAGTTGCACAAAGTCATTAGCCTCATTCTCTTTTCTGGAGTCACTGGAATCCAGTGGCAAGATGAAAGTCAAGTTGACTGACAATAGTCTGTGGTGTAGTGGATGACCTTGGCATTTTCGATGTCTGACCAAGCTCTAAGTGTTCTGCAGAGCCTGCTTTAGCCACCTTCAAGGCCATTGGAACAAGTTATTCTCATCTCTTCATTCTACTGGATGTGTGGAAAGGACTAACACTTCTGGTGTTTGGACTTGACAAGCCCTTTTCAGGGCTGCTTATCCACCTTTGATATCAACCTTTCACTCAACTCTCAAGGGTGGTTCCAAGAAGCCGTAGCATGTACAGTAGCCACAGTCCAGTAAAACCATCTCCGCGAATAGGCTAAACAGATTGAGGGTAACTGACAGGCCTCAAACAAACCCATCTGTGAGTTAGAGGGATGTCTACACCAAGCTTGGCAATACCAAGGTAAATATGTAAGTATGGTTAGCATTTCCTTGAAATAAAATTAAGAAATGAGTGCTTACTGAAATATTCTAACTTTCTTCAAAATTCAGTTCAGATTTTACCTTCTACAAATGTCCTTTTATGTGTGCTCATCAATTATTCCTTTTGAGATTTTTGAGATTACCTCCTTTTGATACATACACACACACATACACACACTCACACTATATATATATATATATATATATATATATATATATATATATATATATATATATATATATACACATATACACACATATATATGTATATATATATCCACATAAACACACATATATACAGGCTACATACATATAGACGCACATTGTGTATGTATTTAAATATGTGTATATATATGTGTATGTACATATGTATACATACATATACACATATACACACACACATATTCTCTTATATGTACTTAGCTGTTTGCACATTCTCTTCCCCGTTAGAATGTCAGTTCTCTGAGGGCAACACCTGTTTATTGCCTTTTGCTGCATCCTTAGCACTTAGTCCAGAGCTGGGCATATAATAAGCACTTAAGAAATGCTGGTCACCTTGCTGACTAACTAGAATTACATTAGGCAATATAGAATAAAATCTTTGTCTACAAGAACATTACAGTCCAGCTCAGCAAATAGTACATGTACATGTAAAACAGAAAACTACTGCATTAATAAAGCAAAAACTTTGTATAAAACTCATCTCAAGTGATACTTTTCTTTTGTATTTTTTCTTTTTCAATTAATAAGCATTTATCTTCTCCCCACATTTCTTCCCCACTAGGAAAAAAAGAAAAAAAGCAAAACTTTTGTAATAAATATCTCCTTCTATGTCTTGAGTCTATCACCTCTTTGTCAAGAGGTGATTAGCATGTGTCTTCATCAGTCTTCTTGATCATGGCTGTTCTGGCATTGATAAGAGTTCTTATTCCCTGAAACTTGTTTGTCTTTACAATATTTTTGTTGTCAGGTAAATTGTTCTGGTTCTACTTGTTTAATATTGCATCAATCTGTAGAAGTCTTCCTAGGTTTCTCTGAAACTTCCCTTCCATCATTTCTTATGGAAGAGCAACATTTCATTATATCCATATGCCATACTTTGTTCAGCCAAGTCTTCTTTGTATCATTTCAAATAAATCTTCCCAGGTTTATCTGAAAAGTCTTTTTCAAAATTTCTTATGATACAGCAGTATTCCATTACATTCATATATCCAATTTTGGCCATTTCTCTTAATTTCTAGTTCTCCCCTACAAAAAGAACTGCTATATTTTTTTGTGCACATGGATCCTTCTTTAATCTTTTTGGGGGCAACATCCCCAATTATTTATCCTGGTTCCTAACCAAAATTAATTCCTCCCTTCATGAATCTTGTAACACTGATCTTTTCTGTCTATTTAATTATATTTTTAATATGTGTTGTAGTTTGGTAAGCATATAACTTATCCTCATAATAGACTACAAACTTCTTGAAGACAGTGGCAGTCATTTTTCATCAAACCTAGCAAGGTATCCCACATATTTGGTGGATTTAATTGAAACAACATGAGAGGGTGCTATTTCTTTCCTTAAGTATTTTTCTTTGATGGTACAGATTCCAGAGAAAGGGAAACTCAGAGCCACATTTTCAGGTGAGCCTAAATAATTGTATTCTGGGACTAGTTTTCAATCACAGGTCAATGTTCTATATTTACTCGTCATTTCACAGAAGATTCCAATTGCTTCCAGTCACATGTAGAACAAAATTGTGGGATTTTTCCATTTCTCCGGGATCTCTATTCTATCAGGAATACAAGAAATAGGCAATCAGCTATTGTGGGAAAGATAGGAAGTCAAACCAATTGCCAGTTGAGGAAGGACTCCAATATGTTGTAGTACATGAGTGCTTTCTGATACCAGGTGTTAATAAGAATCCCAGCTATGGAATCACATAGCGTCCGCTTTTTCAGAAAGCTTTCCAGAAATCTGCTCACATTTTCTCTTATCTAGCTGTAAAGTATATCCATCTCTTTTTCTAGGCTACTTACCTTGTTCAGTTCATTAATGCTGAAGTGATGAAAAAACAGAACATTACAAACTAGGAAATCAAATGTTAATTCTTGAAAGGTCAAGGTAAACATTTATCTCCTTTGCAGTGGTATGTTTCCACCTTTTCTTTCCACCTTGCCTTCCTGATAACCCTCATCTCAATCAATCAATCAACCAGTCAGCCAATCAACTCCCATTTTTTAAGTGCTTACTGTATGCCAATGCTAAGAGTAAAAAAGAAAGACATAGACACCTGCTCTCAAAAAGGTCAGTTTAATGAGGTAAACAATATGCGAACAACTGTGCATAAATAAAATATATACAAGATATATTAGAGATCATTTGAGAAGGAAACTTTTATTAAGTTCCTGTAGTCCTATATACATGTACTAGATTCTAAAGTTACATACACAAAAAATGACATATTCCCTGTTCTCAAGGAGTTTACATGAATCCTATATCATCGAGGTTAATTGTCAGACTTGAATTTAAATATTTCATACTGTATAATTATTAATAATAGCAGCCAACATTTATCTAGTACTTCAAAGTTAGGAAATGTTTTACATTTTTATGTAATTTAATTGCAATTGTAATCTGAAATGTCTGGAATGTAGGTACTGTTATTATTACCATTTCACAGATGAGGAAACTGAGACAATGCGATTAAGGGAGTCTCCTAGAGTCACACAACTAGAAAGTTCCAAAGTCAGTATGTGGATTCCAGGTGTTTCTAACTCTAAGTTTTATGCTCTAGCCATTATTACCAAAATTAACTGGATAGACTTTATATTTTTTTCTTTACCTCTTATGTTTGGGAAAAAAGGCTATAGAAGTTGATCATATTTTAATACTCATAGCTTCTACTCTTCCGAATAGCTCCAAAGGAATACTTTCACACTCTTTTTTCACTAGTAGCTTCCTTTATATTATGTGACTATTCCAGACCTTGTTTATAGTCTGCAGTGTGTTCTCTGTGACTCTTATCTTTATAATTCTCCAAGCTTTCTTTTTCTCCCCAGACATTGCACGTTAAGTATCTCTCAGGTAGCAGGGATTAGTGAATTGTACTGCTTAGTTCAAAGGACCTTATATAAAAACCAACTTCCTCAGCATTCGGCTCTGTGGTATTCCTCTCATTTTGTCTGCCTGGTTGCAAGTTTTGGATGAAGTCGGTGTATGTAAATAATTCCTTAAATATACTATCAGTATATCTCAGATGACATTCAATAAAGTAGTTGGGTTTTTTTCTGATATTCTTCTTTCATTTCATATTTTTTAAAAAAATTCTGTAGTTACAGTTAAGGTTGAGAAAAGGGAACTGTCATTATAGAATCTAATTCAAGAAAATCACAACTAAGAACATTATCTTCTTTCTCTTCCAGGGATGTCTCTTTAAGAATTTATTTCCTGAGAAGTCATATTTCAAAACTGATAGTAAGCCATCAGTTGTTATATATCAAAACCTGTGATTTTATCAGCATAGAGAACTCCCACTGTGGGAATTCCCTTCACCAATGTAGATTGGCAACTCCCCTGTAAATTTACCTCCTTAGTTCCCTGATTCAATAAGAGCTTAAATGATTTCCTCATGGTCTCAAAGCTAGTGTCAAAGAAAAAAAATAATACTTTACTCTGTATTATAAGCACATGAATTCCAGGAACATCTTTCAAATCTTTAATATTACTCAAAATGCAAGCATTTCTAACTTATAGAGAGGTGTACAAATTGGCAGAACTCCCTCATGCCCTTGGACATATCTTTAACACAAAACATTTTGAACTAACATTTATAGGAACCTGTAACATGGACAATGCCATGATATGAAAGATAAAACAGTTTGGGGTTAATATTTTATTTTGTTTAATAGAAGAACAGTCACTTGATTTGGGAGGGAAACCTCTTGGGAAATTATTCTCTTAAAATCACTCATCCTTCTGTGATCACTTGCTACAAGAGTTTTTCCCAAGTGGGAGCTGCTGACCTAAAATGATTAACAGAACCCCCACTCCTTGATCAATACCTACCTAATCTCTTTAGGAAGTGAGAAAATAGGGTACTGTTCTTGGGTAGGTCCCTGGAGTCTCTTTAGAGGGTAGGGGAAGAATTAATCTTAATAAATATGAGGTATTTTCCACTCAAATTTTGGTTCCAAGGGTGTGCTAACATCAACTCTAACCTGATTGTTAAATTTTCAGTGTATTTATGGCTCTGAAATTGGCAAATGCTACAAATCATGGATTGAACTATTGTATTATTGATTGCCCAACTTAAGAAAGTGATGGAGAAAACGTTAAGAATGCAACTTAAACTTTAAAATGTCATGAGTAGACATTTCCTTCTTTCCCACAGAGAGCAGGTTGTTAAACACCAACTGCTTGAGCCCTTAAGGGAAGACATTAACCATAACTAGACTCAAGGCATTTTTAATCCTAAATTTGGTTACTACTTTTAATCTATTTTCTGGAGCACTAGCTTTTATCCCTGACCTTTTGTATACTTTCCTAAGAGAATAGGATTAGACCTGAGAGAAATTATTTTAATGGAGGACTTTGTTTCTTCAGAAATTTAAGTAAGTACTACTGATAAAGTTTCCTTCTTTCAGGTAAGTCTAGAAAGACCTTTACACTGGAGACATATTTATTTATGCCTTAATATTTTCATTTGAACTAATAGGTTTTTTTTTAATATGCTTCTAAGTTTTAGAAGCAGGCTGTGATAACAAGCCATTTTGAGACCCTAATCAGTCCTCTATTCCATATTTATGTGACTCTGCCTCTTTGGCCATTAGTATTTGAGGGTAAATATTTATAAGACTTTCTCTCTAAATCAAATATTCACTCTTTAATATACCATGAATTTTCAATCATGTGAAAAAGGGTTTTTTTAAAAATTAAAGATCTTTGTTCTGACATAGCATGTCTTCTGTCTAAAAATAGGAAATAAACTAAAGAATCAAGAGTGACTCTCAAAATAAACATTTTAAAATGTATATCTTCAAATGAACATCTGTCTTTAGTATGGTCACCTTAGGAAGTCGCAGATATTCCAGTTATTACTTGAGATAGTCATTACTTGAAACAAGTTGGATTCAATAGCCCCTAAAGTCCCTTCCAGTTTTGAATATGTGATCTTATTTTTGGAATTCCACTTGAGTTACATGTCTTTTAAAATTAAAATAACATAACTTATTTCAATAACTCACTGCTAATTGCCAGATGTGTATATAATCTTCCACAGTGACTACTTTGAAGGGAACAATGGTCATTTGACAATAAAAGTTCCAGTTTAATCATTATCAAAAGTCCTAATACTTATGTAATAATACCTTATTATATTTTGTATCTTTTAAGTTGTATTAGTTGCATTACTCTCTCTCAAAACTTCACCCTCAGCCTTTCTTGTTTTATTTTGCTTCTTTTCTCACATATAAAATTTCACAACTAATATGATTTACTGATAGGATTCAAGGTTCCCTGCATCCTAAATCATTAATGAATATGTTAAGACCTAAGAACTGGCATCGATCTCTGTGGTAGTTTGCCAGAGACTTTTGCTTAAGTCAATACATCTTCCTTATGACTGATCATTAGCCAGTTTTCAATTGGGTGGGCTGTTTCCTGACCCTCTGAGACCACTACCCCTTATCCTGAGGCCAATTTGAATTGATCGGCCAGGGGGCAGAATCCTGAAGCTGAGGAGCCCAACTTTTGGGAGATTTCGTTTTTTAGCACTGAATCTGTTACTACTCCTTGTGACCTTGAGTAGGGTATATGCTTACTTAAGAGATGCTACTGTAATAAAAACACATTGGAATCATCTCTTTTTAGAATTACTCCACTAGTGAGTATTTCAGTTGGCTCATTTCTTTTAAGTGAGACGGTTGGACTCGATGAGTTTTATATTTCTCACCACTTGTGATATTTTATGATCCTACAACAGTAACTCAGCAATCACTTATTAAGAACCTACCATGTGCTACGCACTGTGCTAAACTCTGGGATTGGTTACACACAGAAAGATAAAAGACAGTCCTTTGCTCTCAAGGAGCTACCAGTCTAATGTGTAATGTAAGCAACAACAAACAAGACGTACAAGACAAATTACAGATAATCGAAAAAGAGAAGCCATTAGAATTAAAGAGCATAGGGAAAGGCTTTCTATAGGTGGTGGGATTTTATCTGGGACTTGAATGAAGTCAGGAAATTCTGGAGGATTTTGTGTTTGTCCTTTATTGTCAAAGAAGACCATGCCATCAGAGAAATGATGACATGACTTGCACTTGACTTTGTGGTGAGTGAGGGAGGGCTGTGCAGGTCACCAGCCTCACTTCTCCTCCAGAGCCATCTGAATCCAGTCACCAGATATTCATCAGGATGACTGGAGATGACCCAGGATGCAATGGGAGACTTTGGCCCTTTTAGGCCAGGGTCTTTGCAGGTACTCACTTAGGGTAAGGCAACGTCCATTCATTGAATAGGATTGTTTAAGAAGGAGCCAGGGCATGGCCCCTTTAATGAGGCCAAGAAAAAGAAAGACATCAGACTGGGAGAGAAACAGCAACAGGTACCATTGATAATCACTCTAAAGTTAGGGACTTGAACGAAGTCAGGGAATCCAGGAGGCAAAGATGAGAAAAGAGAACATTCCAGTCATGGAAGACAGTCAGTGATAGTGCCTGAAATAAAAAATTATATTGTCTGTCTGACGAACAGCAAGGAGACCAGTGTCACTGCAACATAGTGAATGGGGATGGGACAGGAAGAGAACACATTGCAAGACTAGAAAGGTGGAAGGGGGCCTAACAACGAAGGTCTCTAAATGCCAGATAGAAGATTTTACATTTGATCCTGGAAGTGGTAAGGAGTCACTGGAGTTTAATGAATGAGGAGGAGAGGAAGATGGCATGCTCAGACCAGGGCTTTAGGAAGATCACTTTGAAAACTGAGTGTAGGATTGCCTGGAATAGAGAGAGATTTGAGGCAGGGAGAACAGGTGATTACAATAGTCAAGGTGCAAAGTTAAGAAGATTTGTCCTAAAGGGGTGGCAATAGCCATGGAGAGAAAGAGGTTCATTAGTGAGATTCTAAACTGCTATGCTCTTTTATTAATGCTTTTGAAATGTTTAAATATCATTTGTTTTCCCTGTATTCAGTCTCTCTTCCACTTTGATTCATTCCCTAAACAGATACCCAAGTGATGGTTTGACCTTGTCACCATCCTACTTAAGGCCCTCCAATGTTTTTGTTTTACTTTGTTTTATCTGTCTATTTATGTATCTATTGTTGTCTCTAGAACAAAATACAGACTCTTCTAGCTTTTAACATCCTGCAAAATCTGGTTCCATTTTTCTTTTTCAGTATTATATCTTTTAATTCGTTATACTCTTTTTTATACTCCTACTTGGTATTTCTTATACACAATATTCCATCTCCTGTATGCAGTTCTGGAATGCACTCTCTAGTGACTTGTGTTTTAACTATTTCCCCTCAATAAGTTGTGACTTCCTTAAAGGCAGGAACTATTCCATTTATGTCTTTGTACCTGTCTGACATATAGCAGGCACTTCATGAATGCTTGTTAACTGAATGAATGAATGAGGTCTCTTTTACTCACAAATTTCACAATCTGATGTATATGTTAAGTTAGCTTCACCCAATTATTTTGGAAGCAATATGATCTAATAGTAATAACCTCCAGATTTAAGAAAAAGATTCCTCCATGGATTTGTGTGACCTTGAAGAAATTTCCCTTTCCTTTAATGTTAATAGATATGAAAAGTTATACGCTGTCATCTTACAGTATTTTAAAAGAAATAACTTGAAACAAAAATATGGTGGGGAAAAAAGTGATGTAGTTTCAAGATAGCAGATCTGATTCTCTCCTGAGTTTCAGTTATGTGTCCTCCCAGGTCACTTTGAAATGCTGGCAAAAGAAAATCAAATAATTTCCTTGATTCAGATGAAGAAGAAAGGTAAGGCTCCAAGATAAGTATATTTTAATTTGTTTCCATTGGGGTATACTACCAAGCAGAATAAGCAAAATCTAGGGGAAAGAATGCTGGGATTAGAAATTCTAGGTTCAAATTCTTACTTAGCTACTTGCATGACTTGGAAAGACAATCACTGTATTGGAGGGTCTCTTTTTTTCTCCTCTAAACTGATGGAGATTGACTAGGCAATCTCTAAGATTCTTTCCATCTCTGAGTGCTCAGTTCATTAAAACAATTTTCTAATGATTATGAAATAGAGCATTTCATATACTTGAGACAGACAGAATTTCTACTACTCCATGAGAAATGGTTCTATCCTCATTATGTGTCTCCTTACACCTTTGTTAGGCAACCATTTGTGAGTAAGATCCTGGTACATAGTAGGTGCTTAATAAATACTTATTCACTGATTGATAAATCAACAAGATTTGGTTTGCCTATTACCACTCAGGCAGTAAACAACTGGGTTGGGTTCTAGGGAAAATAGATAGGAAGAAGACTGGATAATAGAATTGGGCCTGAATTAATACAAACAGAACCTGAATTCTAGAAGAACTGGATCTGTAGGTTCAGGGCTCAGATCCAATATGGATTGTGCTGTCCATGTTTGGGGTGGGATGGGAGAGGAAGTCAGGAGCAACAGACAGATGGTGAATTCTAATCTGGACAAACGACTGGATGAGATATGGAAACTGAAGCAAGACTATATGTCCTCAGTATTTTCTCTGAAAAGAATTAGTAGGTGCTGGACATGGCCAAACAACATCAGAAAAAATGAAAATGATTATAAAACAGTCAGGACATGATTCATTTCTGATTTGAAATAGTTTTTGAATCAGCTGTCCAGAATGCAATCAGATTATCAGTTTATTAGGGCAAACACCAAAAGAAATATGGAGCTAACTAGAAGAAAGACTAAAATTAAGAAAAATATATGGCATGCAACTGAAACAGTTGAGCCTTGACCTATTTAAAATAATCATTAGTAATGAAAACTGGGTAATGCACAGATAATAATGTCAAGCTAAAATATAATCAGTGGAAACCAATCACCACAACAGGGAGACCAAAAGATCCTTAGGCAACATGTATTTGCCTTACTTGCCAACTGAAGATATTTGGCAGTCAAAGAAACAGCAGTTTTTAATATAAATTCATTTGTCAAATTTATGGAGAAGGATAACAAAAGATTACGAACAACATTGCTTCCTAAAGCAGAGAGAAGCAGTGGAGGGTAAAATCCCTTTAAAGTCATTCAGTCAACAGACATTTATTTATCATTTACTATGTTCCAGGTACTTTACTAAGTATTGATGAGACACCCAAATAAGCCAAATTTTCTCAAGGACATTAAAAAGTGAAAATGGAAAGAGGACAGCAAACAAAACTATTAAAAAATTTAAAAAAAAAAGGTTTCTTTTTATATGACAAACTTTTTGTTTGTTTAAATGTTTCTTTTATATTACAGACTTTTCCACCAAGAACAGAAAGGCATCAAATGTAGATAATCACATCCTAGGCTCCCATGTATTTAGAGAAAAGGTAAGAATAATACCGAAGAGAACAACATTAGAAAAAACAACCATGTTAGACCACTTGTACATAGATGAAAACTATCCTGAAGGAACAACAATTCTGAGATCATTGAGGAGTTACTAGGTAGGAGAAGATACTAAAGAAATGGAGAAAATTCAATAAAGAATCATGTATCAAGCACTGTGCTAACTTCTGGGCATGCAAAAAAGACAAAAACAGTCACCAAATTCAAGTATTTTACATTCTAGTTGGGTGGTATGTACAAATACATGTATAGTAGATGGAAAGCAACCCATGAAGGGATGGATCTCATAGCTGAGACAAATTAGCAAGTATTAGCAAGAATTTTCCATGATATTCAGGATTTTAGTTAAAAAGAGGTCAAGAGGTAGAGACGAGGAGAGCTGGAATTCCATATATAGAGGACAGACAGCGAAAGTTCCTGGAGTCAAGAGATGGAGTGTTTTGTGCAAGGAACAATAAGGATCCTAGTGCTACTGGATCACAAAATGTAACTAGAGAAGAGTAAGGTGTCAAAAAATTGGAAAGACTTCCAGACTTTAAATGCCAAATAGAAGATTTTATATTTGATCCTAGAGATAACAAGAAGCCACTGGAGTTTATTGTGTAGGGAAGTAAGATGGCTAGATCTGTGTAGTTTAAGATCAATGTGATAGCTAAGTGGAGGACACACTAATGTGGGGAGAACCTGTGTAACATCAAGCACCCTATCACCCCCCAGATAACTCACTAACACAGGTTCTTTGATCTGCTTTTCTTAAAAGAAAGCAACTTTTGAGGGGTCAACAATCTTCTTTAACCACATATACCAATAGAGAGAATATAAGCAGAGAAATAAAGACCAACAGACATGTCTTCTAACTGTCGGACTATAAGCATTACAAACAGATCAACAGAGAGATCCAACTGTCTGACCATTTATACATGCATAATTACCAAAGACAAAGGAACCAACATCTGGTTTTCAAAGTTGAGGATTCTTTAAGGGCTACCCAGAGTCTCATCTGGCACATGAACCTTTTTCCAAATAGTGATCCCCAAAACAGAACCTCACCTCAGAATATATACTTTTCAGAGCCAGCAGGTATCACAACCCTCAAGCTTCAATGCCTAATTAACAAAAGGTGTGATAGTCTTCAAGTAAACAAACTTCCCCTAAGCAAGCTTCCCTTAATGGATTTCAGGTGAGGCCTATTATAGGCAAGGAAGATCTTTAACTTCCATTAGCATAAATCCCATAGTTACAACCTGAGGCAGAACAATCAAAAGGCTATTGATAAATGAGGTGGCAGTGGTATAACAGGAGAGAAAGGATCATATATAAGAGATGTTAAGAAGGTAAAATCAGTTTAAGCTGGCCACATACTGGATATAGGGATGATGATAGACAGTAAGGAGTCAATTATAACTTCTAGGTTGGGACATTCAGTGGATGGAATGATAGTGGTACCATTCAAAGTAATGAAGATGTTCTGCAGAGGGGGTGGTCTGTGAAGAAAAATAATGAATTCCCAGAATGCAGATTGAAATATTTTTTAAAATTTTGTTTTGTTTTGTTTCAGACATGGCCAAGATTGGAAATTGCTTTTTTTTAATTATATGTGTTTATAATGGGGATTTTGTCTTGTTCTCTCAGTAAAGAAGATGAGTTAGAGAAAGAAAAAAAAAGTACAGATCTGAAGATAAAATGAAATGGATTTTTTTTTCTAAAAATGAACTACAATGAGTTCAATTTTGGACATACTATTTAAAATGTCTACAGAATATCCAGTTTGTAGTGTCCAATAGGCAGTTGGACATTTGAGTTTAGAGGTTAGGAAAGAGGTGAAGTTTGAATAAACAGATCTGAAAATCACTAGAATAGACATGATATGTGAATTCCTGGGAACTAATGAGATCACAAAGTGAGATAATGTAGTTTAAGAACAGAATGGGGCCTAAGACAGACCCTTGTGGGATACCCATCATTAATGAACATGACTAGGAAGAAGATCCAGAAAAGAAAACAGGGAAGGCGCTATCAGAAAAACAGGAAAAAACCAGGATAGAGTTAAATAGCGCAATGAAAACTTGGAGAAAAGAGAGTATTGAGGAGTAGACAGTGATTGACAGAGTCAAAGATTATAGAAAAATAAAGAAGGATGAGGACTGAGGAAAGGCCATTCAATTTTGCAGTTAAGATATTATTGTTGTTGTTGTGCTTGTCCTTTGTTTTCAAAGAAGACTTTGACTTCAGAGAAATGATGACATGACTTGCACTTGACTTTGTTTTGAGTGAGGGAGGGATGTGCAGGTCACCAGCTTCAATTCTCCTCCAGAGCCATCTGAATCCAGTGACCAGATATTCATTTAAGATATTATTGAACTTTGGAGAAAATAGTTTTAGATGCATGATGAACTCAGAAAACCAACTAAAAGTTAAGAAGAGAATGAGAGGAAAGGAAGTGGAGGCATCTCAAGAAGTTTGGCCAAAAAGAGAAGAGAAGAATGGAATTATAACTAGTGGGAATTATGAGTCAAGTGGAATGTTTTGGGAGCTTTTTGTTTGCTTTTGTTTTTTTTAGAAGAGCGATGTAGGCATATTTGTAGGCAATAAGAATGGAGACAGTAAACAGGGAAATAATGTAGATAAATGAGAGAGGAGCAGTGATAGGGCAATATACTGGAGAACTTGAGATGAAATGAGATAATTTCTGCATATAAAGGAATTAGTTTTGGCAACAAAGGTCATCTCTTCAAGTGAAAGAGGGATGAAGGAGGAGACAGAGGAAGAAGATATCTGGATGATGTGATATGATGATGAGGGAACAGAAGAGTTCTCAGTGAATGGCCTCAAAGTTTACAGTGATATATGAGGAAAAGATTTCAGATAAAAGGAGAAATGGAGGAGGGGGTTGTGGGCAATTTGAGGAGGGATGAAAACATTTAGAAAGTCACTGTGGTGAGTGGCATGATGAGTTAATTTGGGAATTCTAAAATGATTGCCTTGCCATAGTGAAGTCCCATTTGAGATTATGTAACATAATATTTTAGTAAACTTGGTCTATTTGGTTTCTTGATTTTCTTTAGTTTCATTCAGCAACAAGTGAGTAGGAAGAAAAGTCGTGGATGGTGGGAGTAATTCAAGATTAGACTGGCAAGGTCAGATTGGTAATAGAGATTGGTAATAGAATAAGAGGGGATGATACTGAAGAGAAGACAGTATAGAGTTTACTTGATTCATCCAGAAGTCAATATGGAGAACCAAGAGAGTTTAGCTAGTGTAAGGTAATGACCTGGGAAATAACTGAGGTGTTGAGTAATTGGAGGTCACAATTGAGAATAAAGAATAAAATTTACTATTTTAATATAGAGGGAGAAGTGGAATGGCAACAGATTGTGATCAGATAAAGGAATCTCAGAGTTCATTTCAGATGCATTTGTAGGTGATAGTAACATCAAGGATGAGTTGATATGTAAGTCTCCTTTTATGAGAGGAGGAGAGAAAGTCAGGTACTGAACTCCTTAAGGAAGGGTATCTGGAGGAGGTATATTCTGGTGCTACTGGAATTTTAATTGCATAATAAATATGAACTGAGTGAATGTCAAAGGAGAAGTTACTGAATGATGGTGGTAGAGAGGCCGTCTTGAAGTAGAAATTGGGAGCAACTTAATTAAATCGTGGTGGGGGTGTGTGTGAAGGAGGAAGAGTGAATGTGCACTCACTGACAGAAAGGGTGACCTAGAAGTCTATGCCAGGAGAAAAGAGACAGGTTTCATTGAGAGTCACAGGATGGAAGTGGAAAAGGAAAAGATTTAAGATGAAAGCAAGTTTATTACTTATGGACCAGGTATTCCAGTGAGCACACAAGAAGGGGTGTGTAGCCTTATTCTGGTACATTGAGTGGGGGAAGGTTGGAATGACAGAAATGTGAATAAGGGATTGGGAAGTAGAAGATGGAGAATGAGATTTGAATGATGGCACCTGGAGTTTCAAGATCACTGGGATGGAGAGGAGTCAACTTCCAGAATTCTAAAATTGCTATTTTATATTGCCAAACTATTTTAAGCATACAATAAAAAGGGTAATTTTCACAAAAGAGAAAGAACTATTCCTTTCCTGTGACTATCAGCGCATTTTCTTTTATTCATTTCTTCTGTTATTTTTTAATGTCCAATTAAACTCTAGAAGTTTTCTTAAGGATATAGTCCAAGTATTGGGGCTAAGACTTGTGGAGAGTACTAGACTCTCCACACTGGTATACTTTGGGTTGATATAGCTGAGACCTAGGGGGGAGAAATAATACCAGGAACCAAGCAGTCCATGAAATAGGGGACATTAGGGAAAAATTGAAACAATGGAGTATCTTTAGGAGTTGAGGGCTGTAGACAAAAGAGAGTGAGCTAGTCATGAAAATGTTGATAGGAATGTTTCCTGAAGTTAATCTGAAAACCATGATCAGGTCAAGTCCAATAAGATGTAAGATGAAAGAACAATTAAAACCATTTAAAGCTCTCTGTCATACTGTTAACTGTTCCTCCTTTATGCCTGTGTTTTCTCCTAGGTATAATACTTAAACAAACACTTCAAGGGTGCGTTTGATGGGATGGAATATGACACCAACTCATTTAAACTACATAGCAGATATTTTGGTCCTTCAGAGTTTTACATGAATTTTCAGAATATGTTTAATATTAATCACATCTTTTAACTAGTCTCTTTGTATGCATGACTTGCATTTACTAAGTGTTTCATTTTCTTCTACTAATATTTTAATCAGATATTTATATCAGGTATTTCACATGAAGATCAGTTGAAAGAAGTGAGGGTTTACCCTGGAGAAGAAGAAATTCAGATAGAACAAGATGGTTCTCTTTAAATACAGTGAAGGGATTTGAAATTATGTCTCAAGAAGACCATCTGCAGCAATTGGGAATGCTCATTTACCCTTAAGAAGAGAAGACTGGGGACAGGACATAATATTCAGATATCTGAAGATCTGTCATATGAAAGAGTCATTGTTCTGTTTGTTCCCTGGATGACAGACATAAGAGCTACAGTAGAAATTACAGTTAGGTAGTTAGGTATAATTGAAAAACAGGAGAGAGAGCATGGTATATTAGAAAGGACAATGGCTCCACATCCAAAGAACCTGGTTCAAAACTCACTATAGATTCTTAGTGTGTGAGCTTGGGCAAATCACTTGACTTGGGCTTCAGTTGTATCATTTGTCATATGAGGTAGTTGAACTGAATTGCTTGTCAGAGCTCTTCCAGCTCTAAATATAGGAGTATATGATCGGTTTCCTGATGATCAGAGATTTCAGAAAAATAGACAACAGTAGACAGAGCCCTGAACCTGGAATCTGGAAGAGTTTAAATCCTACCCCCATCACTTAATAACTATGTGACCCTGGGAAAATCTTTAACCTTTGTTTTCTTTAGTTTCCTCATCTCTCAAATGAGAGAAATAATAGTACCTACTTTTAGTGTTGTTGCAAGAATATAATGAGATAAAATTTGTGAAATGCTTTGGAAACCAAATCAATGCTGGCTACTATCATTCATTTAAATAGGCTGCTTTTGAAGGAGTGTTGAATCGCCTGTTATGGGAGATATCCAAGAATAAGGTAGAGAAACATTTGTCAGAGATGTTGTAGAAAGGTTTCATTTATCAGGCAAATAGTTATCTAAGATGACCTCTCTAGTTCTGTGACTCATTATCCTTCCCTTTTTCATTCTTCATTTTTGTTAAAGTTCGATATTTTAAAAATGTCCTTGTGTATTTTGTCATTTAGGAAACCATTTTCATATAAAATGTTTCTTGCTTAAAGTGTATTTCTTAAAAATTTTTGCTGTTCACAAGCTGATCTTTGGGCAAAATTGCTTTGGTGTTTCAACTTTCAGCCCAAATTGGTAAGAAAAAAAAACCTGGTAATTCACAGATTGTCAGAGTTGGAAGAAACTTTAGTTGTCTTCAGCTGTAGGGCTTCTTAATCTGTTGTTCATGAACATGAATTACTCAGATTTGAACTCACTTTGTCTTTTCTCTAAGCCTAGTTTTCTAACTACTGCATGACTTAGCTGCCCATGATTCTATAACTCTACATATTAATAGTAATAAAATGGCCTACCTTCAAGAACATGACTTTTTAAAAAAATATTTTGGCAATTGTATTTCAACATGTTTCCTTTGTATTAGTACTTATTTATACATCAATACAATTACAAATTTTGAAGCAGATTAAATTTTAAAAATTGATAAAAATTTTATACATTAAAAATATTTTTTGGAAGGCGTCCATAGGCTTCACCAGACTGACAAAAGAGTCCATGACACAAAAAAAGGTTAAGAACCTCTGATCCAATATAGTTTTCTTACTTTACAGGTAATGAAACTGGAGTCTGGGTAGATCAAATGATAAGACCTAGTTTTTACATAATGCTTCAAAATTTGCAAAACTGTTTTACATATGTTAATTAACTTGATCTTTATGATAACTCTGTGAGGTAGGTGCTATTATATTATCATTTTACAGAGGAGGAAACTAAGGCCAAGAGTGACCAAGTGAATTGCCTTGGGTGACACAACATTTTAGGTAGTGGTAGAAGCTAGGTCTTCTTGACTCCCAAGTTCCATGTTCTATCCACTACGTCACTTAGTTGCTTCAAATGACCTCTCTAAGCTCACAAGCCAATTAATGGTTGAGTTGACACTTGAACATAAGTCTCATAACTTCTAATCTGATTTTCTTTCCATTACAGCATGTTCAGTGTAATATAAATTTAATCTGGGTCAGAGCTTGGACTCAAATCTTGGTCTTCCTGATCTCAATTGCAAGGCTCTTTCTACTATGCTTTGTTGCCTTTTCATAAATTGTATGACTAAGAAAAAAATGTGTGTAACTAAGAAAAAGTACCCCAAGCTTCTTGTCCTTGGATGTTAAGACAGTTAGTCATAGCCCACACACATGAAACTTTGGCAACTTAATAGGAATTCCCTTTCTTGTATTAGGAAAGTGCCACCTTCATGGTCACTTCCAAGTCATAATGAAGCATTAGAATACCCTGTTAGTGTTCTAATTAAAATGCAAATACAGCCAGGAGGCTTTTACCATAGTGTACTCAGATTTTGATCCATGAGATTGTGGGAAGTAGTATGAATATGGCAAAAAGAGCTGACACACACATACAATAGTATGTAAAATATGTATGTAAATGTATATATATGTTTATATACACATACACACACAGAAAGAAAAAGAGAGAGAGAGAGAGAGAGAGAGAGGTGCTGACTGTTAACAGAGGATATTCTTTGCTTTTAATTTATACCACGCATTACTTTAAGGATGCAAAGAATTCTTATTAATGAAGTAAACTTCTAAAATCCAGTTATTTCCAATTGCGTAGTAAACACACCTAATACCAAATTGCTATTATGTAAATATCGAATGTAAATCTGAGTATTAAGTACTGTTTTTACACAATCGCTTTTAAGAAGCTTTCCAATAGCTACCTTTAACTGGAAAGTATTGAGAATTTTATTTTAACAATTAAATCAAGCTTGCTTTAGGTATAGTATTATATTAAGTGTTTGGCCCTGGGCAAGTAATTTAATCTCTCTGGGTCTCAGTTTCCTCATCTATAAAATGAAAAGATTAGACTCTACAGTTTCTAAGGTCCCTTCTAGCTCAAAATCTATGATTTTACGAAGGAGATAGGACCATAAGCATTTATATTGCACTTACTATGTGCCAGTCACTGTACTAAATGCTTTACTACTACTATTTAATTTGATTCTAACAACCCTGTGAGATAAGTGCTATTATTGTCCTGCATTTTATAGTTGAGGAAACGGATGCAGAGATTTTTCTTTTAAATTTATCTAAGTAACTTGTCCATTATCACACAGCTAGTAAGTGTCTGAGGCCAAATTTAAACTCAGCTCTTCCTGACTCTAGTCCTAGGGTTCTACCTACTGCACCACTTAGCTGCCTATAATTTTATGATTCTACATATTTATGGCAGTAGATAATCCTATCTTCCAGTTCTGTAACTCACTTTCTTAAATGTAACACAGATATGTTGAATAAAATGTTCTATATGGATGGCTTCACTGGAGATGGCACATCCATCCCATCTGACAACCTATAGCAATGACCACTGGCCAATCAGGTAGTAAATAATAGTAAGTAAGGCCAAAAGTTTAAAAATGAAATCAAGAACAAAAAATAAATTGTGTAAGTCATGGCCAGTTTTGAACATGATAATTCTCTGAGTGAAAATGTTTGGGGCAATACTAACAATATACTAATTACTTATTTTGGCTTTCTCCATTTACAAAAAATTCCAGACCTGTTGTATAGACCCAGTCTAGGTGAATAGTCTTCATTTTGATAGTAACAAAAGACTTAGTGTTGGACCTAGAGTCAGGAAGATCCAAGTTCAAATCTGGCCTCAGGCACTTATTAGCTTTCCGTCCTAGTCAAGTCATTTAACCATCTGTCTCAGCTTCTTCATTTGTAAAATAGAGATGATGTTGGAACTTACTTCCTAGAGTTGTTTTAACGATTGAAAACTGAGATTATATTGAAAAAGTGCTTTACTAACCTTAACCTGCTACAGCAATGCTAGTTATCATTAATATTATTATTATTACACTTTGCTGAAGTGCCTGACCTTATTTCTACTACTGTTTGTTTTCTTTTTGTCATTTTTATATCAGGAAGACTAAGATAATTTTTAGTTTATCTATATTAAAAAATTAACATTTTGATTTGTGCAAACCCCAAAATCTGTGTAGTAGAAACAATAAATTAAAATTTTCTGGGCTCATTTTCATTCTAATAGGTTTACCATCTTGAGGGTGTCTAGTTAGTCAAGCAACCTCAGAAATTCCTACTTACAACTTCTGAAATGGTTGCCCTTGAGAAAACAAAACAGAAACAAAAGGGTCTCTGCTGGTGCAGGTGCATTTATGTTTGCGTCTGATCTTGATTTTACTTAAGAAAACCACCAAGTTCCTAGAAAAGTAAAATATAATTGAAAAGTGTCCAGGGTGAAAATCTTACAGACTTAATTATTCAATAATGAAAGAAACAGTCAAAGAGAAAAAGAGCTAGGAACAGATATTTGCTTGTTTCTAGGAACAGTAATGATATGGGACAATTTTTGAAGGTTCCAGGAGAAAAAACAAACATATTGGAATGAACATGGATTGTACTTGTGGGAATCAGTAAGAGACAACAGGTAGAGAAGTCTTTGTTACCTAAACGAATCACATCTATTCTCTGAGCCGCAGTTTCCTGGACTTGGACACCTTGACTTGGAGTCAGGGAGCCTGAGTTCAAATCCCACCTCAGATACCATGCACCAGGTCTACCTTGTGAAGCCTCATTTTAGGTCTGGAATTCACACACTGATCCCATTATTACCTTATTGGATGGCTTCCCTCAGAATCTCAATTTAAGGAGGGTACCCAGCCCTTCCATGTCTCATTTCTCTCCTAGCAGCACTCAGGACTTCCTCTACTATGCTTCTGTACTAAGTGTGCATGTTCATCCTTTGTGGCTGAAGAAGGCCATACCATCAGAGAAATAATGACATGACTTGCACTTGACTTCCTTTTGAGTGAGGGAGTACAGGTTACCAGCTTCACTTCTTCTCCAGAGCAATCTGAGTTCAGTGACCAGATATTCATCAGGATGACTGGAGATGACCCAGGATGAGGCAAGTGGGGTTCAGTGACTTGCCCAAGGTCACACAGCTAGTGAGTGTCAAGTGTCTGAGATGAGATTTGAACTCAGGTCTTCCTGACTCCTGCACTGGTGCTCTATCCACTGCACCACCTAGCTCCCCTTTGGTACTAAGTACTTTCCTGACAACCACTTTTTGCAGTCTTTCCCCATTAGAATTCCCCATTGCTGTCAAGAATTTTCTTTCTACTAATATTTATATACCCAGCATTTAACACCGTGTTTGGCACATAGTTAGTACTTAATCAGCGCTAGTGGACTGACTGCTGAATGATCCAAACCATCATTTAACCTCGATTTGTCCCAGTTTGTTCATCTATACAATGGTGGCAATAAGAGCACCTAGATCCAGGGGTTGTAAGAAGGATAAAATTAGATCCCATTTGTAAAATGCTTTGTGAATCTTAAAGCACCATATAAATGCTACCTATTATTATTAAAACAAGGTGTTTGGACTAGATATCTGAAGACATTTTTAGGGCAGAGCCAAGATGGCAGAGTAGAAGCAAGCACCTGCCAGAGCTCTCATCCCAAACCCCTCAAAACATCTGTAAAAAATGACTCTAAACAAATTCTAGAGCAGCAGAAGCCACAAAATGACAGACTGAAACAGATTTTCAGACCAAGAAAATATGGAAGGCTGACAGGAAGGGTTTATTACACCAGGCACAGAGTGGTGCACAGCAGAGCATGTTCCACACCAGCACAGACAGGACTAGAGCAGACCTCAGGGCACTAAATCACTAGCAGCTATAGTGTTTTTCAGACTTCTCAGACCACAAATGCCAAAGACAGCTTCAAAGGTCAATGGGAAAGCTCTGCTACCTGAGTGAGAGAGGAATGTGGTCTGGTCCCAGCCTCAGTCCCAGGAGCAGCTGCCTTTGGAGCTCTCAACCTACAGAGAGTGGGGGAATTAAGCAGCTGATATGGGTCACAGTTCTGGGGTGAGGAGGAGTGCTGCTGTGGCAACTGTGGAGCAGGAATCCTACTTGCATTTCCAGAGCAGAAAAGAATGGTTGCCATTGTTCAAAGACCAGAGTACATGCCAGAAAGGGAAAAAATAAGATTATAGGTTGCTTTCTTGGTGAAAAGGTATTTTCTTACAATGAGGAAGATCAAATCATACAACTCGAGGAAGACAGCAAGGTCAAGGCTCCTAACCTCCAAGGAAAAATATGAAATAATCTCAGGCCATGGAAGAGCTCAAAAAGGATTTTGAAAATCAAGTAAGAGAAGTAGAGGAAAAATTGGGAAGAGCAATGAGAGTGATGTAAGAAAATCATGAAAAAGGAGTCAACAGCTTGCTAAAGAAGACTCCTAAAATGCTAAAGAACATAACATCTTTAAAAATAGACTAAACCAAATGGCAAAAGAGGTCCAAAGAGCCAATGAGGAGAATGCCTTAAAAAGCAGAATGGGACAAATGGAAAATGAGGTCCAAAAGCTTACTTAAGAAAATAATTCCTTCAAAATTAGAATGGAGCAAATGGAAGTTAATGACTCTATGAAACACAAAGAAATTATAAAATAAAATGAAAAGAATGAAAAACTAGAAGACAATATGAAATATCTTTTTGGAAAAATAACTGATCTGGAAAATAGATATGAGAGAGATAACTTAAAAATTATTGGTGTACCTGAAAACCATGATCAAAAAAAAAGGAAACTAGAACATTATCTCTGAAGAAATTATCAAAGAAAACTGCCTGATTATTCTAGAACTAGAGAGTAAAATGGAAATGGAAAGAATCCACCCCAAAAGGAAAACTCCTAGGAATATTGTAGCCAAATTTCAGAGTTCCCAAGTCAAGGAGAAAATATTACAGCCAGCCAGAAAGAAGTAATTCAAGTTTTGTGGAAACATAATCAGGACAACACAGAATTCAGCAACTGCTACCTTAGGGAATCAGAAGGCTTGGAATATGATATTCCAGAGGTCAAAGGAGATACTATTAAAACCAAGAATCACTTACCTGGCAAAATTGAGCATAATACTTCAGAGGAAAATAATGGAATTTCAATGAAATAGAGGACTTCCAAGCATTTTTTTTGTTGAAAAGACCAGACCTCAGTAGAAAATTTGACTTTCCAATACATGAATCAAGAGAAACATGAAAAGGTAAACAGGAAAGAGAAGTCATAAGGGACTCATTAAAGTTGAACTATTTACATTCCTACATGGAAAGATGATATTTGTAACTCAGAAACCTTTCTCAGTATTAGGGTAGTAGAAGGAATATATGCATGTGTGTGTGTATACACACACATATACACACATACATATATACATATATATGCACATACATATATGTGTGTATATATGTAGGTTTATATGTATGTGCTTATGTCTGTATGTGCATGAATATGTATATTATATATGTGTAGGTATATAGACATGTATGTATATGTATACATACATGTGTATAAATTGTATACATATATACATGTATATACATATATGTGTGTATGTATGTGTAATATATATTATTTATACATAGATAGAGGGCACAGGGTGAGCTGAATATGAAGAGAGGATATATAAAAAATATTAAGTGTTGAGAGGAATATACTAAGAGAAAGAGAAAGGGAGAGATAGAACATAGCAAATCATCTAAAATAAAAGAGAGGAAAAAGAACTTTTGCCATGGAGAGGAAGAGGGTGAAGAGGTGAGAGGGAATAAGTGAGCCTTACTCTCATCAGATTTGGCTTAAGGAGGGAATAGCATATATTCAATTGGGAATAGAAATCTATCTTACCTTGCAGGAAGGCAGGGAGGAAGGGGATAGGAGAGGGAGGATTTTAGAAGGGACAGTAGATTTGGGGAATCAGAAGCAAACACTATTGTGGGGGGACAGGTCAAGGGAGAGAATGGAATAAATGATGGGCAGGACAAGATAGAGAGAAATGTGGTTAGTCTTTTGCAACATGACTATTATGGAAGTGTTTTGCATAACTCCACCCATATGACCTATATCGAATTGCTTGCTTTCCCAATGAGGGTGGGTGCTGAGGAAGGAAGGGAGGGAATATGGAACTCAAAGCTTTAAAAATGAATGTTGCGAATTGTTTTTGCATGCACCTGGGAAATAGGTTGTACAGACAATGGGACAGAAAAATCTGTCTTGTCCTACAGGAAAATAGAGGGGAAGGGGATGGGAGAATGGGGAGGGTTATGGAAAGGAGGGCAGATTGGGGAAAGTGGTGGTTGGGATATATGCTGTAGTGGGTAAGGGGAGGGTGATGATAGGGAGAATATTTGGAATTCAAAATCTTGTGGAGGTGAATGTTGACAACAGAAAATAAATTATATGTAAAAAAATAATAAAGACACTTTCAGTCCTACCATTCACATTTAGTTCATCAACAGGTATTTATTAAATACTTATTATATGCCAAGCACCATGCTAAGTGCTGGAAATATAAAAGCAAAAGTGAAAAAGGCCCTGCCCTCCAGGTATTTGCATTCTAATGAGAGGGGAGACAAGTACATATATAATGAGTAAATAATACATAATCTATATATAACCCATACATATATACACACATGTGTATGCATAAATATCTATATTTGTAGTATATATATCTAAATACACATACACACACATATATACATATACATATACATGTATATATAAAAGTATGTGTGTGTGCATGTGTGTAACCTACTAGAGTCTCTTGGCCCTAAATTAAATAAAAAAATTAATCTTACTTTATTAGAGATAGCAAATCCTCAATATGAAACAAGGGCTTTCAGAATCTGTGAGATTCATTGAATGAAATTACAAGAAAAAGATAGGAAGATAAGTAAAAATATTCTGTGTTCAATTACTTTCATTAGATGATTTTTGAATTCTTTTACCTTGTAACAATTTTAATATTTGATGAAATGTTATCGTAATATATAATGAAATTCAAGATATGAGAAAATACAGATCAATTGCTTCAAAAAGTAGTTCTATGCTTACTGATGAGAGACAGTGTAAAGTATTTGTCTATTTTAGAGGGGATAAGGAACAATTTAATATTGAGAGCACTCTAAATGATCTCAAAATGCTGACCATAATTTTTACTCAGCAAAGTATTTAATTGCTGGCATTATTCCTAAGTCTATATGTAGATTCTGGTACATTACAATTTTATCCTGATCTACTGGTTTAAAAGAAATTATAACCAAGATTTATTGTCTTTCTTATATACATCTTGTTGAATAGCATTATCTGGAACCCTTGCCTTGTACTATTACAAAGAAATTTTGGAATTTCTAATACAAATTCCATATTTGAATGGTTTTCGTCATTTAGTTATTTAAACTATAAGCTTAAAAACAATATCATTTTCGCCAAAATATATTCTTTCTATCTGATGAATGGCTAGGTAACCTTAAATACATCACAAATTTATATACACACACTTATACATGTATATAAAACATTTATATGTATTTATAAAACATATTTGGGTATACATGTATATTTTATATACATACACATACATATATACAAACACACAGTCTATGTAACAATATGGAATACTGAACAAATCTATATTTACATATGGTTTCTATGATGTCACATATATATATATACATATACATATGTTATATGTATGTTATAGTATTCTTTTTGCTGTATTAGTTGTATTCCTAATATTCAATAGAAAACATACATTTCCAGACCCAGTTTAGCATAAGAATGAGTCATCAGAAGTCCACTACAAGTTATTGCTTTCTGAATCTTGTCTTTCAACAGCAAGCAACTGTTTTCTCCATTCCAACATAGAATGGAACTCCAGATCCTCATACCATCTTCTATACAAGCAGAAATATGGTAGAGAAAAGGAGTTCCTAGGACTGAGTCAACTAAGATGTGCTCTACATGCCAGTTTTAAAGTAATATCATTTTTACCCATATATATTCTTTCTATTTAATGAGTGGGTAGGTGGACCTAAGTACATAAAAATCTTAAACAAACACACATTTTATTACATAATTTCTTTGAATGACCTGCTCTTAGAACTCCTAATCTTTCCCTACCTTGACCCTAGAGACTAGGTGCCTCTTTTATATCTTTGGCCCATACAATGGATATAGCACTAGGCCTTGAGCTAGGAGACTTGAATACAAATCTGGCCTTAGACATTTACTGCCTGTGTGACCCTGGGCAAGTCATTCAACCTCTGCTTCAATTTCCCCAAGTGCTAAATGCAAATAAGAATATAATCTCCTGTGAAGCATTCTTGTAAGGCTCAAAGGAGATGTTTGTGAAGCATTTAGCATGATGTCTGGCACATAATAATATTCACTTAATAAATGCTTATTTCCTTCCTATGGTAACACAATGGTTCCTTGCTCTCCGCCTTTATCCCCCTGGTGCTTAACTCTTTAGCTCATATCAGACAATTCCATAGGTAACATTCTTAACTAGTAATATTTGTCAGGTCAGTCCTGATACTACCTATATTCTTGTATGTTTGGTCATAGGAAACGCTGTGACTTCAGTTGGAAACAAAGGTAGGTAGAACATCACCAAATTCTGAATCATGATTTAAAAAAAAAGATTCAAATGTCATTGTTTAAATCAAGTCTGGCTAATTAAATGGCCAGTAAAATGGAAATGCTATTTGGTTCAGGACAATTGTAGGCACATGTTAGTACTGAGAGGCAGGGCTGTTTGTATAGATGATATACCTTTCTGAATGACCCCACATTTGGAATATACAGACATATAAATTCACATTATGCTTTATATAAATTCACATTATGTAAATTCTGTTTTATGTAAAGAATTCTGAAAGAAATCCAAATGAGGATTCTGAATGAAGTATAGATTCAACTGCTACCTGCAAAAATTTCAGAAGAAAGGAAAACTTTAGAACTCAGGCTTGAACCAAAACAATTCACATCAAAACAGTCGGCAGAAGCATTTCATGATCTGAAATTCTTTTCTTGTATTGAAAATATGTATCTAAATACCTCAAAATTTTTAAAAGTTCAAAGGCTAATTGAAGATAATATTGCTTTCTATAATCAAAGATGCAAGGGATGTAAAGGGAGCCACTGTCCAAAAAGTTGTTTAGCCAGCCACCAGTAATAAAGGGTAGGTGCAGTAAATGGGGAAGGGGCAATATCTTGCAATTTGTTGTTCAATACTGTGGATACTTTATCATTAAATTTACCTTTCATTTCATAATTCAGCTTATTGTCATAGTATTTGTTTGTCATTGCCATGTATTTAGTATGTATTCATTTTAGTATATATTATGACTTGCATAAAGGTACTGATTTGTTATAGAGGATAAGTATATGGTAGCGGAAATTCATATTACATAAAAATATCTTTACATAGAGGTCTGCAGAACAGTCTACTTATGTAAAATAAGAACAGTTTATATTCTGTCTTTCCTGACTCCTCCCTTACAGATTCCCAGAAGGCATGACTTCCCTTAGTAACCTTCTGCTCCACTCCTACCCAGGGATATTTTTGTTATTCAGTGGTGTCTAGCCCTTTGTGACCCCATTTGGCATTTTCTTGGTAAAGATACTGGAATGGTTTGTAATTTTTTTCTCCAGCCTATTTTATAGATGAGGAAATTGAGGTAAATGGAGTTAAGTTACTTGCTTGGGATCACATAACTATTAAAAGTCTGAGGTCAGATTTGAAGCAGGTCTTCCTGAATCTAGGCCACTTACCTGCTTCCTTACCCAGGGTTAGATTAGCTTTAACCAAAAATCAATGGACTTACATACAGTTAACTGCCTTTGAGGAGAATGTTCTGAAATTCACTGACTTTTATTCTTTTAGCCTCATCATT
The DNA here is from genome assembly GCF_028372415.1 of Notamacropus eugenii. Lineage (NCBI taxonomy): Eukaryota > Metazoa > Chordata > Mammalia > Diprotodontia > Macropodidae > Notamacropus > Notamacropus eugenii. The sequence goes on from NC_092876.1 coordinate 386,480,047, forward strand.
CTCAGGTAAATATATACACACATTTTAAAAAGTTATGAGTCTCATAATTTTAAATTAAAATTGATACGGTTTTAAGGTTCCATTAGTCATTGTACCAGGAATGATGAACAAACCTAAGGAACAGAGTAACCATGCAGTAAATGTCTACTATGCAAAGGCAGAAGGTTGGGGTTGGAAATTTAAACCCTTGACCACCTTTCCCCAGATGACTGGTGGAGTCCATACCCCCTTCTTAGGGTTTGAATAGGTAAAGATCTAAATCAGAGAGATAAATCAAGCTGTCTCCTGGCTTAGTTTTGTATTGTCAAATGCCTACTTGAGTAGCCTTTTCTAAAAGTCCATAGTCCACCATAGTACTACTGCCAACCATACTTTCACTCTACCTTTGAATTCACCGCCACTCACATTGTTTTCCCCTCCTGATCTTTCTTTTCCTCTCAGAACAGGTTGATACAAGGTTGGACTACATTTCTCAGAAGTCCATTCAAGAGATCTTTCATACCTGCAAGAATTTGTCTCTTCTATAGTTTATCAGATAAACAATTCCTGGGAATTAAAAAAAAAACAACTTTTTTCCAGATTTATTTGTGAATGAATAAATTGGATGAGATTAAAGCATGTGATGGGTCCATATGGCCAAAATTTGTTTATGCAGACACTTGTGAAGTAGTGACCTAGAAATAATCATTTTTCTACTCATATATTATTGGTGGTACCTCTAGAAAATTATTTTTAAAAATATCATTCATAAATTAACTGATCATAAATTCACATGCTATAAAAACAGACCTCAAAATATCTTTGAAGATTCAACAATATCACTTCAAGAAAATTATTACAAACTAAACCTCTCCCGACCACTAACCCAAAATATTATCCCAACCGCATAGTATATATACATATATATATATATATAATTTCTAAGTTATGTGGAGTATAAATATTTAAAAACATATTGACCTAGTAGAACAAATTAAAGCTATATGTGAACAGAATGAAGTATATATATCATGCCAGTCATCCTCTATTATACTGGAGTTGCCCCAGGTAAAATACAGAGTATGAACTCATATCACAATATTTCAATTCAATTATTTTAAAAAGTAGTTATATATATGCATATATATGTGCTATAATTCTCAGATCATTAAATATAAAAGATTAATATTAGGATAGAAACTTTCTGCAGGACAATGTATATAAATTTCATTTTTAAAATGAGGATGAGAAAATAATAATAGCAATAACAGTAACATCATCATCATTATTGCAATTGACAATGACCTTTATATGTACGTATATATGTATATACAATACAATTAATAATAGTTAATAATAATACATAAGTGGATAAGGTAGTATTATCTCCATTGCATAGAAAAGGGAACATAATTTGACAAACTCCACAGTGAACAAAGGATTTGTGATGGGTAAGACATTTCTGGGGGGGTAGATAGTCAAGTCAAATAATTCTGTTGGGAAAAAAGATCACCTTTGCAGTTTGAATTATTTTGATTTGTGCATTGTTGTAACTATATCAAGGTTGCCAAATTTTTCTTCACCTTTGATTGGGTAGAAATTTCTTTTCTATCTCCCCATTATCTTTACCCATCACATATATAAGTATATATTATGGATGAGCATGGTGGATTTGGACTAATTTAGGGACTGAATAGAAAACACTGTTAATTCATTTAAATGAAAGTATTCTTATACATTACAGAATTGGGAAAATTCCAAGGATATGAACAAATTGATATGTATTTGTTCAAGGAAATTATGCTTGGTTCATTTATTTTGATGATTGTCATTTAGTTTTAATTATTCATAGTGGTATTTCATAATATACCAGCAAGTATACCGTACCATACATTGAAAAACTAATGAAGTTTTTGAAATGAGAATGCTAACTTCAGCTCTACTAAATCTACCGAGAAGTGAGCAAAAATACAAAGATTTCTTGTGAGAAATATCAAATTTCTGGATTAGCAAAGTTATAATTAACAAGGTTTTACTGAAAATAAATAAGCTGTAAAAGGACATTCTGTATCTAACTGAGAAATGATTCTTTTGGTTGACAGGAAATATCCCATTATCTTTCTTCACAGGCATCAGGGGAATTCTTTGAGCTCTGTTTCTAAGAAAATTACTTTGTACTGCTTTCCTTGCAGGCTCTCTTCCATCTCCACCCTCCCATAGCAATCTCAGTAGAAGGCCCCCAGAGGAATATTAACAATCTTGCATTATTTTTTTTTGAATCTTGATGAAAATAATATGAGCAGTAAATAAATACTAGGAAGTAATTTTGGTATCTTTCATACTTATAATTCCAAATACACTCTTAGAACCTGACCTTAATGATAATAAATCATCCTTCGGAATTTCTATCCCCACCACCTAAAAATCATTTTCCATATTAAACTCAACTACCTTTGATTATGCAGGAGGATAGTCAGTATTGTTACTAATGTGTTTAAAGTAGCAATTAATTTAACACTTACAGCAAGGCCCTAGAGAGAATACAATCTGTTGTATTTATGTATAATGCAATGAAAAGAGAAACAGTTTCATTAGTTTACCTGTCAAGAAGTAGTCTCTATCAACCACTTTTCTAACATTCAGGGAATTGATCCCACAGTAATGGGGCTCTGTGTTAGCAGACAACAGCCCAAAGTTCTCATCCCTGAGGAGATCTATATGATCAACTGATTTAATTGGTCCAATTCCTATTATCAATATTTGTTGCTAAAACGAAAGGTTTTTTCCAGATGAAGTAGATTGCCAGATCAATACTGAAAGCAGAACTTTCTGTCTTCCTAACCCATCCTTTATAAAATTTGACCTGTTAAAAGGAAGTCTCAAAGACAAGGTCACATTCCTTAACTTGGTACATCCAAGAAAGTTAGGGACAAGGACAATACCAGAAAGGAGCAAGAGTATTAGAGAAGCTCACTGATCTCCCTCCTCCATTTTGCTGTGTCCTAACTGGGCACTTCCAAACGAGGGCAGCCCATCAACCTCTTCATAATGGAGCTGAGAATAAGGCCCTCAGAATGATCCTTCAAAGGAGTAAGTGTGTTGTCAGAGAAGGTAACTTTGTATTTTACACATCTTGACATAAGTAATGACATTTTAGAATTTAAAATGACTTCCTTTTTAGTTCAAGTGGGCTTTCATATCTAGCCTCTATATTTTCCCTTTCTTTATTCCAATTCTTATGCCAGGACAACAGAGAGAAAAAAGAAAATTTACTGTCTCAGACCTCTGAAACCAAACATACACTGGCAAATGAGAAAGGCTCTATCTTCCACCTCCTGAAACACAACAAACTGCTGCAGAATGAAAATATGTTTTTTGTATTCCCTAAGTTCTTGTGGTAAATGGAAGATATTCAGAAACCCACTTGTTCCAGAGAGATAGTTTTCTTATGAACAAGCTGGAACTTCTTATATTGGTTTGCAAAGATGGTTTGAAATAAAGCCTTATATTTTTGACTTGATTTTCTTTCCATAATAGTAAGGGAGTAATGCAAGCAGGAATGTTTCCTGAGAGGCTTCTTAAGTTAAGGAACACTATAAGCCCTTTTAAAATTTTTATCCTCACTCTCAGATCTTCTGTTCCATGTTTAAAATTGTCTACTGAAGTCCCTCTCTCTGTCTTTCTGTCTTTGTCTGTCTCTGTCTGTCTCTGTCTCTGTCTCTCTGTCTCTCTGTCTCTGTCTCTGTCTCTGTCTCTCTCTGTCTCTGTCTCTCTCTCTCTCTCTCTCTCTCTCTCTCTCTCTCTCTCTCTCTATATATATATATATATATATATATATATATATATATATATATATACATATACATGCATATGGTAAGTCACAGATGTGAGGTTCAAATTCAGACCCCCCTGACTATAAAGCTAAGTCCTCATCTGTAGACAGGGAATAAGCAAGATGCCCTTGTAGTTTCTTTGAGATTTTGTCTTCCTTTTGGTCCTCTCATAACTCACCCTGCCTCTAAATAGCATAGTAAGACGATGAAGTCTTTGATAATCTATTGAAAGGCTGCTCCCACATCTTCTTTATCATCCTCATCAAATTTTGCTTGGCCTATTTCTATGACATCTTAGTTGGTTTACCTGGATCAACTTTCTCTTTTTCTCAGCTGTAGTACATCTTTCACTCATCTGTCAGTGATTGCCCATATCTCACTCCTATTCAAGAAACTCTAGTGGCTCTCTATCACCCCTAGCTTCAAGTATAAAATTCTTTATTTGATATTCAAAGCCTTTCATAACCTGCTCCCCCTACCTTTTCAGTCTTTTTATATTTTACACTCTCCCATGTTCTCTGCCATGCAGTGACATTGGCCTCCTTGCTTTTCCTCACACAAAACTCACCATTTCCCAACTCCAGGTATTTTACTAGCTATCCCTCACACCTAGAATAATCTCCCTCTACTTCCCACCTTCTATAGGGGGCCTTTCCCCATTTTCCTTCTTCTTAGTGCCCTCCCTCTATTTATTTTTCTTGTATTAACCTATATCTAGCTTATTTGTATATGGGTATTTACAAGTCTCCCCAGTTAGACTGAACTTGACAGCAAGAATGATCTTTTGCCTTTCTTTGTTTCCCCAGTATTAAGCACAGTGCCTGGAACATAGTTGGTCCATAACAAATCTCTGTTGACTCTATTGATTGACTAAATAGCTGCCAAAGTGATTTTCTCCAGGCACCGGTTTCACCATGCCAATCCTCAACGCAGTAAATTCCAGTGTTTCCTTTTTACCTCTAGGATTAAATACAAACTCCTCCATCTAACATTTAAAGTGCTTCACCACCTGTCTCCAGCCTACATTTTCCCATCTGTTAAATGAGGGAATTAAATTAGATGACTCTGAAGTCCTTTCTGACTAGATCTATGATATGATATTTCCAGGGTTTTTATGCACTATACTCTTTCACATGTTCTTGATTCATACCAAGCTAGCCTTTCTACTCTTCTTCACATACTATATTCTATTCCAAATTTCAGTGCAAAGGTACAGATATTTGATTTCCCCCATTCTTAGGATGTTGTCCCTTTCACCTCCACCACTTAGAATCCTTTGTTGCTGAATCATTGTTCAGTCATGTCTGGTAGATTCATGTATTTGTGCTTAATTGGGAAAGATGCCAAAGTATTTGCCATTTCCTTCCCCAGCTCATTTTTCAAGTAAGAACTGTGACAAATAGAGTGAAGTCACTTACTAGGATCACACAGCTAGTGTCTATGGCTGGATTTGAACTCAAAGATGAGTCTTTTCTATCCACCACATCACCTAGTTCCCTCTTCAAATCCTTAGTTGTCCTCAGAGTCAAACTCAGACACCACAGGTTTTACATTTTCCCTAATCTCTCAGCCATTTAATTCCCCTCAAATTCTAACTACCTTGTATTCATTTTGTATATTCACATACTCCACAGGTATATGTTGTCTCCCCAGATGGAATGTAAGCTTTTACATGGGAGGAATTTCATCTTCATTTCATCGTCTTTGTATTTTTAGCAACTAGCAGTGACCTTGGCACATCATAGGCCTTGTTGAGTGAAGGATTGATTGCCTCTTCTTATGAGGTCAACTTATTTATGTTGAGTTTCATGGAAGCCAAGGTGTTTTGTAGGGAGGAAAGGGGTGATGCTTAGATCAGGGGTGGGGAACCTGAGGCCTTGAGGCCACATGTGACCTTCTAGGTCCTCAAGTAAGGCCCCTGACTGAATCCAAACTTCACAGAACAAAGGGAATTAAAGCTTTGGTTGTCATTGAGGATATCATTATGTAGTTTGTAGATTAGTTCAACTGATCAGTTGTCTAGTCAAATGCCCTATATCAGGAATTATATCTCCTGAGCTCTTCCCTTGACAGACTCTGAATTGCCTGAAATCAGGTGAAAATTGTCTGCTGGAAAGGGGCTGCACTTGTGTCCAACAGAGCTACTGGAAAGGAGAATGTCCAGATCTGGCTGGACCTCACTCACTAATTGACATCTCAGATTAAGTACATTGTTCCCCAGAGGATGACTGAATTGTACTACAATTTCAAAGCACATCATGACTTGACAGACTATGTCAAGCAATATGCAATACCAGTCTTGTTATCCCCTAGAAACCATGGAGCATGAATGAGAACATGATCTACATCAAAGTCTGGAATTCTTGACAACTCCAAGAATCAAGCCTTTCATGGCCTTTACACAAAGACCCACAACCCTACAAAGACTTCTGATAGAGTTCAGTTCAAGAAAAGTGCCTTCAAGCAGGGAACCAATATCAACATGGTCTCACTACATATTTTTGGAGCTCTTCCTCTACCTGAATAAAATGATGTGGAAACATATAGTCAGCTGAATTAGCATTGAGGAGCTCTTACTTCATTGAAATGAAGTCCATAGGTACTGAAGAGATTCAGTAGGAGTGATCTTCTACCATGCTCAGTGAGAGATTAAGGCTTTCACCATGGATTGGAAAGTGTGTAAAATCAAATGGCCTGGGCTTGAAATTCTCTGAAATTGTATATAATAGTTTCTGGCACAGTCCCATGTAGTCATCTACCACCATATTGCCAAAGTCTAGTAAGGGGGTAAGGACAAAATCGAGGTGTCAGTATTCAAAGACCAGTTCTACATTCTGGGTTGAGGAGTCTCTTTAGTCATTATACAATGAAGAACTGGTGAGAACGATTGTGCAGCATGCCTATGAGGCCTTGAATAGATAGATAATGACTCTCTCATGCCATTGGCTTTGTTGACATCTACTTCCTCAGGCTAACGGAATATCAGATGAGATGTCATGATTCCCCCCTTTTTTTTCCCAACAACAAAAACAACAAATATTTATTTAGCACCTATTGGGTTTAGAAATTAATTTATTTGTTTTCAATTTCTAACAATCATGTCCATAAATCTTAAATTTTCTTCCTTTCTCTCCTTTCTCCCTCCCTGAGATGGCATGCAATATTATATGGCTTCTACACATACATTCCTATTAAACACATTTTTCACATTAGAGATGTTGCATAGAATTAAAAGAATGGGAGAAACCATGTCATGATTCCCTTTTAAGCATCTTTGTCTCCTCTTTATTTTTAACATTGGTTTTACCTGACTTTTTGCATTTTATTGATTTCTTGAGAGGCATTTGAAACATTTCAGAGACAGTAGATCTGGGTTTGACAGTGTTTGGAGTGACTCTACTAATAATCAGCTGTATGACACTGGCAAATCATTTAATCCCTCTAAACCTGTTATGGTAATAATAATATTTGTTCTTCCTAAGTCAAAGGATTATCTTTTAAAAGTTCATCAATCATAAAATGCTATGTAAAAATATTATTATTAAGAAAAATAGTACACACCCAATGCCCATTCTTACTAGTGAAGTATCTTCTGCACCGTGCCCCCCAATACACACACACACACACACACACACACACACACACCTTTGTAAAATAAGGGTGAACAACTATGAGCTTTCACCTCTGCATGGTGAAACAATATTTCTTGTTGCCTAGGACATAGGATCAAACCGAATACTCTAACACCTTACTTTACCACTCCTGTGAGTTATCTTTCCATTTAGCTGCAACCACTTACTTTATAAGGAGAATGTCAAGTTTGATATGATTTGTTTCCTCTAGTAATACGTTCACTTGTTGGTGCTTGGATGTCAGTCATATTTATGGTTCTAACAGCCAACTTAAAATTTATAGATAGTCTAAAAATTGTGTTACTCTTAGCACCCTCAAACTCCCCTTTCTGCCATTGCCACAAACACTAAAGAAGCTGATAAGATCTTAGCACACATCTGTTGTGTGTTAAAAATTCATACTGCAGCTTAAATACATTTTCCTTGTGTTCTTGATTGTCTCATAGCTGCTCAGTCACTAATGGAGCTGTCTTCTGAATAGCAGAGATTGGAGCATTTTAAAATTTGCAGGTGGACATGCATACAATATATAGTATGCATGTGTGAATGTATATATATATATATATATATATATATGTATATATATATATATATATATATATATATATATATATATATGTCAATCTGTCTCCCTGTCTTTCTTGCTACCTATCTCTGTGTGATAAGTTCCAAGTAAAAGGAATTCTTCTACTTCACCAGTATTCTGAAGGAAGCAGAATGTCTCCATGATAACTAGAGATGATATGCCCTGCTTTTTGTTTATTTATTTTATACAAACTTTGCTTACAAAATACAAACACACATAATGTATGTATCCTATGGAGAGAGGGAGGTGTTCTATCATAGTCTGGCCAGCTCCAACTCCATCAGTTTTCATTTCAATTTAACAAACATTTATTGAGTACCAACTATGTGTGAGGTCCTGTTCTTTGCACAGGACATACAAAGACAAAAGGAAAGATAGTCTCTATCTGAAGTAATTTCCATTTTTCCTAGGGTTGGGGTGGGGGTAGGATATGTCATTCATATAAATAACTAAGTAGATAGATAGATAAATGAATAAATAAATAGATTGTTGTGTTTGTCCTTCATTCTGGAAGAGGACCATGACGTCAAGATGATCACATGGCTTTCAGTTACTTTCTTTTGAGGGAGGACTGTGCAAGGTCATCAACTTTATTTTCTTCTCCTGTGCCATTTAGATTCAGTGGCCTGATATTCATCAGGACAGCTGGAGATAGCCCAGGATGCAGTGTAAGACCCTGGTCCTTTTAGGCTAAGGTCTTATAGCATTCTCACTTTGAGTGAGATATACCCATTCAATGAAATATAGACAGGCAAATAAATAAGCAAATGGGTACATGGATGAATGAATGAAGAATAAACGTACACAAATGAATGAACAAATAAATAAATAGATGAGCAGCTAGATTAACTAATTGATGGGTGAATAAATGAATAAGTAAATAAATGGAAGACACTGTGAGGAAAGTGTGAAATTTAATACCTAAGGGAATCAAAGGTGGCTTCCTGTGAGATGTGGTACCTGAGTTGGACATGAAAGGAAATTAAAGATTCCTGAAGGAGAAGATGAATAGAGAGCACATTCACAGAGACAATCTGTAAGAAGACTCAGCAAGGAAAAAATGGAATAACAATTTTGGGGAACAATGAATAGACCTGTTAGATAGGAGGTGGGATATAGTATTTATGTAAAGGAATGCTGCAAACTGAGTGTGTGTAATGGTAATTTAAATGGGAACATCTTTTCCATTCACTAATAGACCCATGTGACCTGCCTGGGTCACATAGAATTCTGAGTCAAATGGAGCCTGTTGTGGGAGGAACTTGTTGAATGGGTGGAACAGGAAGAGGTAAAGCTAGAGCAGAGCGAGAGGAAGTGAGTCAGAGAGCAGAGCTAGGAAGGATGCAGGCAGCTGGCTAGCATGAATGTAAGAACTTCTTTGTGGTTTTAAGGAAGCATGCTTGTGATTTGCTTAATGGAGTTGGTTTGTGGGAAGCCTAACGGAGAAGGTGTGGGGTTGGTGCTGTTCTCTGCATTGTTACTGAGTATATATTTTTGTTACTATGATGGATTTGGCTTTCTGGTGTCTGAATAAATGTTTTGGCTCTGTCTTCCATGTGGAGAGTGTGTTGTATTTCGTGACCCAGAACTGCACTGGGATATTCATGGGCACCGTAGGAACTGCGAATGTAGCAATGGCATCACAATGTGGAAAGATAAACTAGAATCAGATGGAAGAAGACTTTAAATGTCAAAGAGGCAACTAGGTGGTAGAGTGGACAGAATTTAGGGCTTTGAGTGAAGAAGATCTTAGAGTTCTGTCTCAAACATTTAATTGCTGTGTGAGTCTGGACAACTCACTAAATCTTTCTGTGCTTCAATATCCTCATCTGTAAAATGGAGATAATATCAGTACCTAACTCATAGGGCTGCAGTGAAAATCAGATAAGTAAACATATATTCAATACATAATGCAAATCTCAAAATACTATGTAAATATTAGCCATTATTTTTATTATTAAATTAGGAACTTAATATTGCATATTTCTTGGAAAATAATAGGGAAACACTAAATATCCTAGAACAGTAGAGTTACGTGGTCAGAGTTGTAGTACAGTGAGATTATTTTGGCACTTTTGTGGATGGTGAACTGGAGAGGAAAGAAACTGTGAGCAGGTCATAGGGTCATAGAATAACACATTTAGAATGAGTAGGCACTCTAGGCAACTATTCTCATTTTACAAATGAGGAAATTGAGGCACAGACAGGTTTAGTGACTTGTCCAGCATCACCCAACTAGGAACTGAACCCAGATCTTCTGCACTCTCAATCCAATGCTCTTTCCATTCCACTTTGCTGCCTTTGGAATGTGTTTATAAAAATAGCTGCTATGGTACTCTCTGCTTGCATAACATTGCATTTATTCTAATGATTATACATTTGCTCCAGCTACAATTGACATTATATGCTGACAATTATGTCACTTGTGGTACATTTAATAAATTTTTGGTTTCATTAACAAATTTGCCTTATGCAACTGGGCGTCCAGGGGGTGAGTTGACACTTAGATATATTGTTATAGTAAACACAATACATAAAATTGGTTAAAGCAACTTCAGTAACAATCAGTATCCATCCCAGCTGCCTAGTTAGCTTCTTGACATTGCGTGGGTGAGAGTCTTCAGGTACTGCAGACAGGGTTGAGAGTTTTAGAAGAATTATCTCTAGCCTAACTGGAAAATGATTTTAAGTACATTGACCGAAACCTAACACTTTCCATCTCTATTCCACAGGCTACAGAACCACTCATTAATTCATTCATGGAGTTTGGATGTTTAGTTCCATGGGGAAAACTAAAAATTCTGAGTTGGAATCCCCATGCTGTCACTGACATCCTCTATCATCTTGAGGAAGTCACTTCATTTTTCTGGGACTGATTCTCTTAAATTAAATTTAAATTGTTAAATTTTCATTTGCTAAATGAAAACATTGAACTAATTAAAGTTTGATTTGCCTTCTAGTTCTAAATTTGTGATCTTATGAACTCATCAGTTCTTTGTTTGGATATTGATCCACTTTACTAGGGTAAATTTGTCTAGTAGCCCAATCGAATCCAATAAACATTTATTAACACTTATTATGTTGCAGGCATTATGCTAAGCACTATAGATACAATTAATAAATATATGAAATAAATAAAAAGAAAGACAGTCTTTGTCCTCAAGGAATAATCTAGTGGGAGAAAACAATGCACAAAAGGACATAGGAAAGCAGGCATGGAATGGAGTGGGTAGATGGGAACCAGGGAGCACCTTATTTTATGGAGTTGAACATACCAGACTGCTGCTTGCTTACTGTTTCTCCCTCGTTCTTGAAGAGGACCATGACATCAGGGAAGTGATGCCATGACATGCAAGTGAATTAGATTTAAGTGAGAGAGGGTTTTGCAAAGTCACCAACTTCACTTTCTCCTCCATAGTCATCGGGGTCCAGTGGTCAGATATGGATCAAGATGACTGGAGATGGTCCAGAATGCAATGGGGTTTCCAGGGCAGGGTAGCAGATGAAGAATTAAGACCAAAAGTCCAGTTTCTGCTTTCTAAAAAGAAAGGCATTGAGAGGAATGTGGTACTGTATCCTCCAGTCCTCTAATCAGAGGGGAAAGGAGGATGACGGAGGGTTAGTCACACCTTGAGTTAGCTGCCCCATGGTGATGATATTAGAGGTAATGAGCTTAATCTGGGAGGGGCATCTTTTTCCATGGACTTGAAACATGGTAGAGCAGCAGATACCGAGTGGAGTGGAGTGGCTTTGAAACATCATGCACTGTCTTAGCTTTGTCTTTTAATTATTTCAACATGCAAAAAATAAGGGAGTCCATTAATTAGTCTGAAATTCTAAAAGTTACTTTGACCTCTAGTAATGTGATCAGAAAATCATAAAACAGCTTGATTTCAAGAAGAAATCAATATATGAAACTGGAAAATGAAACAGAACTACATGAAACACTATATAATATAAAAGATAGGGACTAAACCTATGATTTTGTTGGTATATAGAACTCCCAGGAAAGAAAACTCCTTTCACTAATACAGGTTGTCAGTTTTTCTCTAACTTGGAGGGCTACCAGAGAATTAAGAAGTTAAATGGGTTACCCAGCATCACACAGCCAATATGTAGCAAAACTTGATCTACGACTCCTGGCTTTGCTGTCTCTGTATAAACTGTCATGTAAAATGTACAGTGATGATGATGATTCTGTATGTTGGCAAACTGGATTATATCTCATCCTTCCTTTGTAGTCTTATCTAGCTATGATGCTTACCTAATCTGTTCATTGTCACATTGAGATCAACCAAGTGGTATGGATAAACTAATCTGATAGCAATCCATATTAACAGTACCTTGAGACAAAATGAGCAGATTGGCTGAACCTTCTTCAGTATGTGTGACTATAGGCAAGTGTCTAGTCTGATGACTTCACTAATAATTACAAAGCTTTTGAGTGATGGGATTCAGAAACAGACTTATCAGAAGGCTAAGAGGACAAGATAATAGCTAAGGGGAGAAAAGCAGTGAGATACCCTAATTTTTCCAGCATTTTCTACAGGATAATAGTAAGGAGACTGAAAAAGAAGGCATAAATGCTTGCACTGTGCAGTGACAACTAGACACAGTTTGCTCTGTTGTTCGGAGGAAAGAAAAATTAAGTGGATTTGCCACTCTGTGAATCCAGACAAAGGGATATAGTCCCTAAGCAGGTTAGAAGACAAATGTCCTTTCTTTTTCTCTCCCATTTTATTCCTAATCAGAAAGATGGAAGAGAGAAGCACAAATGATGAGGTTTTGCCGTTCTGTTAAGCTGGTGTTTGATTATTGCTAATCCCTGTGCATAGCTCAAGCCAAGGCATCCATCCCTGAATGAGCTGGGAGAAAGAGAAAATGAAATCAGTCTTTCCTTGTTTGGCCTGGGGGTGGGGTTGCCAGGCCACATTGAAATGTGAATTCATTTTATAAGCCTTCCAAGTACTCTCAAATTAAAGAAGGAGATTATGGCAGCACATGTGTCAGTATGTCTGAGGAGGCCCACCACTTTATTAAAGTTTTGGGAGATGATCAATTGCTTTGTTTTTACTGCCTTTCTTGGAACTTTACTATATTTTGGACCTCATGTTTATTAATATCATTCCAATGGCATGTCCTTGTTCCCCATTTTATATTTCATTTGAAAATATGCTGGAAATGAATGCAAGACAGAAGGAAGGGGAAGGGATAGAGGAGTAGGGTTCAGGTGGTTTTGGACAGCCACTACTGAATCATGTAGAAAATTCCCTGAGGTCCAAGGCTGCCTCCAGGGTCAGTGAATGCCAAATAAACACATACATTATGTGAATGCTTGTGGCCCATCTGAGTATGCAATAGGAATGAAATGAAAGTGTGATTTCCTGTAGGACCCTAGGAAAAAAATGTTATGGCTTCTGTAGTAAATTTTAATTTTGTGGTATTGGCAGGCTCTTATGGGAAGCCACAGATGTGAAAAGAGGTTTATCTTCATTTTCTATCTACCTACCTCTGAGCAAAGAACATTCAGGGTTCCATTGCAAGATGTTAGAAATAAGTGTGAGGCAAAAAGTTAAAAAATAAAAATCTGCCAACTTATATCAATAGTTTTTCCCTTGAAGAAAAAAAGTAAAACTTAGGACTTTATTTTCTTAAATGAAATTTAGTAGCTTTTGCTAACATTTTAAAATGTTACTGCATTGAATTATGTACAACTTTACATTTTTATAAGTGAGGTTAATATTTAATTGATAGTAATATAATCATAATTTCCTTCATAAACTGAATGCATCAATTATTTATTTTTTTTATTTTCTCCAGAAATTTGGGCTAATTGATAATTATGACGACCTTTTTGATCTTGTTCAGTTACTGCCAAAAAATATAGTAACAGACATAATTTTACATAATAGCAATTGCTTTCCTTTGTTAATTGACTAATTTTTTGCATTAACTTTCAAAAGCATTTTTATTTAAAGTTTTGAGTTCCAAATTCTATCCCTTCCTTCCTCCCTACCCTTTCCCCTCTCTGAGATGGCAAGGAATCATTTATAGGTTATACATGTGCAATTATGCTTAACATCGCCATATCAGTCATTTTGTACAAGAAAACTGGAACAAAAGAAAATATAGAAAACAAAAACTAGCATGCTTTAGTCTGTATTCAAAAATATAGTTCTTTCCACAGGGGTAGATAGTATGCCTCATCATTAGTCCTATGGGATTGTCTTGGATCATCATATTAGTGAGAATAACTAAGTCATTCACAATCCTTCATCACACAATATCGCTGATACTGTGTACAACATTCTTCTGGTTCTGTTTACTTCACTAAGCATCAGTTCATGTAAGTCCAGGTTTTTCTAAAATCATCTTTTTTATGATTTTTCATAGTACAATAATTAATCATTACAATTACATACAATAGCTTATTTAAAGATCACCCAATTGGTGGCCATCCCTTTGATTTTCAATTCTTAACTACCACAAAAAGAACTGCTATAAATATTTTTGTAAAAATGGGTCCTTTTCCCTTTTTTTGGATGTCTTTGGGATATAGATATAGTAGGGCTATTGTTGGAACAAAGGGCATAAACAGTTTTAAAGCCCTTTGATATAGTTCCAAATGGCTCTCTAAAACGATTGGATAAATTCAAACCCCACAAACAGTGCATTAGTGTCCCAGTTTCCCCAAATCTCCTCTAGCATCAAACATTTTCCACTTCTTGTCATATTAGCTACTCTGATATGTGTGAGGTGGTACCTCATAATTCTTTTAACTTGAATTACTCTAATCAATAGTGATTTTAAGTATTTTTTCATATGACTATAGATAGCTTTGATTTCTTTGTCTGAAAACTGCCTGTTCATATCCTTTGGTCACTTATCAATTAAGGGATTACTTGTATTTTTATAAATTTGCCTCTATTCACTTGAAAAATGAGGCCTTCATCAGAGATCCTTGTTGTAGATCCCCCCTCCCCGTTTTCTCCTTTCCTTATAATTTTGGTTGCATTGGTTTTGTTTGTGCAAAAATTTTTAAATTTTATATAATCACAATTCTCTATTTTACATTTTATAATGCTCTCTATATATTCTTTGGTTCAGAATTCTTCTTTTATCCATAAATCCGATAGATAAACTAGTCTATATTCTCTTAATTTGCTTATGTGTCATCATTTATGCATAGATCATGTACCCATTTTGACTTTATCTCATAGTACAGTGTAAGTCTATATCTAGTTTCTACGATACTATTTTCCAACTTTTTTCAGCAGTTTTTGTCAAATGATAATGTTTTTGTTCCAAAAGCTTGGATCTTTGGGTTTATCTCATTCTAGATTACTATGTTCATTTACTATGAGGTAATTTGCACCTAATCTATTCCACTGATCTCCTACTCTATTTCTTAGCCAGTTCCCAATTGTTTTGATAATTACTGCTTTATAGTACAGTTGATATCTGGTACAGCTAGACCACTTTCCTTCCCATTTTCTTCTATTGATTCCCTTGATATCTTTGAGCTTTTGTTCTTCCCGATGAATATTCTAGATGAATAAATGCAGCTCTATAAAATAATTTTTGATAGTTTGATTGGTGTGGCACTGAATAAATAGATTTAATTTAGGTATAATTGTCATTTTTTATTAGATTGGCTCAGCCTATCCATGAGAAATTAATATTTTCTCAATTGTTCAGATCTGACTTTATTTATGTGAAAAGTGTTTTATAGTTGTGTTCATATAGTTCCTGGGTTTGTTTTGGCAGGTAGACTCTCAAATATTTTATAATGGCTAAAGTAACTTTACATGGAATTTCTCTTTCTATGTCTTGCTGTTGGGCTTTTTAAAAATAATATATAAAAATGCCAATGATTTATGTGGGTTTATTTGATATCCTGTGACTTTGCTAAAGTTGTTTATTATTTCAAGTAGTTTTTTACATGATTTCCTAGGATTCTCTAAGTATAACATCATATCATCACGAAGTGATAGCTTTGCCTATTTTCATTCCTTCAATTTCTTTTTCATCTCTTATTGCTAAAGCTAACATTTCTAGTACAATATTGAATAACAATGGTGATAATGGACATCCTTGTTTCACCCCCCAACCTTATTGGAAATGCTTCTACCTTATCCCCACTATACATAATGCATGCTCATGGTTTTAGACTGTACTTATCATTTTAAGGAAGACTCCCTTGATTCCTATGCTCTCTAATGTTTTTAATAGGAATGGGTGTTATATTTTGTCAAAAGCTTTTCTGCATCTATTGAGACAATCACATGGTTTCTGGTAGTTTTGCTGTTCATGTGATCTATTACACTGATAGTTTTCCTAATATTGAACAAACCCTGCATTCCTGGTGTAAATCTCACCTGGTAATAGTGTATTACCATCGTGATAAATTACTGTAATCTCTTAGCTATTTTATTTAAAGTTTATAGATATATTTTTGAATTTTAATATTTAATAATTTATAAGTTTCTGAATCTTAGCTTTTAAAATTTTTGCATCTGTATTCATTAGGAAAATTAGTCTATAGTTTTCTTTCTCTGCTTCAGCTCTTCGCATTTTAATTATAAGTGCCATATTTGGATCATGAAAAGAATTTAATGGGACTCCTTCTCTGCCTATTTTCCCAAATAATTCATATAGTATTGAAATAATATTTTTTTTTAACATTTGCTAGAACACACTTGTAAATTCATCTGACCCTGAAGATTTTTTTCTTAGGGAGTTCACTGATGACTTGTACAATTTCTTTTTAGGAAATGAGCTTATTTCCTCTTCTGTTAATCTGAGCAATTTATGTCTTTGTAAATATTCATCCATTTCACTAAGATTGTCAAAGTTATTGGCTTACAGTTGAGTGAAATAGCTCCTGATTATTGTTTTAATTTCCTCTTCATTAGTGATAAATTCACACTTTTCATTTTTGACACTTGTAATTTGGTTTTCTTCTTTTTTAAAAAATCAAATTAACCAAAGATTTATCTATTTTATTGTTTTTTTTTAATGGAACTAGCTCTTAGTCTTATTTATTACTTCAATAGCTTTCTTAATTTCCATTTTATTAATTTCTCCTTTGGTTTTCAGAATTTCTACTTTGGCATTTAATTTGAGATTTGTAATTTGTTCTTTTTCTATCTTTTTAGTTGCATGTCTGATTCATTGCTCTTTTCTTTTTCTGTTTTATTCATGTAAGCATTTAGAGGTATAAAATTTTCCCTAAGTACCACTTTGGCTTCATCCCATAAGTTTTGGTATATTTTCTTATTGTTTTCATTTTTTTTAATGAAATGAACAATTGTTTCTATGATTTGTTCTTTGATACACTTATTTTGTTAAGATTAGATCATTTAGCTTCCAATTAATTTTTAATTTCCATTGTCCATTATTGAATTCAATTTTTATTGCTTTATGATTTCAGAAGAATGCATTTACTATTTCTGCTTTTCTTCATTTGGTTGTGAGACTTTATGTCCCAATACATGGTCAGCTTTTGTGCAGTGCCATATGCTGCTAAGAAAATTACATTCCTTTCTATTCCCATTCAGTTTTCCCCAGAGACCTATCATAACTCAACTTTTCCAAAATTATATTCACCTCCTTAACTTCTTACTCATTTATTTTTTATTAGATTTCCCTAATTCTGAGAGGAGAAAGTTGAGGTCTCACACTAATAAAGTTTTATTATCGATTTCAGTCTGTAACGCATTCAACTTCTTCAACAATTTGACTCTATACCATTTAGTACATATATGTTTAGTATTGATATTGCCTATAGTACCCATTAGCAAGATACATTTTCCTTCCATATTTCTTTTAATGAAATCTACTTCTGTTTTTGATTTGTCTATAATCATGATTGCTACCACTGTTTTATTTCCTTTAGCTGAAGCATAATAAATTCTGCTCCAGCTTCTTACCTTTACCCTGGGTATATCTCTCTGCTTCAAGTCTGTCTCTTGCAAACAACATTGTAAGATTCTGGCTTTTAATCCATTCTCCTATCCACTTCTGTTTAATGGATGAGTTTATTCCATTCACTTTTATAGTTATAATAGCTAACTATATTTTTCTCCATGCTATTTCCCCCTTGTTTATCCCTCCATTTTACCCCTACTTTCCTTCCTCCAAGTGTTTTATTCCTCATCACCTCTTCCCCAATATACTCTCTCCTTTTCTCCCAGAAAGATTATAATCAATTTTGTTGCGTAGGTGATTCTTGGTTGTAATCTTAACTCCTTTGCTTTCTGGAATATCATATTCCAAGCCCTCTGGTTCTTGAATGTGGAAGTTGCCATATCCTTTACAATCCTGACTGTAGTTTCATGATATTTGAATTGTTTCTTTTTGGCTGCTTGAAGTACTTTCTCCTTGATCTGTGAGTTCCACAATTTGTCTATGATGTTCCTGAAAGTTTTCATTTTGAAATCTCTTTCAGATGATTATTGATGGATTCCTTCAATTTCTCTTTTGCTCTCTTTGTTTCTAGGATATCAGGATAGTTTTTCTTGATAATTTCTTGAAAGATGTTATCCAGACTTTTTTTTTTTATCATAGCTTTCAGGTAATCCAATAATTCTAATATTATCTCTCCTAGATCTATTTTCAAGGTCAGTTTTTTTACCAATTTTACATTTTCTTCTACTTTTTAAAACTTTTTTGATTCTGTTTATCATATCTTGATCTTTCATAAGTTCTTACTTTTTAGGGAATTATTTTCTTCAGTGAACTTTTTTACTTCCTTTTCTATTTGGCCAATTTTATCTTTTAGGTATTTATTTTCCTCAGTAAATTTTTGTATATCTTTTCCCATGCTATTGAATCTTATTTCATGATTTTCTTGCATTACTCTCATTTCTTTTCCCAATTTTTCTTCTACTTCTCTAATCTGCTTTTTAGAATTCCTTTTAAGGTCTTCCAGGAATGCTTTTTGGGCTTGAGACAAAATTACAGTTTTCTTTGAGTCTTCATGTATAGCCATTTTGATACTATTTTACTCTTCTAAGTTTATGCCTTAATCTTTCCCATCACCATAGTCACTTTCAATAATCAAGTTTTTTTTTTTCTTTTTGCTCAGTTTTTATGTCTTTTTGTGACCTTTTGTTTTTATATGAAAGTTGGACTCTGGTCCTGCACCGTCCCAAGTTTTTTGTTGTTTTTTGTTTGTTTTGTTTTGTTTTGTTTTGTTTGTGCTGGGACTCAGTGTCTTACTACTGTCTTTCACTTGGCTTCAGGGCTTTTCACTGCAGGGTAGGTCTCCCTTCTGACTTGTGTTGGTGACTGGGGCCTCTCTGTTGACTTCCCCTGGGTGTATGGTTTAGCTGCTGGCCTAACTCAGGGGTGGGGCCTTTCTGCTGTGTTGCTTAATAGCAACAGAATCTTTCTGGCGGCGCTGGATGAGGGTTCTTGTTGCTGGTCTGCCCCAGGGGTGGGTGGGTCCCTGCTCCCAGGTTGCTATGGAAACAAGGTCACTCTTCAGACAGGCCCCTGGGTTAGGCATCCTTACTGGTCAGCAACAGGGTCAAGGTCTAGCTGATGACTTGTGGGGTCACTGGGGTGGGGCCGTGCTATGCTGCACAGACTGTTTGCTTCGCTAGGTGTCTGCTGCTTTGCAAGTGGGTAAGGTCTCACTGGCTAATTACCCAAGGCTTGGAACCTTGCTTCAGTCCCCCTACTGCAGCTGCCCTTGGACCCTGTTCCCCTCTCAGCCCAGTGAGAAAGACCTTTCCTATCATGCTGGTAAGTTGTCTCCCTGCTCCTGGATCAATTCAGAGGTATTTTTATAGTTGTTTGGAGGAGAATTTGGGAGGGGGGGCTTTAGAGTGTTCCTTCCTCACTCCACCATCTTGGCACCAGAAGTCGCTACATTAACTTTTCATTGTTTGATCCTAATTTAGAATTAATGTTGTTTATAATGGGATCATTAGTAATTAGTTTACCTGTTGTTTCATTTAGTTGACATTGTTAAATCCCTATATATGTTGCAAAGGGGAAGTTTTTCACTGCTCACTTAATGACCCTGTTCTCTAACCTCTCTAAACATTATTCTATTTATCTTGAAACATTTTGTTTTGTCAGCTCTGATTCTAGCTTGACTCTTCATGCTCGTAGAGGCAATTTGAAGTTATGGTCGTATATGTCCATACCTTTCATCTAGAAATTCTGCTGCTAGATACACATCACAAGGAGGTCATTGACAAAAAGAAAGGACCAATATACACGAAAATATTTTTAGCAGCACTTTTTGTAATAGCAAAGAACCAGAAACAAAGTAGATGCCCATCCGTTGGGGAATGATTAAATAAATTATGGTAAATGAATGTAATGGAATATTACTCTGCTGTAAAAAAATGTCTGTGATGAATACAGAGAAGCTTGGAAAGACTTACAAGAAATGACACAGAGTGAAAAAAACTGAGGCAAATATACACAGTGACTGTAACAATGGGAAGGGAAAGAACAACAAACAGAAAATAAGTGCTGCAAAATTGTAAAGAACAAGGTTGGCCCCCTAAAGAGAGATATAAGAATGGTGGGGATTAAGGTCCAGATATTTGGCACAAATTGTCAGATGTTTTTAATGTATTCATTGAATTTTCTTATTCATTTTCTTTTTTTTCTTTTTAAAATATATTAGGGGATAGATCTCTGTGAAGAGGGAAGGATACCAGAGAAAATGTAGACAGTCTAAAAAGATAATATGTCAAATTTACTTTTAAAATAAATTACTTGTTTATTGAAAAAATAAATATATAAGAACTTTTATTTCCTTTTTTTTGAAGGTGGTAGTGAAAATCAGGAGAGATATGGGAACATAGCTTGAAAGGAATACAGGATCAAGTATTTTCCTAAGGGTAAGGAAAACTCAAGTGTGTTTGTTTTCTTTGAGGAAGGAGGGAGTAGATAAGGAGAGACTGAAGACGGATAGAGAGGATGATCAGAGGACCAAGGTCTTCATCAGGTAGGAGGGGTTGGGATCAAGAATGCAAGGAGATAGATTAACCTTGACCAGAAGATACCCCTTCACCAGAAATTAAAACAAAACAGCAGATAGTGGCTGTAGAATATAGAAGAAGGGAGCTTGGAGAGCTTTCTACTAACTATTTTCTCAAAAAAGTAGTAAATGAAGTCTTCTACTCAGAGAAGGGGAGATGATGTTGTAAAAACTTTGAGAACAGAAGAGATTCCAATATGGTGAGTGGGACTAATGTCCATCAGGTAAAAGCAAAAGGTGTTCCCAGTGTTCAGGGAACAGTTGAGATTAGGGAACGTAAATTTGTAGCAGACTCAGCAAGACTGTGTGACTTTCTCTGCTAGTTTTTTGCAGGAGTCAGCAAAAGTGAAGAAGGGTAGAGAGGTGAGTTAAGGCTGAGGTCTTAGGACAGACAAGTGGGCAAGAAATTCAAGTGTAGACTGCAGTGTGTTTAACAATAAAGTCAAAGAGGGTAAAGTCAGAGCAACAGTGATAGATTGGGAAGTCAAGGTAGAGTGGAATTACTGGAAGCCAGGGTAAAGAGAAAGAATAAATTCAGAAAGAGTGAGGCAGCAGGAGAGATGGAAAGGGAAAATATGCTTAATTTCTGTTTTCTCTCAGTTATTGTATATCTATAAATACACATAAGTACATAATTTATATTATTATTTAATATATCATATTTCATATTGTAATATATATTATATATAACTTGATATTTAAGTAGTATGTTTTTATGTATATGTATATACATACACGTAAATATTATATATACTTATTCTCCCTCCTATTTGAATGTAAGTTCAACAATGTAGATTGTTTACTTTTTTGGGCTTTAATCCCCACTCCCTACCACAGTTCTTGGCACGTTGCAAGTACTTAATAATTACTTATTTGATTGACTGAGAAATAAGTTACTGTGCTTTACAGTATTTTCAAATGTAACAGAGTTGTGAGCTACCTTGGCCATGTGAGTTCCTTACCTGTGTGTATTCTTATCACTGCTGTTCAATAAAAACAATAAAAAAAATAGCATTCTCATAATTTTACTCTCAAGATTGAGACCTGAGGAAGACCTTGGCTTAAAAAGGTCAAGATCATCCTCTGCATCTGGGCCCATCTCCAGTTGTTCTGATTTATGTCTTACCACTGGACTCAGATGACCTTGGAGGAGAGAGTGAGGCTAATGACTCTGCACAACTTGGTCTCACTTAAATCTGATTCACTTGTAAGTCAAGACATGACCATCCTGATGTCCTGATGGTCCTCTTTCAGAAAGAAGGATCAACAACATAAACAAGAAGTTTGAACTCACTGCTCTTAGAGACACTATGAGCTTTTGTACAACAGTTTATGTCAGGTTTACAGGAGGAATGTTTTAGAACCACCATTCTCAGGATGTAATCTTTGTAAATATCTTTGCTTTAGGCTGACTATATCTACTGGAAGATTGTTAGTGTGAAACATAGGTAGGGGCTTGTGCACTCTAGTGTTAAACATGGTAGTATCACAGTATAATCTTCTAGACCCCAAAGCCACTTTCTGGGGAAAAGTCCACTTCAGTCCAAGAATTAATCTTAGGAGTAACCCAGAGGGAGTACTACACACAAATAGCTAATCCTATTTGGGAATTATTTCTTTAATATTTATCTACAAATAACTCGCTTAGACATCATGAAAGAAATTGAAAAATATCACCCCTGTCCTCAAAGTGTTTATATTTAATCAGAGAAGAAGAATGCAAACAAATTAAAATGAACAATGTTCTAAGGAAGGAAGGAAACATGTTTTTATTAGTATTTGCTTGTGTGAGGTACTCTACTAATATGTATATATTTAACACATGTTTTTCTTAAGTTTTCAGTTTATATGTGTGCATATTTGCATATATGTATCTGTGTGTATATACATATATATGTGTATACAGACAGACACAAACCACATGTATTTGCATAATTACCTCAACCTCAGATAATGGCACCCAGAGCTACAATAAATATTTTAGATGCATAATGAATAGAGCCCTGGAACTGGAGTCAGAAAGACCTTAGTTCAAATCTGACCGCAGATTCTCACTAGTTGTGCGACCCTCAGCAAATCACTTAACCTCTGTTTTTGTCAGTATTCTCATCTGAAAAATGGAGATCATAACAGCACCTACCTCCTAGGATGGGTGTAAGGATCAGTTGAGATAATATTTGTGAAGCTCTTAACACAATGTCTGGCACACAGTGTGGGTGTGTTCGTGTTTCGTTGCCAAAGAAGACCATGCCATGAGAGAAATGATGACCTGACTGCACTTGACTTTGTTGTGAGTGAGGGAGGGCTGTGCAGGTCACCAGCCTCACTTCTCCTCCAGAGCCATCTGAATCCAGTGACCAGATATTCATCAGGATGACTGGAGATGAGCCAGGATGAGGCAATTAGGGTTAAGTGACTTGCTCAAGGTCATATAGCTAGTGTCAAGTGTCTGAGGTGAGATTTAAACTCAGGTCTTCCTGACTCCTGCACTGGTGCTCTATTCACTGCACCACCCAGCTGCCCCCCTGACACATAGTAAGCACTATATGAATGCTAGCTAGCTAGATGTGATCTGACAAGAGCAGAGTATAATGGGACTACCATGTCTCCCATTCTGTTTAGGCAGCCTCAATCTGAAATACATTTATTCAAGGCCATGTTGATTTGTATTATTTTTCCTATTCATGATTTCCCCACAATTATCTGTAAAACCTCATATCCACTATCCTGTACTTTTTCAACTTGAACTTAAACTTAGTACATTTCAAACTTAAACATAGTACATTTTGTTAATCACTTTTGTATTTTATTTGATTAGTTTTGGTTTCTTTATTTAAGATCCCAATTTTGTCATCCATTCTCTATCCTTATTTCATCAGAATTTTAGTTAGCAAGCCATCTATGTTCAAATTCAAATAAGTAAGGAAAAATAATGATTAAAAAAGGTGAGGGTAGAGCTTTGTGATATGCCAATAACAGCTTCCAGGTTGAGAGCAATTCATTAATCTGTGCTCTTTAGGGGCAGTCATTAAGTTACAGATGACCAGCTTCAATGAGTCTTCCCAGGTTTCTTTGAATCTGTCCCTTTCAGTACTCATAATATTCCATTACGCAAATATGTCCTAAATAGTTCAGCCTTTCCCCAGTTGCTAGGCACTCACTTTGCTTCCAGTTCTTTGCTACAACAACAACAAAAAAATCATTGCTATAAATATTTTTGTCCTTTTCCTCTGTTTTTTTTATCTCTTTGTAGCACAAAGCAAAGTAGTGTGTGTATGTGTGTGTGTGTGTGTGTGTGTGTATGTCACACAAGGTACTTAATGTGTACTTAATTACTACTTAATTTTCTTAAAATCAAAATAGAGTTTAGAGTGAGTTCATTCAGAGAAAGATGAAACTAGGTTTCCATGGGACCTGATGAAGCAGCAACTGTTGCTTGAGGAGTCCTAGGTATAGGTGTTTGCCCTTCCCGCTATGTGATCATTCTTTGTGCCTTCATGGGTTACTAGGAAGGGAGATCAATTAGCTCAAAATGCCAGGGATATTTCTGTGTCTGTGTTCCTCTTGAGAGAACAGAATGCCCATGGCTTATTTCCCTGGAGCTAGGAAAAAAATCAGCTAATGCAGAAACTGGCACATCCATATACCCACAGGGAATGCTCCAATGATGTAAGACATCCCTCAAGCTTGTCTGCTGGTATACACTTAACATAACTGGACCAAATGGTTCTCTTTTCCCAAGGGTGACAACTGTAGCAGGATTCCTAGTTTCCTGACAATATTAATAGCTTCCTCATGGAAAAGGTGCTTCTAGATACTTTCAGAGGTTTCCTGCAGTTGCTACTACGGGGTGCTTGACTAAATAAAATAATTACGATTTTGTTTGGAAAAGAAGCGTAATATAGACCAAAGCTCTAAACGTGTTCTCTTTGCAAGGAAAATACACAAAGAGAGGAAAAATACACACACAATTAAAAAAGTATTCTCACTGTCTCTATTTCAGTCTCTCTGTGTTAGTCTCTCTCTGGATAGATGGATGATTGAGAAAACGTAGGGGTGAATCTGTGAAGTCTGGAACTATTCTAGATGGGACTAAGAAAGGGATCCTAAGACCTGTAAAGACAAGAAACACTTTCTACCAGAGCATTTATCTAGGATTTCTAGTTTTCAAGGCCTTCACATGAGGAAAGGGACAGGGAAGAGAGAAGAAAGAGAAACAAGTAAGATACTATACCATGAGTAGACCTAGAAACCCAGGAATAGCACTGTTAAGCAGAGATCCTTGTATACTACAAAGGCTAGAAAAAGAAACAGGATAGGGGCATAAGGAAAACACAGGAGTAGGTCTAAGGACTTCATGGTAACAAGCTAGTCAGTTTGGACTGGGTAAGAGGCAGGGCTGGTGCCTTGGTGAGATTCATATGACACAAGTATAGGATCTCAAGAAATAGGAATAGCACTGTATAGCAGACTAGAGCATCCCTGTGACCATATAATCACAAGAGATGCTCTAATGATGGAAAACATCCCAGAGGACCATGGAAAGAAGGAAGCATATTCCTTTCTTGAATTTCATTATGCTAGGATAATTTTACCTTGGAACAAAGCCCCAGTTGCCCCATTTTAGTTATATCTTTCCTCTCAAAAAATTCAGAGACTTCATACATGAATGTGTATGAGTAACCTATTGCTTGCCTTCTCAATGATAGGAGAGGAAAGAGATGAAGGGAAAGAATTTGGAACTCAATATTTTTTTAAAAATATATTAAAAATTTTTACATTTCTTTGAGGAAAATAAAATATTGAAGAAATATATTTAAAAATAAGGGACACTTTTGTTCAAAGGTATAGCTAGAACAAAAATACAAACATTCCCCTAAAAAAATCAGACTTACTTCTAGACAGAGAGAGTTAAAAATGAAAGACAGATGATAAGGGTTGGCAATATATTTAGAACATGACCTCAATCGCTTACTGCAGAAAACTAGAGGTAATCCAAGCAAAGTGTACAATTATAGATTGCTCTCAGGTTTTACATAAATTAGCTTTGGGGTACATATTTGGAAAAATACCTATATCAAGTAATTCTTTTCTCTTAACATTAATATCAGAACAATGCATTGTTACTTCTTTTAGTTGCCAATGCCTCATAGGATCACCGTTTTAACATTGGAAGAGACCTTAAAGGTTGTCTAGTTCTTCATTCTCATTTTTCAGAAACTGGAGCCCAGAGAGGCTGTGCCTTGCACAACATCCACCAGATCTGAGCAGTAGAACTGGAAACTGAACTCAGGTCTCCTGACTCCAAATCTAGTTCTGTTTGTTTGTTTGTTTCCCCCCCACAATATTACAGTGTCCCTGGTCTACCTGGAGAGGTCTGGGATAGCTTTGAAAATGCAGCAAGTATTCCATGCTCAAAATTACAGGATTGCTTTTGACAGTTGGCTCTGTCAGTTGTTTCCTAAGTTACCTTAGACAAGTCAATCACTGTCTCCAAACCTCAGTTTCCTCATTTATTTAAAGGGAAAATTGGACTCTATCATATCCAAGATTCCTTTCAGCCCTAAATCCTAACCCAAGATGCTATGTTTGCCTTTCATTTGGTGAAAATAAGCAACTTGAGGGCAGGGTCAAGAGAGTAAATTTTAAAGTAATAGCTACATAGCTATATGTTAAGCCTCTTTTCTTCCACAAGGAAGTGTTGGATTTACATTAACATATGGAGAAAATTTTCCTTAATCTTTCTCAAGAAGAAAGGAAAGTGAAGATGGATGGGGGTTAGTATAGAAATGCACAAGTAATAAAAGTGATAAGTATGGGTCATAGAAGCATATAGCTAAATGTCTCTATAATTCTACACACCAGACAATCCCAAATGAGCTAGAAACCACATTCCTCACCCATCATCAACTGCAGTAAGTAGGTCCCTGAAGTCGCTACAAATAAAATGGTATATCAAGGTACTTATGTATATATTCTGCCTCCCTTTGTAGCTTTTAAAAGAAAAAGTAGAAAGATATTTTCATTTCAAGAGACTCAGTGTCCAGTCAAAAGTCACACAAAACCATAACATCTACAAAGATAATTTCACTCATTGAGCCTACAGAATCTATTTGATATCAAAAGACACTTGACATTAATTGAAATTAGTTGATGCACAGGGAGAATCTGCCTGACTCAATGCATGTCTACTGGAGGAAAACAAACAAACATTTCAAACCCTCAAATTGGAAAGAGCTACTCAAGCTGGCCATAGAGTAAACATTTCTGTTACTTTTGCTTTCTAATGTCTTTGTGCAAAGCCATACTCTGCGGGATGTGTACATGCTTATAAATAAGTGGAATGTTTTTTGTTATCTGTCCTGCTGTTTTCTTTTTCTCCTCACAAAGAGAAGAAAATAGTTCACTTCTAATCCTCAATGTCTTTAATGACTTAGAAGTTGACTATTCTAGTAATACGTGTACATTTCCATGTGCTTCTATTTAGAGGACAGTAGATGAAATTTAAATTTCATTTCCATCCAAGGGAATGTTGCTTTTCCACTTTGCAATTGAAAAAGGAAGAAACACACAAATAAAATGATTCTTTTGGGATACGATATATCTAACACCATCACCAGCACCAGCAACTAGAACAAAAGCTTATATTAAACAACTACTATAATCTTGGCTGTATCCTAAATACTGAAGATATAAAGAAAATAAAAACATGGCACATTCTAATCATGGAAACAACATTCAAGAGGTCATATGCATATGATATATATGTATACATATATGTATGTATATAATTAGATATTAGATTATTCGATAATATTAGATAGAAGGTAGTCTTAGAGGAAGGGCATACTTTCAGAAGATGAGATTTGAGCTGAGTCTTGAAAGAACTCAGTTTCCACAGAAACTGTCACAAAGTTTCTGATTGGCTTTGGTTCCAACCTGACCCACATCTGGTTGAACTCAGAGACATGATGCGACATGGAAAAGTGGACATGAAGAGGATGAAAAAGGGGGAAAAAGAGTAAAAGGCAGAGAGACATGGTCACAAAGGAATGAGATGAGCCAGCATGGCTATATCCATTTATGTGTCTGATTTCTAAATTCCAAGACTGAGTAAGCAGTAGTTGTGTAGCAACATATAATCTTCCTACCAGGGAGTCCTTATAGCTGGGTGAGCAATCATTCCCATTTGGCCAATTAGAGTTGAGTCAGCACAGTGTGGGGACTAGTCTGTGAGAAGAGGCAATGTTCTCAGTGGAAAGAAGAAACAGCTTCTAACCCAGGTCTGAACTGTCAAATTAACCACAATTATCATCTGCATAGTTGGTTCCTTGCTAGCCTAAAAAGTATGGTGAGTGACCACTATCTGTACCTCCGTGGGGCCTTATTCAAGGTGATAGAAAAAGATAGTTATAAGCCAATAACCTTGATTTCTCCCTGTAATGCCAATGTGATGCTTACATCACATTGAAGCAGCTGTGGATATGCATGCATATTTTCTGGGCAAATTTGCAAAATACAAATTCTCTTCCTCAAAGAAGAAATCAAGGTATTTATTCGGAAACCAGAAAGCCAAATCCACCATGGTAAAAATGAAGTTTGTACGTATTACCAATAAAGGGAGCATAGCCATCCCAAGCCCTCCCTCCATCAAGCCTCCCCACAAACAAGCTCCCTTAGGCAAAATTGCTCCTTCTCTCACTCATGCTAGCTGTTCTTTCTCAACTCTGCCTGCTCTCTCTCTCAGCTCCACTTGACACTCTTTTCCTGCTCTACGCATTCAGCAAACTCCTTCCACCATCAGCTCCATATGACTCAAACTGTGGGCTGGGCCAAAGCTGAAAGCAGGTCACATGGGCTTATTAAGAGACAGGGATGATCTTCAAATTCCCTTACTATTACACTTCCTCTGCATTTTAAGTTCTAATAAGCTCTTGGGGGCTTATATAGACTCACACTGGACAAAATCATCAGTTCTTTTTCAAACAAAATGTTTTGCAGACACATCTCCCTATCTTATATTTGTGAATTCAAATTTCCAAATTTAATTTCGTCTTATTATATTGAATCCCTTACTTCAACCTGTTGAGTATTTTGCATCCTGACTGTCAACTAGCATGTTAACTCTTCTTTACAATGTTTAATTATTTTTAATTTTGTTCACTGCATCCATAGTAATAAAATGTATTTGATCAAATTTATGGGTTGACAGTAGAATTAGTAGTTGACAGTACAGTAATAACAATATTCAGTCAAAGCCACAGTGGAATCATCTCCATTATGTCATAGCAGGTAAATGCTTGTAATGTTTGCTTTGGTGTGTTTTAGTGCTCCTTCTTTGTATTTGATGGTCTTTGTTGCTCCCTTCTAGTTATATGCTTCGAGGATTTGACATAGTACAAAAAAATCTTTTGAGATTGACGAAAGTAAATCTTTCTTAAAAGAACCTTGCTTGA
This sequence comes from Notamacropus eugenii, assembly GCF_028372415.1. Classification (NCBI taxonomy): domain Eukaryota; kingdom Metazoa; phylum Chordata; class Mammalia; order Diprotodontia; family Macropodidae; genus Notamacropus; species Notamacropus eugenii. Next base: position 386,509,539 of record NC_092876.1, read on the forward strand.
AGGTAAACCTTCAACAAAATGGTATCCTTTTCTTTAGTTCCAACATACTAAATCATGAATAGAGAAGCAAAAGAGTTTAAGAGAAGGAAGCTGCAATAATCATCCTGGTAAGGGTTTGAAAGACAAAGAGGAATGAATATTTTTCAGATTTACTATGGAATACGAAACATCATGCAAATAAAAGTGAGTCTAATAAGAATAATTCATTCAACAAATATTTATTGAGCTCATCAAAGGAAGTATTAGCATCGTTGGAAAAGGACTGAACTGGGAGTCAAGAGACCTGGGATCTAGGGCTAGCTTTGACCTCAATTAGCCACAAAATTGACTTTGATAATCTGATTCCAAATAATGGTATAATAGGAAAAGCTTTATTCTTTACAATTTTTAAATGAACAAAATGAGTCTATATTTCTCTCTAAATATAACTTTTTACTTCGAAAATATTTTATTTTTAATTTATGGAATAAAACAAACATCCAGAACATAGTATAATAAAAAATGTGATTGCCTATGAAACTGAAAATTTATTATATACAACTTGCTGTTCTTTTTGAATACATAGCATAGTTATCATGTAAATTTCTTTTTTTTCTTTTCTCCCCCAATCTAGAGATGATTACCATTATCCAAGAAAGATTCTGAATGAAAAAAAAATAGATATTTGATGAACTGAAAGACTTTTAGGCATTTATAACAAAAAGACAAGAATTCAATGGAAAATTCCATACAAAAGATCCAGAAGAAATATAAGGAAAACAAACTACTAATTATAAGGCACTCATTAAGGTCAAATTGTTTACTTATTTTATATATAAAAATGTTATTAGTATTCTTAAAGTTGTTATCATTACTAAGGTAGCTTGAAGGAAATGTTGGGGCTGAGTTGTGCATGATAGTGATTTTAAAAAACAAAATTGGGTAGAGAAAGGTAAAAAGAAGCAATTATTTCACAAAAATGGGGTGTTACGGGAATAAGTAATACAGAGGAAGCAGGTGGAGGTGGAGGGCTGGTAATGTTGGAAATTTACTCTCATCTGAGTTGAAGAGGAGACAACATGCACATCTGGGAGGGTGTAGAAGTCATCTGAACTTGTAGAGAGGTAAGAAAATGGGGGACAGAGTGGGGCAGGGATTTTTAGAAGGGTGTGTAGATTAAGATTTAGGAGGGTAGGGGAGAAAAATAAGGGGGGGACTATTAGAGAAGTGTGCAACATAGGGTATAGGAGGGGCAAGAGAGAAGATAAGGTAACCAGGATAGGGTAAAATTGAGACTGAGAAGGAAAAAAGGGATTTTCAATGCAATGTTGAGTAGTATTGATGACTGTGGGCATCCTTTTCTCATTCCTATTCTTGCTGTGGGCAGGTGGTGGGCTGCTAGCTTGTCCCCATTGCGGGTGATGGTGTTAATGGTTTTGAAAGGGTTCTTTTTGGCAATTTTGGGGGGGGACCCATTTATACCAATGTTAATCCATTGTTGGTAGAATTGTGAATAGATCCAACATTTTGGAGAGCAATCTGAAATTATGCCCAAAGAGTTATGAGTCTGCTTATACCCTCTGACCCTGAAATACCACTACCACGTCTATTTCCAAAGATGATTAGAGAAAAATGAAAAAACCGCATATCTTCTAAAAAAAATTTTATAGAAGCTTTCTTTGTAGTAGCAAAGAACTGTAAATTGCAGGGATGTCCCTCATTTGGGGAATGAGTGAACAAATTGTGGTATATGATTGTGATGGGATAAAAAAATGATGAACTCAATGATCTTAGGAAGAAAAACATGGAAAAACTTGCACAAAATAATGAAGAACAAAAACAGCAGAATCAAAAGAACATTGTATATAGTAACAGCAATATGGCTTAAGAACAAATTTGAGGAAATATATCTTTTTTTTTATTTTTAAGAGGTTGGTAAACTGAATAAAACTGTCCCAACCTTCAAGTAACTCCCCAATGCTCAAGTAATTTTTTGTCAAATAGGGTGCTTATAAACTTCAAATATTTCTACATTTTTTCTTATATAACCATCAAAATAATAACTATTAAAAATTCAAGGAATTGCATCAAGTTATCTGGTTGATACTTTAAATTTTACTTGTGTTACCCATGGTTGCTCAATAAATTGCCAATGGACCTAGAACTAGAGTCCATTTCATTTCTTTCCTGTGGGCTATGAAGAGGGAAGGAATAAAGCCAACAATTGTTAAGCATCTACTGTGTATCAGGCTTTGTGCTAAGCATTTTAAGAATATTTTCTGATTTGATTCTCTCAACAACCATGGTATGTAGGTGTTACTATCATCTCCTTTTTAGGAGATTGAGTTGAGGAAATTGAGATGGGCAGAGAGTTAGTGACTTGTCTGTGGTCAAAGAACTAGTAAGTGTTGAGGATGGATTTAAGTTCAGGTTTTTCCTGACTCGAAGCCCAATGCCCACTTTCTTCACTGGGTCACCCAGCTGCCTCAGAAGTTGTGAAAGCTAAGGATAATGGGACTAAGATTGCATGTTTGAGAATAGAAATCTCATTCTTAGAAGACTGAATGTATATAGAATATGTATATACTAAAACTGTAAGAATAATAGGGTTGTTTGGATTGAACATATATAAATAAATTTTATTCATAATATATGAAGCATTTCCTAGTCTGTGGTGGCTGGCTGGATTTGTTACTCTGTGTGCCTAAGAATGGCAAATGACTTTCTTTAAAATCGGACTCTATTTTTAAAGCTTCACTTTAACATTTCATGTAAGCTTCCTTCGTGTATTGGATAATTTTTTTTAGGTTTTGTAATTCATGTTGAAAAATGAAATGGCTTTTGTGAGCAATGAAGTTTGGTCTAAATTGATAGTTTGATTTGCATATTTCCATGAAGGGGAAAGCTATTGCTCTGGGCTTTTGACTTCAGGCAGGTGCATGTCTTCACTTAAAAACTGGAAACTGACTACAGTCTGAGGTCTGGGATCTGGAACCTTGAGTGGCAGATAAGTGAAATTTACTCCTCTGCACTTTGAAAATTGCTAGAATGATTTTATTTGAATAGGTGAGTCTGTAGCCATAAACCTCATGAAGGTTTATTACAAAAAGGCATCAATTTTTGAAATTACTGTAAAACATAGTGTGGGCTGTACACATCTTGCTATCAATTTTCTAAACATTTGGCCAGTTATCTGAATCTATGGTGGTATAGTCATCATTGATGTCTGGGAGGAGCAAGCTTGGGAATTTGGTTTTGTGCTACCAGACTTTCAGAGAAAGTCATTAGACATATGAGCTGCTAAGTTCCCAAAGCAGAAGTCCACAGTAAAAATATTTGGAACTAAGGTATGTCAAAGGCTTAATGCTGTGATCAATACCGACCAGATGAAAAGAAAATGTAAAAGAGACGTAAGAATATGGCAAATGTTTCCTGTTGGTTTTGAGTGGTTCCAACCATTTGTCTAAATGTAGGATAATTGTTTTATTTTGAGGCCATTTTTCTCATGTGGTCCATAAAAAAGGATCTTGCATTAACATAATCTCTCTAATCACATTTTGCTATATTAAATTTGTGTGTGGGGGTGGGAATTCAGATCAAGGAAATTCAAATCAAGGCTGAAATTATAGAAAGAAAAGCAATCTCTTACCTTGTTTACTCATCCAAAGGAAATATGATGCAATAAAATGTTTGAAAGTCTAATTTAGCATTAATTCCTTCAACTTTCATTCATTTTTCATTGTTTTTCTTTATCAACTCATTTCTTTAACAAACTTTTGTAAAGCACCACCTTCCACAAAGTCCTGCTTCAATTCTTCAACATGATATGGAAATGCATAAAGATTCTTCAAGACTGTGTCAATAGATCTCAAGTTGTGGTATATTCTGTTGTATTGGAAGAACACTGAGTATGACTCTAGCAACAGACTAAACCTATTTTTTTAATCAGTTAATTTTTTTCTGAGCTAAACAAACATCAAATAAAAAAGAAATTTCCTTATAGACAGTAGAACAGAAAAAAAGGATTATACAAGAAACTATAAAGCATTATGCATATATGCAGCTCACTTTTCAAGTATATTCTAAATTTATCTTGCAGCTTTTAAAGCAATCTTACTTTTTTTCTTTCTGGCCTTTCTTTTATTCTTTTTTGATCTTGTTCTATGAGAACCCACCTAGCTAACTTTGGAGAGATAAATAACCAAGGGGCTGCCATTTGGTGATTATTTTATTTTATTTAAATGGAAACTCATGAGTCAAAGAAACAGCAACAATGGTCTTCAGCCCTATGTGGCCCTCTTATGGTCATGTAGTGATTGTAGCAAATGCTGTATAAAGGGACAGAGTACTAAGAACCACTCAGCTTTTAGACTAACATATTTTAATTTGACTATTAGAGCTTTAAATAAGAGATAATTTTATTTCAGTGACCAATGAGAGGACATATTGCTGGAGAAACTGAATCATATCAATATTGACATTCTGAGTATAAACAAATCCAGGAGAAAGAAGGAAGATATACCTAAATTTTGGTTAATTGGTTGTTGTTATTCATTCTCATAGGAACAAAATAAAATTGCTATGTTGGGATGAATGGACCGTGGATCCAGCTGTCAGACCAATACAAGCTCACAAGACTCTTCCAGGGTTGGCCACAACGAACATTTGGAGTCTCTAAATTTACTCATCACAGGTTTCCTTTGTGCTGTCTCAATTCTTCTTTGCTCATAGAGCACAGCACCTTCTCTGATGTGAGCACACCATGCTGAGTGGTCCTATGCCAGTGTCTCCCATGTCTCACAATCAATTCCAAAGTTCTTCAGATAGACCTTGAGACTGACCTTGCATCATGTCTTCTGACCTCCATATGTGTACTTGCTTTGTGGGAGTTCTCTGTAAAATAGTCTTTTAGGCAAAGGTACATTTGACATTTGAATAACGTGGCCAGTTCATCAAAGAGTTGCTCTCTTTGTAGTAGAGTTGGAATGTTTGTCAGTTCATCTCAAGACAGTACCTTGCTGCCTAGTACCTTAGCTTGCCAGATGATCTTCAGATTTTACCTAAGACAATTCAAATGAAAAAGATTCAGTTTACTGTCATGTCATTGATATACTGTCCAGGCTACACTGACATGTACCAATGAGGTCAGCACAGTAACTCTGTAGAGCTGCAGTTTGGTAGGCAGTCTAATACCTTTTCTCTCCCACACTTTTCATACTCCTTGGAGAGTAAAAGAAAGGAGGTGGAGGAGCTGTGGTTTTTGTCATATGCCCAATAATAAGAAGAAAATTATTTCATGTCATGTTTCATTAGCATATACTGCAGTACTAATTATAAGTATTTGCAAAAATACTATCATCAATATAATTGTAACTTATATACTCACAATGGATGGTGTGGGAGAGAGGATAAAGTAGTAGAAAAACTTTATGAATAACTTAGTATTTATCTTGGTTGTCCTTTTTCCTGTATTACTGAGGGGAGTAAACATTTCCCCCATGCCTTTTTCTCTTCTGTTTCTTCAGACAACTTCAAATTGATTCAATTTTCTATGATTGGTGTCTTCAATTTAAAAAAGGGCAAAAGAAGAGGGAAATAAGTAATATATAAGAAAGCTTGGTATAGGAAGAGGGAATGGGAAAGGCCAAATACTCAGAGGTTATACAAAAGCTTCATACATATTTTCCATGATATGTAAAATAATTGTTAGGTGCCAGACACAAGAAACACCAAAAAACAGTATAAGGAATAAAATTAGTTACTTTATTAATAAAGAATAAATCATTTTAATAGCAAGAAGATTTGCTATTGATGTAGGACTCTTCCTCAACTTAGAAAGCAGTGCATAGTCATACTTATGGGCATCATTTTGTAAGAACATAAATTGGAATTAATGGAAAAAAGTCAAAAAGAAAAAAAACTATGGTGAATGACTGAAGTAAAGTCTGAACTATTTAAACAAGCAATTGAAAATAAAAATGATAAATGACATCAACTCCAAATATAATAATTTTACCCACAACTTAAACCAATGTAAATTAATTGCTGCAACAAGAAAATCATAGCAACCCAGAAAGCACTTTAATAAGCAAACATGTCTTACTTGTGAAACAGAGACAGCTAATATTGACAAGAATAGATAACAATATGAACTCATTTGTAAAATATTATAAAGGATAATGAATTATCATAAGCAAATTCACTTTATAAAGTAGAGTTGAGCAATGGAAGCTAAAACCAGTTGAAGGAAAGTTTTGCAAGACACACAACTAGTTAGAACAAATCTATTTCAGTGTGAAAATAAAAGAAAAAAACAATAGAAGAAACATATATGTGTGTGTGTGTGTATATATATATATATATATATATATATATATATATATATATATATATATATATATATATTAAGACCCATTATGACAATCTTTTCCTCTATTAAGATCACTCCAAAGATCAAACCTAGAACTTACCATCATGGTTCCAGTTGTACTTATAAAGGCAAAAAATAAGGTACTAAAAAAAACAAAGATGAGAAAAGCATGTCGATCATGTTGAATGTACAGAGAAGAATTGTGCACTAGAGCTGTCACAATTTTAAGGGAAATATTGGAAAAACATACAAATTATCTGAAGGAGGAGAAGAGATCAAAGGTGTGGAAGAAAATCTCATCCTTTATTAATGCTCAAATGAAGCTACTGAGCAAATATCAATAAGTATAGACCCATGGGGTGACTCTGCCAGCTCCATAAAATCTTTGTGACAGATATAAATCAAAGAAATAAAAATGAACTGAGAACAGCCAGGATATCAGAAGGGAACAATCAGTCTTTCCTTAGAAATGTTTGTTGGTGATTTATATCCTTACTATTTCATGTCTAACTGAAAGATGTAGAGAGTAGAAGAACGTGTCGTACTTGTTTTCTGTTGATTTGATTCATTAGAACAAAATTCCTCCTTATAAGCTCTTTTACATCAAAGAGCCTCCCGTTGAAACTTCGTAATCATCCAAGATTCCTTGGAAAAACATTTTAGGAAGATATCTGAATGTAAACATTAGTAGAGAGACACAAAAAAGGAGATATATGCTTGCCAAAGTTATTTGTCTCTGTGATGGAGATTTAGCACAAAGTCCAGGTTGAAGAATGATTCTAGTAGATGGTAAGACATAAAAGTGACATGAAAAAATCATGAAAAAGGAGTTCAACAGCTTGGTAAAGGAAGCATCTAAAAAAATGAAAAAAGGTGCACAAAAATTCACTGAAGAACTCCTTAAAAAGTAGAATTGAGCTAATGAAAAATGAGATTCAAAAACTCATTGAAGAAAATGATTCCTTAAAAATTAGACAAGTGGAAGCTAATGCCTCCATGAGACATCAAGAAACAATAAAACAAAATCAAATAAATGAAAAAATAGAAAGAAAATATGAAATATCTCATTGAGAAAAACAACTGGCCTGGAAAATATGTTGAGGAGAGATAATTTATAAATTATTGAACTACCTGAAAGCCATAATCAAAAGAGAAAAAAAGAACCTAGCCATCATATTTCCAGAAATTATCAAGGAAAACTGTACTGATATCTTAGAACCAGAGTGAAAATAGAAATTGAAAGAATCCACTGTTCACCTCCAGAAAGAAATCTCAAAATGAAAGCTCCAAAGAATATTATAGTCAAATTCAATTGTTCGCAGTTCAAGGAAAAAATACTGCAAACCATCAGAAAAAAATAGTTCTAATATTATGGAGCCACAGTTTGATTAACACAGGATTAAGCAGCTTCTACCTTAAAGGACTGCAGGGCTTGGGATGTGATATTCTGGAAGACAAAGGAGCTAGGATTATAATAAAGAATCATATATTCAGCAAAATAAGTAAAATCCTTGGAGGTCAATGGATATATATTTAATAAATGAGGACTTTTAATAAATTTAATAAATTTTAAATTTATTATTATTTAAATTTATTAAAATAAATTTCAATAAATTTAATAAAATGAGAACTTTCAAGAATTTCTGATGAAAAGACTAGTGCTGAATAGACAGTTTGATTCTCAGATATAAGACTCAAGAGAAACATAAAACGCTAAACAGGAGAGAAAATTAAAAGAGATTCAATAAGGCTAAACAGTTTATATTCCTGGGAAAATGACATTTGTAACTCTTGAGAACTGTATCATTATTAGGGCAGTTAGAAGGAGTATCCATAGACAAAGGATGCAGGTGTGACTTGACTGTAATGAAATTATATATAGATATGTATATCTATCCAAATGTGTGTGTTTATGTATGTATGTGCAGAAACTAAGGAGGGGAAGAGTGAGAGTGAAGGGAGAGACAGAGAGAGACAGAGACAGAGAGAGGATAAACAGGGAAAAATAGGATGGAGGGAAATGAACAGTTAGTAATCATGACTGTGAATGTGAATGGGATGAACTCCTTCATAGCACAAAAGCAGATAGCAGAGTGGGTTAAAAAACAGATTTATATAATGTTATTTACAAGAAATACACTTGAAGCACACACACACACACACACACACACACACACACACAGAATAAAAGTTAGAATCTGGAGCCAAATCTATTGTACTTCAACTGAAGTAAAGAAAAAAAAATTGGGGGTAGCAAACATGACCTCAGGCAAATTAAAAACAAAAATAGAATAATTAAAAGATAAAAGCAAGGAAACTACATCTTGTTAAAAGTTAACCATAAACAAAGGGGCCATGTCCAGTCATCCTTATATGTATCTTGCTACTGGACCCAGATGGCTCCTGAGGATAAGTAACTCTGCACAGCTCTCCTTCACTTAAATCCAGTTCATTTGCACGTCATGGTGTCACCTCCCTGATGTCATGGTCTCTCTGGGAACAAAGAACAAACAGCAGTCATAGACAGTGAAGTCATAGAATACTGACCATTTATGCACCAAATACTATAGCATCCACATTTTTAAAGGAGAAGTTTAAAGGAGTTAGAGGATGACATAGTAAAACTGTACTCCTGGGCGACTTCAACTTTTCCCTTTTATGGGAAAGGTCAATTCTTTAGGTGAAGCAGAACACTGTATTTTGAGTCAGAATCTTGGATTTCAAATCCTGGATCTGAGCATATTACCTGGCAGTAGATCAGACAGACTTTCAGGAAATGAGTTTCATATAATCCATAAAATGAAAGTTACACTAGATTTTCTCTGAGGTCCTTTCCAGCTCTAAATGTACGAAATTATGAGAAATATAATTATGTTAAAACCCATCCTACTCTTAGCAAATTGTGTAAGCTTATATTACATACCTGATACTGATTATGGAAGCTTTTACAAGAGCAATTATGCAGTAATATTGTTTTCCTCCTTAATTTCTTTTTTGTTTTAGGAGGATAATTTTAATCAGGATATCAATCTACTTAGAGATTCTTAGACGATAATAAAAATGGCTACCATTTATTTAAGGCCTTCAGTGTTTACAAAGCATTTTGCATGTTGTCTCACTTTAACTTCACTGTAACCCTCTTATTATACCCATTTTAAACATGAGGAAACTGAGGCAGGCAAAGATTAAATGACTTGCCCAGAAGATAAGTGTGAGAGACACGATTCCTACCTAGTTCTTCCTGACTCCAGTCCAGTGGGCTATCTGCTACACCACCCATCAGCTTCTCTAATTTCATGGTGATAAGTTTTATATATCAGTAAGCCATAGGTAATTACTGCAAGCTACTATAATTTCTGAGCAGTAGCACTTGAAGTAGCAACTGAAGAAACTGGGCATTGGAGGATAGAGAGGAGAAAATTCTTGGGGAAAGAGTTCCCAGATGTCATCATCCTTTTATCTTGCAAAGTTATTTGCAAACATATATGTAATTAAATATTAAGCCTAATGGAGTAAGCAGCCTTAAAATTAATTTATGTTCATATCACTATATAGCTATTTTGGAGTCTAGGAGTATGAGAAATAATCAGAAAACACAGTAAAGGTAAAAAAAAAAAGTTGTTACACATATGAATCTGTTGTTAAGTAAGGTCCAACTCTTTGTGACTTACTATTCTTAAGGTTTTCTTGGCAAAGATACTGGAGTAGCTTGCCATTTCCTTCTCAAGTTTTATGCAGGCAGGAGTTAAGTGACTTGCCCAGGGTCATACAGCTAGTGAGTGTCTGAGGTTATATTTGAACTCAGGTTTTTCTGACTCTAGAATCAAGACTCTTTCTATTCTACCACCTAACTGCCCACATATAAATCTAATATAGTTTAATTGCATAGTATAATGAATAAGGCAGTGAATTTGGAAGAAGATATAGGTTTATTTCCTGCCTCAGATGCTTATGAGTTCTATGACCTTGGACAAGTCACTTCACCCCTCTCTGCCTCAGATTCTTCATCTGTAAGATGAGGCAAGTGAGCTGAATGGTCCCTTCCTAAATGATTAAACATTCATTGATCCCTTTACATTTCAAAGAGTTATCTTTTTTTTAAATAAAGGTTAAAAAAGAAAAAAATAAGCAGTTTATGAAAACCAGTCAACTTGTCAACCAAATATATGTTTACCCATTGTCTTCCACCTCTGCAAAGAAAAGGCAGAGGAACATTTTGCAGCCGATTAATTTGATAAGTATTTTGAGGTGGGAGGAATTGCATAGCAAAATGATTCCAGAAATTTTTTAAATGTAGGAAAAGATAATTTTATTTAATAAAATATAACAGAGTTGAGATGTTTCAAAGTGTATCAAATGTCTCTTAGATACTTAGCATTGTACTAGGACCTAAAAGAGATGGAGAACGCAAAAAAGGTAAACTCGTGCTTTGATGGGACTTGTATATACGAGAATCAATCCTCCATTGAATCAATTAATCAAGCATTTCAGCCAAATATAAAAAGACCCAAGTCAACTGAAAGAAGCAAAAATCCATTTTTAAAAAATGAAATGACATTGCACAGGAAGTGTATTAGTTGTTGCTGAAGAGACTCAATGTTCTTTCATGCTTGTTTAAAATAGTAAGCCACTTTGGAACTTAGACAATTCAGTGCCTGGTCATTTCACTGGTGAATTCTAGCCAAACTCCTAGGCAACTAGGTGGTATAGTAGGTAGAGTGCTGGACCTAGAGTCAAGAAGACCCGATTTCAAATCTGGCCACAGGTATTTGCTATCTGTGTGACCCTGGGCAAGTCACTTAACCGTTTGCCTCAGTTTCATCATCTATAAAATGAGCTAGAGAGAAGGAAATGACTAACCACTCCAAGGGCCAAGAAAACCCCGAATGGGGTCACAAAGTCAGACAAGACAGAAAAATAATTGATCAACAAGTCAAGCCCCTAAAAAGGAATCATTTGGCAGGGGTGGGGAGTTGAGGAAAGGAAGAGAGCTTTGTCTTCTTCTTCCAAAATTTGTTCACAGGGTGACCTAAAAAAAGTAGGAAGACTTTGGATTCTCCATGGGCATTCTATCAATGACCACAGAATAGCTGGTGGATCTACCTAAGTTAGGAGCCAAAAATGAACTAGTTGCTCTGAGGAGATGTGGCTTTAGTACATTATGCTGAACCAAGCACAGCATTACACAATACCTAAGGGTAATTCCCCTCATCACTCTTCCCCCCATGAAAGGTAAAGAAAGGACTTCCAGGAGATTTGAATTACTCCCTTTGCAATATGTGTTCTGTTCACTTGAAGTTACTCTCCCTTGCCCTTCTTAAATATTTGTGAGATAACGTGCCCTGTTTTTTTAAACCAACTGTTCTCACTAGAGTTTCTTACTAGTTTATAGAAGCTAATTAAATCTGGCTGACTAATTGATACCAATTACTAATCTATAGGATGAGCATGTAACAGAGGTACCAAGAAAGCATTAGGTAAAATCAAAGTTTATTTCTCTGTAAAATGAGAGGGCTGCACCAGCTGATTTCTGAGATTCTTTCTAGTTCTACATCTATGTGCCTATATGCTTATGGATTAATAATGGGAAAATTATTGACACGAGGAGGCTTCATAAAGGATGCTACATTTGAATATTATGTTATGTATGCTCTAAATATATTATTCACAATTTAATATTTGTCCATGGTTTATTCTTGGACACAACAGCCAAGAATTTTGCTGAATTTTGGAAAATTATCACTGCTACATTTTTTGTATAGGTGATGTTTGCTTGCTTGCTTAGGGGGCTTTGTTTGGCCTCCCTTTATCACCTTTTAAAAATAGGAAGAGACCTTTAAAACCTAACACTCTCATTTTTAAAGTAGGGAGGTTACGTACTATAAATAGGCCAAAAGCATTATTTCACAGAAAGGAGACTGGGTAAAAGAAGCTTTTATTCTTTTATTATATAAATAAAATTACTAGTTAGTCAATAAACTCTTGCCAAATAGTGTCTACAAATGCTCTATAGAGAAGAACATGATAATAATAAGAAAAATAGTGATGAAAAGGTAAAATGATTGATAGGAAAAGACCAGAGTAACAGTTACCTATGTGCAAATAAAGAAAAATATAGACTGTCAAAAATATTCACTGATCTTTAAGAAAATCTTACATTTCATTCATTGGAGGGAATATATATATTAGCCTTTAACATATTGTGTGTCCTTGACACATGTTTTTCCTTACTATTTATGTGGGCGTATTTCTGCAAGGTCAGTGAATATAATGTTGATTATTACCTGAAGGAAAGTCCAGACCTATGCAAAATTGTGAAGTAAAGTAAAATTAATCTTTGGTGACCTCTGAATGTCCTCTTTTAGTGCTCCTATCTTGCCTTTTCCTCCCCTGAATAAAAATTGCCTCTATCTGATTCCCTGCTGTTTAAGGGCTCCATTCTCTGGTAACGAAATAATCGGTCACAATGGGTGATGCTGCTGCTTCTCTCCAGCATCATATTTTCTCTGGTTAGACCACCTTTGGAGTACAGTGTTTTGGGTTAGAATACTTTGATTCAAGTCACAGACTTACTACTTGCTAACTAAATGTTCTTGGGTAAATTCTTTAAACTCTATGAGTCTCAGTTTGTTCATTTATAAAATGGTAATAATTATGCTTTTTTATGACCCATGTCACAAGGTTGCTGAGAAGGAATTACTTTGTAAAATTATTTGCATTATATAAACATAAGCCATTATTACTGAATTCCATTAAGAAGAACGATAAAAATTAACATATAGTCAAAGAAGAACATTCACAGTAGTCATTGAACTTGATGCTGTGTCATATAGCTGAAGAAATAAGACATGTTTAGTCTTTCTTAAGGCAATATTTTAGCTCTGATAATGTATCCTGGTGGGCTAAGTGCAAACGTATGTAGTGGGGGCATGGGTCTTCTAGGATCTTCAAATACCATTGAGTAAGTAGGTAAGCACCAGTTCTGCCTCTAAATAAAGGTCATTTTGCTAATATAATTCATTTGGTCTTAAAGGAATTTCTTCTGCATATTTTGTTTTGGTTCAATCTAGTTCGATCCACTTACATGTCAATGGAGAGAGAGCACAGCAGTGCTCATCCTTCTTGTCCCCAGACCCTTCACTTCTTTCCCAGGCCATCAACTATGTGCTCAGCTCTGCCTTTTCTAGCATTACCTCTTGCTAAACTAGTTCAATTCTAAGCTGCCTTCTCTTGAGTCCCTTGCCAACTATCTATCTCCCATCTTGCTTTGCCTAGCATTAGCTTTGGATTATATCCACCATCCAGTGACTTTCCTCTTACTCATAGGCTGCTTAATGTAGATGAGGATCATCACAAAATCAAGCTAAATGGGCTCATTATAGGTTTATGTCGCATAATCTCAATTGGACCCTTACTACATCAAGGCAATCTTTTTAAACTCCCCTGATCAATTAACTATTGCACTCACCAAGGAGGCTTTTCTAAACATTTCATCCCATGACCCCAGCTTCTACTTTCTAGATAAGAACTTTAGTTTATATTTCACTGAAAAAAAATGAGGCTTTTCTCAGAAATTTCCCCCAATCTCCCCTGTTCCTAATTTCTCATTGCTCATATGCCTTCTGTGCCCATTTCCTCCACCCATTTCACATGAAGTAGTCCTTCTCCTTGTCAAGGAAAGCCTCTCTACATATACAAATCAGTCTATTCTATCTCATCTTCTCTAGTAGAATGTCCTTTCTATCATCCCTACTTTCTTAGCAATTGTCAATCCCATCCCTTTCCCTGTTTACTGGCTGCTTCCCTGATGCCTGCAAATGAGCTCATGTTTTCCCCATGCATAAAAACCGTTCACTTGATTTCCATTTCCGCCAGCTGTTATACCATATCTCTCCTCACGTTTTCTAGCCAAACTCCTTGAGAAGACCTCCACTCCTTTTCCATTCAGTCTCTTTTTAACTCTTTGCATTCTGGCATCTGATTTCATTCAAACAAAAGTGCAATCTCCAAAGTTGCTCTCTGTTTCTGCCTGCATTTGATGTTCAGTCATTTCAACTGATACTGGAGTAGATTGTCATTTCCTTCTCCAGCTCTTTTACAAATGAGGAACTGAGGCAAAGAGAATTCAATGACTGCACAAAGCTAGTAAATTCCAGAGGCCAGATTTTATCTCAGAAAGATGATTCTTTCTGATTTAGGGCCCAGTCCCCTGTATAATTCCCAGTGCACTAGTATAATATAGATCAAAGGGAGGTGATAATCCAGAAGTTTTCTGTGTCAATGCAATTCCACCTAGAGTATTATGTCTCATAGACCTAGATACATTATTGTAAGGGGAATGTTGCTAGACTCATACATGACTAAAAGAGGGCAGTCAGGCCCAGGAGGACACATGAAAGCATGTTGCCTTCGGAATGGGTGAAGGTACCTGAGATGATTAACTTGGAAAAGAGAAGAATTAGGGGGACTATATGATAGATGTCTCCAGATACTTGATGGGCTATAAAGAGGAAGAGTAGTTTAATCAAGTCGACAGGCATTTACTGGGTTACCTGATATGTTAATCAGGTACTATGATAAGCACTGTAGACTCAGAAAGAGAATAACATTTCCAGTTCTCAAGGAGTTATTATTAATTATTCTACATGGCTCCTGCAAACAAGAAAAAGAATTCATGTGGTTGAATATTATTATAAGAAGATCAATTTCATCTCAATAAAAGCAAAAGCATTATGACAATTAGAACTGTTCAAAATAGGAATGAGTTGCTTTAGTAGGTAGATCAGAAGGACACTTCTAGAAACTTTCCCTTAATCAAGTTAGATGACCTGGGAGGGTCCCTTCTAGTTCTAAAATTCTATGATTCCAGTTTTTGATGGTGTGACAGCTAGTGCACTGACACATCCAGAAAGGCCTGCTAGCACAGGTTTTTGAATCTCCTTTTCTAAAAGGAAAGTAACTTTTGAGGGGTCAACAATCTTCTTTGATCACATATTCCAACAGAGAACATATAAGCAAAGAAATAAAGACCCACAGACAGATCCATTTGTCTGACAATTACATACATACATAGTTACTAGAGAGAGAAGCACCAACATCTGAGTTTTCAAAGCCAGGGGCTCCTTAATGGCTACCCAGAGTCTCATCTGGCATATGAACCTGAGTAAACCCCAAAGCAAAAACTCACCTTAGAGTATATATACACTTTTCAGAGCCTAGGTTATCACAACCCTTGTGACCCAGTGCCTGCTTAGAAATTAAGAAAAGGTGTGGGCCTTCCTACAAAACAAACCTCCCCTAATCAAGCTTCTCTAAATGTGTTCCACCTGAGGCCTATTAATGGGCAGAGAAGATCCTTAACTCCCATTAACATAAATCTCATCAACATTACAGGTGGGAATTTTGAAGCTGCTGTCTCAATATCATCACCAAAGAATGAAATACACCAATTTATCTCACATCAGTGCATCCTATCTGTGACCGTTTTTAAATTTTTCACATGGATAGCTGTTATTGTACTCTCTTCACTGACTGTCTTGTATTTTCATTTCTAATCTCCTACTTATGATTGTTTTCCTTTCCAGAGAGCTCTTTTGGAGTACATCTGACAAAGGTCAATTGATTAATGAATGTAATTCTTATTTGGCAAAATAATAAAAGGTCATTTTTATTCATACTCCCATTAGAAATTCAGTCCTTTAGCCTATTTGTGTTACCTCTCCACCTTGAAAGTGAGAGAGCAACAACGATATTTTTACTGACCAAAAAACCCAACCACTACCAAAATAAATCTACTCATGAATTTCGCTATTTTTATTTTTGTACTGAGAAAGATGCTTTTAAGTCAAATATATATATATATATATATAGTGCCAAATATAGAACATTTTGCTTTATGACTCTCTCTGAGCCTGTACAGTTTTACAGAAGTGAATGTTAATGCTTAAAATAAAATAAAAAACCCACCTGCTCTTGATATATTATATCCTGATCATAGGATCTTTAAGTGTCACAGATTTAAACTGAATTCCTACTTAACTGAATATGTTTAAGTCACCTTGAGTTATCTAAAAAACACTCTGAAAGTGCTGTTGTAAGTGGTATAACACAAAGAAGACTTTGGTGGACAGGATAAGTGTATTTAAGTATTTGGAGTAATTTACTTGCTTAGCTTCACTTGACTACAAGTCCAGAGCTCTACCTACTTTTCAATCTGCCATAGTGAAACCAGGCTACTATACAGTTAATCAGCTCCAGGTTATATGTGTTTATATCTTACCCTAAAGCAGCTTATTTCTTTTATCCCTGTGTAGGATATGTAGAGACATATCCACTGTAGCTTTACAATGGCGTCTCACAAAAGATACCAAAGCAAAGAAGGGGCCCTGAGTTCCCAAAGGTTATCCAAAAGAAGGTAAACTCTAGAACAGGGGTGGGAAATGTGTGGCCTTGAGGCCACGTGTGACTTTCTAGGTTCTTGGTTGTGGCCTTTTGACTGTTGTCCAAGTTTTACAAAACAAATCTTTTTATTAAGGGAGATTTGTTCCTTGATGCTTAGATTCAGTCAAAGGGCCACACTAGATGATCCAGAGGGCTCCATGTGGCCTTGAGGTTCCCCACCCTTGATCTAGAAGTTCCTAAAAGACTAGAAAGGCCTCATGTATTACCCCTTGTTGGACTACATGCCTATCTTGTGAGAGCTAAGTCAGAGCATTTGGTACCACTTGAAAAGCCTATTTCTTACCCTCTTGGACCTATATAGCCCAAATAACTCAAAATAGAAATGGAAACCACATCTCACCTATTTTATCTTATCTATTTTATCTTATTTTAGAACTATTCAAATTTTTCTTTTTTCCTTCTCTCTATGAGATTGATGGAGGACACCAGGATCCGAGGACTCTTGCCCCTAACTGCTACCAATTTTCTGGGCAAGAGGTTCTGGAACTGTTTTCCAAGTTATTGGTTGTGATAGTGCCTCAAAATCTGTACTCATGTGTAGGCTTACAATTATCTTGAGTTTTAGACCCATGTTATCAAATCTCTATCTCTTTCAAGATGTCTAAATAATGCCCCACTGTAACTTAAAACAAAGCATGTACCAAGTCAAAAATTCTTCCTTCCGATGCTACCATCAGACCTGGTACCAAAGGTCTACTATCAATTCTCTGGTCTCTGTCTTATATTTAGCTTTCTCTGGATGGCTCCTTTAACTGAATCCTAGTACTTCTAACTATCCCCTTTAGAGAAACTGTTAGATTCAGTTCTTATAACCTGTCCTATTTGAAGTACCCCTCAACTCACAGACTAACACATCCACCTCAATGAGCTTAAATGGGTGGGCCAAAAAGTACATAATGCTTGGTTACTCCTCATTCTGACATCCTAGCTGGTGATTTTTGTGCCTGTCAGAAACATAAATAAAATCTACTCTGCCCCTCTCAATTGTCTAATTCTTTAATCTCCTTGAGGCAATGAGGCTCCCAGATCAATAACTAAACTAATAATGGTAACAGTTAACCACACAGCACTTAATTTGTGCAAGGTGATTTGTTTATCTTACCTTTTGATCCTCCAAACAACCATTTGAGATAAGATCCAGACTCCCCCAGAGTCATACAGCCAGGGAGTGTCTGAGATTCAATCCAAATTCAGATCTTTCTGACTGGATATTTAGAATTCTATCTATTCTACCTGGAATCATAAGAATTTACAAGGTACAAAACCAACATTTCAATATATGGAAAATGACACAGAATGGAGATTTAAGAGAAATTTATCTGATAAGAATAATGAAAGGAATGCTGCAGGACTGGTATTCTTAAAACTTTTTGCCAGTTTGGGGAAATCTATAGGAAAGAATTCTCAGAAGGATGTTTTAAGAGCATAACAAAATATATAGGATAACAAAGGAATTCAATTGTATGAAATACAATTATCAATTTAAAAAGCAAGTTTATGGACCCCAGGTTAAGAACCTTGGAATTTTAGAAGAATTGTGAGGGCATGGAAAAGGGAGAGAGAAAGTAAGATACAAGGTGATGTCATATGATCTTTCTGAGAAGTAACTGAATCAAAGCCAAAAAATCATTTACATATAGTCTACCAATAAATCCCAAATGAATTGTCAAATTTGTCAAAATTTTTCAGAAGTTGGTAGTCATCATCTGCTTCTCTGCTCCTTCACGGTATCTTCCTTTCTATCTCTTCCCTTCTATAATCTCCCCCGTTTTTGTTCTCCCCTCTTCTTCTTTCTCCAATTTGAAATCCTTTCTTTTCCTTTCCTTTTAATTTTCCCTTCTCCTTGTATCTCTCCCTGTTTTGCTTCTCCCTTATCTTCCTCTTTCTTCTTTCTTTTTCCTTCCTCTTTTCCCCCATTATGTTTGCCTGTCTCTTCCTCTTCTTTTTCCATCTTTTTCTTTCTCCTCTTTTTTCTCCTCTTCCCTATATTTCCCCTCTCCATAACTTTCCCTCCCTTTTTTATTTACTCTCTGACCTTATGTTTCTCTCTCCCCTTCATTATCTCTGCAAATTCTAAGCTTGGAGTCTGTACAGATTGAGATATGCTAGGTATGTTTGGGAAGTGTTGCTTCCTTAATGGCCAGGGCTCCAGATTCTCCAATTAAGTTTCTGCTTTAACTTCTTTTTAAAATTTATTTTATTTTTAATTTCAGGGACAAAATAAGTATTTCCATAGCATAGTCCAATAAAAAAAGATAATTGTACATAGAACTTCAAATCTACTGTGCACAACTCATTATTCTTTTCAAATATACAACAAAATTATGATATACAATTTCTTTTTTTTTCCTTTTTCCCCCTCTTCCTTTGTCTCCAATCTAGAAATGGCTGCCATTAGACTTAAATAGCTATATATGTATATATATATATATATATATATATATATATATATATATATATATATATATATATATATATATATATATCTGTGTATATATATATGTATATATATATACATGTATATGTGTAAAATTATTCTATACACACGTCTCTTTATCAGTTCTTTCTCTGGATGCAGATTCCACCTTTTTTCATATGTCCTTTATAGTTAATTTGGACATTTGTAACAGGCAAAGTTGCTTCTTACAAAGTCATTCTTAAAACAATATTGCTGTTACTGTATACAATATTCTCTTGGTTCTTCTCATTTCACTATTCCTTATGCCGTGCAAGTCTTTCCATGTTTTTCTAAAATCATTGAGCTCATCATTTCTTATAAGTATTCCATCACAATCATATGCCACCACTTGTTCAACAATTCCCCAATTGATGGGTATCCCCACACTTTTCTGTTCTTTGCCACCACAAAGAGAGCTGCTATAAACATTTTAGAATATAAGCTACTTTCCTTTTTCCCTGATCATCTTTGGAAATAGACCAAGAAGTAATTCACTCTCTCCTTCAACTTATGCTTCCAGTGTTGCCCTAGCACTTTAGCCCCAACAATGCAGGTCTACCTGCCTATAACCCTTAGTACTAGAATGACCTACATCAATAACAGAGGGGAGAAACCATTAAACTAACATCTTTTTTAAAGTAGGCAATACTTTCAGATGCAAAAAGGGTGAAATGTCAGTTTTCAGATACAAATGGTTTCCTAATATAGATTATCTTTCCATTCATTTTCAAATAAAAAATATAGCTCAAATATAACTCTGCCTATCAAAATAATAATGATAGTATTCTTCTAGAGAGAAATTTTATCAATGTAATCATGGGGATAATACATACAATTTTATAATGCAATTTTCAGCTTTTTCTTTGTCTTGATATTTTAGGGGAAAATAAAATCTTAGGGTAAGAAAAAAAGCTTCTTAGGTCTTCTTCCTACTTCCTCAGTTCTCATTCTCATTCTCTCTCTCTGTCTCTCTCTGTCTTTCTCTCTCTGTCTTTCTGTCTCTCTCTCTCTCTCTCTCCCCCCAACTTGAATAAGGATTTTATGACATTGAAGTTTCAGCTTGATTTTATCAAAGACATTTAAGGTTATACTGTACTTGCATATGACATCACAGCATGTTGATGAATAGCCTACTGTCTTCCCTCTGGGAAGTCTTGCAATTTTTAGGGATTGATTGTACTACAGTTACTGAATTATAATCTATCAGAATGTCAACTCCAGTGGTCAAATGGAGACATTGCTTTTCAGTGAAGAGTTAGCAATGAAATATGCTAATAGGCCTTAGTTTTGTGAAAGGACTCATGATATTATAGTCATTGTCACTATCCAGAAAACCAGCTAGGTAACTATATCTAAATTACTGACATGAATGCTGTGACACATGTGACTCAGGTTCCCCCACTTGTACTTGCAGCCCATGGATTCTGAGCTTACATAAACTAGGTATAATTCAAGGGCCCTTATCTTCAAAAATTTCTCCACCCGAATAGAACTTAGATATGCTTAGGATTCCTCAAGAGCAAGTTGAAGGTCCTCAGATCCTTCACAATCATATGAGCAATTCATGAGCAAATCATATGAGTTTTGTTATTAACAACAAAAGCATTTGTTAGCATTTATAAAGCTCTTAAATCCTTCACATGTATTATGACATATGCAATAACACATTAAGTATGGGATAGCCTTTATTTCATTTACCACAAGAAATGCATAGGAAAGGACTCAACATGAACAAATACAGAAAAATAAAGAACTTAAATAGACAAGAAGACGCATTAGAATCTCATCAGAAGGTAAATACTTCAAGGGATGCTGAACTAGTACTTGGATTGGACTCAGTTTGGACCATCAGCATCAGAACAATTCATAGCACTGTCAGTGAAAGTTTTGCAAGGTCTGGATTTCCTGACTCCTCAAGGCATAGTGTTAGAATGTAAGTTCATTGCAAGTTTGAATTATTTCATTCTTTGTACTTATATCTTTAGGTCCTAACAAGTAATAAATACTTAATTCATTCTTCTGC
Organism: Notamacropus eugenii; assembly: GCF_028372415.1. Lineage (NCBI taxonomy): Eukaryota > Metazoa > Chordata > Mammalia > Diprotodontia > Macropodidae > Notamacropus > Notamacropus eugenii. The sequence continues at coordinate 386,530,830 of NC_092876.1, forward strand.
ATAATAGTTCACAGAGCAATAAATATTAATATCAGGAGAAGGGTATACTATTTGAATCACTCATATTCAAACCCCATCAAAAATTATTAGAAGAATGCTATAGCAGTGAAGATGATGGTGGTGGTGGTGATGGCTTTGTCTATTAGTGACTCAATTCTGTAAGTATGCAGTAGCACCTTAAAAGGTAAGAAGGGATACAGTCAGGAATTTGTTACCAAATTATGTGCAGCAACTGAGTCTCTGGAATATATGCATGTATGTATATATAGATATAGATATGTATACATACATATCTATATATGTGTAGTATATAATGTGTGTATGTATATACTTCTTAAACAATTTTCTTTTTTTTACTTTTAAATGCTCCTGTGGAGTATGTCATGAATTGCTTAGGGAAGGTATTTAGGCATCCAAGAAACAAATGATAGATAAATTCATGGTGTAGTGAAATCATAGTCATAAAAAGGCAGAGGTGGATGGAAGAAAATCAACATATTCTACAAACTGGGACTTAATTTATTCTTTTATTGATTGGCTAGACTTGAGAAAGTGATAGAGAAAATGAGACTAAATTTTAAAAGTGTCAGTTCCCACACACACACACCCAAGAGTCAGTTGTTAAACATTTATTAGCATCCTACTGCAAAAAAGTCATATAAAGAAATGGTTCCTTGTTGTCCTTCATTTTGAAAAGGACCAAAATGATGTCACTATATTAGGGTCAAGGTACAGTATGTCCAACTGTGGTTGATCAGACCAATACAAGCTGTGGAGGCTCTACCACAGGTCAGGAACAAATAGTCCATATGAACATTTAGGATGGAGATGTCTCTGAATTGGTACTTCTAGCATTTCTTTTGAGTTACTGAAATTCTGCTTTGCTCATAGAGTGCAGTGCCTTCTTTGATGTGGACACGCCATGCTGGGTGGTCCTGTGCTAGTATCTCCCATGCCTCACAATCAATTCTAAAGCTCTTCAGATCATGAGAGTAAACAAATACTATGCTACTAGTAGAATGTGATCAGGGTCAAAAAGATTCCAAAGAAATTGTTTCAAGAAAACATTAGTGAAATCAATTTTAGCTGGACCTTGAATGAGGAGAATGATTTCAACAGACAGAGATGTAGACAGAATATGTTCTAGGCAGAGGGGATAGCCACAATGTTCTGTGACACCCTCTACAACATACCTAATACAATTCTCAAGAATTCCATGTCTCTGATACTCTTGTATTCAGAAAGCCTAAGGGGATAATAAGAAGTAGAAAGTATCACCATTTGAGAGCTGATATCTTGCAAGGCATTGTGAGACTGCACGTACCAAATAAGACAGTGAAGTATTTGAAGGCCTAGAATCTTATCAAAAGAAACACATTCTTGAGGTGCTTATCAAGAGATCATAGAAAAGTAGGATTTTGAACTGAAATAGACTAGAGGTTTTCAGAATCTATTTTTCCATTTTTCAGATAAAGACATACATTGAGACTTCTGAGGTTAAATAACTTGCCTTGGGCCCAGGAGAACTGGAATTTGAACTGAAGCCCTCTGAATCCAAATCCCATTATTCATAGATTTAGAACTAGATGGGATCTAAGAGTCTTCTAATTCATCTCCCTTATTTTATAGAGCAGAGGTTATAGATTTATTATTAGAGTTAAAGATTTATAGATCAAATCCATTTCCTTCATTTTACAAATGAGAAGACAGTAAAAGAACATAGCACATCTGAGGTAGATTGTGATTCCAGGTCATCTAGATTCCACAATAAGCAATCTATGGTACATGTTTTAGGTGGGTTTCTCTTGAGGTCTCCACCAGAGAAGTGGAAAGAAGCAGATGAATTTAGTAGAGCTTGATGACCCACCTCCTCCCCCAAATATTTCTGTTACAGCAGAGATATCAAACATGTCCTGAGGGCTCCATGTGACCCTTGACACTCTCCAGTGTAACCCGAACAAGATCAAAATGTAATTGGAAAATACTCAACATAATAAATAAATAAAAATACAATAAAACATAGACAATTTTATATTTTAAAAGTAAGTCAACATGCTGCCTTCAGGGATCTTTGTGTAAAGATTTGTGGCTCCCCATTTCTTTCTGAGTTTCACACCACCGTATTAGAGCACTTAGAGGAACCAGATACATTGTGTTGAGGACCAGTGATGTGGTTACCATTGTGGAGAAGGAAATGTTCATGGGATATGAGAACATTGGTTGATATAGTACAACTGTTGCACCTGTAATGTTGAGGCCAGGATTTTGCTCACCTTGTGTTAATGGCATGAATTCACTATTCTTGGGGTTGAGGCTAATGCTATTCCAGAGCCTAAAACCAGTATACCCCAGAGTTATGGACAGATGTAGGGTAGAAGTGACTATCTGAATTTTACTAGCTATGTTTCATCCCTGGAGAAAAGCTATGTGGTAGAGGGCTTTGAACATGTAACCTTATCTCTATGGCAAGATTTCATTTTTCTCTAAAACTATAACACCAACCGATCAATTGCCAATCATTTACTGAGTACCTCCTGGTGGGAGCTGGGGGAATGGGGACAGCCAGGAAGCAAATAACTCCCACTGTGTTCTAGGCTCTGTGTCAAGTGATTCATAAATATTATGTCATTTGATAATGTGCCAAAACTGTGCTAGGTACTAGGGATATAACAACTTAATATTAACTATCATTTACATAACATTTTAACTTTTGGAAAGCACTTTATATACACTAATTCATTTGAGTTACCCATCAACCCTTTGAGGTAGGTACTATTACTATCTGCATTTTACACATGAGGAAAGTAAAGCTGAGGATATATGTTGCCCAGGATCATCCAGATAGGATGCATCTGAAGTGCTAATTCAAATACAGCTCTTTATTCTAAATGTGGTATGCTATGTTCTGGGCCAAGCTTCCTCTCAAACAATAATAAATTTTTCAAAAAATTATTATTTATTTACTATGCTCAAAACACTGTGTTAGGAACTAAGGGAAATAGTTTATAATTTGAAGGTAATAACTCATCCAAGCCTAGTGATCTTTTCCATTATGCCTCATTATAGAAAGCTGACGAATCCATCCCCAGTTTTTTTTATTTGTAGGATATTCTGCTTCTTGATGAGAGAAGAAATTGCAGAAGGTTTTCTTCATATCAGATGGAAGTCTTATGGATATGGACAAGAATGATATACCAAGTCCTAATAGCAAGTAGGGATGGTTTAAAATGTTAGTACTGGAGTGGCTCAGATTGATGAGATCTCAAATCTATTTCAGTATGAGTACTTCAAGATTTAATTAGTTAATTAATTTAAAGCTATGATTATCAGAACCATCACAAACACATAGAGGCTGTTAAGATATAGCAATGGACTGTCTTATGACAAGAGGTAATAGCCTTGAAACTGACATCTTGCTAACTCCCTATCTAACACCACAAATCTAAAATGGAAATCAACAAGATGAATGAGTGCGAAAGACAGACTGTGGGTTAGTAGGAGATGGGTGGATGAGCGGTTAGAGAAGTCACTGTGTGCTGCTAGCGTGCTTTATAAATGACTCTTTAGTAAAAGCAGACTTACCGAATCTGTCCCTGGAAGTTTAAGATATTTCAAAATATTTCAATCAATTCTTGAGAGCACTAGTGCTGTGAGGCTCACTTTGTATCATGGTATTTGAAGGGTGAGGGGATGCTGATGTTTTCAACCAGGGTATATTAAATCTGCCTTTCAGGATTTTCAAGAACTGTCATCCAGGAATGCAAATAACACTTCAGATAAAATTTTCACTTCTTCTTTAGACTATAGAATAGAAATAATTAAATGACTGCATGTTTCCCCAAATCTATTGATGCCTACAGGTCATAGCAGTCACCCTCCTGTCAGATTAGGATAGGCTAATTATTCAGTATTCTAGATTCTATTTACTCCCGGAGAGTAAGGCTGCAGGCACAGAAGACCATAAAATAGTCTATTCAGTCTGGTTTAAAGATTAAATGTATCACAAGTGTTATTTTTAATGTCAGTGGTTAAAGAACTCCTCAAAGGAGGGGGAAATACAGGCTAGAAACTTGCTGCAGGGTTTGCATAGTAATGTTTGGTTTCCTAGGACTATAGCCAGGCCCTAGATGCTGTTAATTGAGTTGTGAAACCTTCTGAGAGGGCAGATTCACAAATATTTTTGCTCCAGGCATGGAGGAAGTCCTGTTGGTGTAGAGCAACGAGGTCTAGATTTCAGAGCCTGCAAATTACAACTGGTGCAGCCTGGTATAACAAGAGATGGGACAAGATAGCTTTAGGCTAATATACTCCAAGAATCATTTAGTTATGAAGGCAGATGTCTCTCTTTCTTTGATTTCCTTTTGTGGGCAGTGGTAAAGGTAAGGCTTATTGCTGTAAAACTTGCAAGCCTGCCAAAGAAAATTCATAAGGGAAAGGCATTAGAAAAAAATAAATAGAGTACAAAAAAAGGAATGAAAGAAGTAACTCTTAATTAAATAGAATACTGGGTCTCTGCTGAAGTGGCTTGAATTATAGCACTAGATCTAGAAGGGATCTAAAAGGTCATCCAATCTAATTCCTCTTTTTACAGATGAGGAAACTGATCCCTGGAGAGTGACTTTCTCAAAGTCACTTGAGCAGCTAGGTAGCACAGTGGATAGAATGAAGGACTGTAGTCAGGAAAATGTGAGTCTCAGGCTAGCTGTGTGATTCTAGTTGAGTCACTGGACCTTTGTTTTTCTGTTTCTTCTTCTGTAAAATGGAGATAGTAATAGTATCTACCTCTCAGAGTTATTATGAGGTTCAACTGAGGTAATATTTTTTAAGTCCTTTATGAACCTGTTAATTTTCTGTCCTTTGTTCTTGAAGAATACCATGACACCAGGGAAGTGATGCCATGACATGCAAGTGAATTGGATTTAAGTGAGGGAGAGCTTTACAAAGTCACCAGCCTCACTTTCTCTTCAAGAGCCATCTAGGTCTGTGGCCAGATATACATCAGCACAACTTTAGCTGGTCCGGGATGCAATGAAAAACCTTGGCCTTTTCCAGTTAAGGTCTTTAACAGGTCTCAGTTTGACTGGGACAGTGCCCATTCAGTGATTAAGGCTTAAAAAATGTGGCAAAGGATGGCCTCTTTAAAAAAAAAAATAGATCTAGATGAGGAAGATCCTCAAGGTTCCTGGTCAGAACAGAAACAATTGTTATTTGCATTCATTCTGAACCCATCAGGGCCCAAACAGTGACCAAGTAGGACTTGGTATGGGACTAGAGTGATTTGGGGCTGGTCTTTAAGAGAAAAACAAAACAAAAAAAAGAAAAAGTTTCAGAGATTAACATTTACATTCCCTTTAGTTATTAAAGTCACACAGACAGTAAATGGTAGAACAATGATGTAAACTCTTGTCCTATAACTCCAAGTTCTCTCTCTTTTTTTAAATTTCCCCTGTACTCCACTGCCTGTTTGACATATAATACATCAGCCTCTGGGTCACACCACACATCAAGGAAATGAGAATGTGGGGTAGTCATTTGAACAATGGATATTGAGTAATCCCAAGCCAAAAGGCAAAAGTCTTGTCTGTAGCCTATGCAGGTTGATTTTCCTGCCATTGATTTATCATCCTTTCTTTTCCTGCAAGCAATTTAATGGGTTGGCAGCTCTCACTGCCATGAGTAAAACTAAAAGCGTTCAAACAAAAAAAAGCTGAAAAATTTCAAAGGAAACTTGGAGATTGTGAATTTACCCATTAGAATGGAGAACATGATTGGGTTTTTCCTTATAAGATTATTGTAATCATAAATGTGATTAGGACACTCAACAGCAGCACCAGAAAATCATTCATCCTTCTTAAGATTTCATTTAATAACGTTCAGCTGTAAACTCAGCTGCTGCTGCAAATCCCTAAAGGAAAACATTGCTCTCCTAATTCATTACAAAATGATGCTTTGAAAACAAGAAAAAAAGATGGGGGCACTTTTTTGGAGACCTAGCTTGGCAGGCTTTCAGTCTGTCTTAACATGTTTACTGAAAATTTCGGGAAGACTTGGCAGTTCTCTGGAGAAATCGGGTTGCTTTCAAACTACCCATTTGGAGAATTAGTTTTTCTCTGGAGAATTCAGACAGTTTGAGGGGCTAGAAGTGAAGGGAGGGGAAATAATACAAGAGTAGCTTCTCAGAGATCTCTCAGTACTTGCCTAAAAACTTTTACAGGAAAGATGTCCAAATACTTCAATTAACTTAAAATGTCCTTGTTCCAAAAAAAAAAAAAATGTTCCTTTTGTCTAGTTCCTCCCATGTTAGCTTCTCTGGTTTGTTTCCTTCACTGAGGACTCTTACTTTATTCTCTGACCTTTGCTTTCTCCTCCCAGTGACCCACCTGGAAAGGTTAGGGAAAAACCCATCTTCTCTACTGCACATACGACGGTTGGATAATGACAAAAGTGAAATACATCAAGGATGAATTTTCTGGATTTGTAGGGCAGCTGATATGAGGCTAACAGGAACTCACACATTACGTGAATAGCTCCAGGCAGACTTCTAAAGGCAATCAATTCAATTCAACAACATTTATTAAATGCCTTTCTATGTGGAAGCCACTGTGCTGCTAGACAAGGAGGTTACAAAATGGCAAAAACAATATAGCCCCTGAACTAAAGGAGGGAGGAATAAATAATAATAATAAATAATCCAGCAGGAGGAAACAATATGTGCAGAAGAAAAAAAACACAACAACCCTATAAATCAAGTTAAGATGCAAATAAATGCAAAAGTGGAGTCCAACCGAGTAAGTAGCCTGGAAGATTCAAGAAGGGGGAAAGGATCATTTCTACCTCACTAAACAAAAGAATTACCTAAGTGAAAGCTGAGGGGAGCTTTGAAAGGGAATTGTAGCATCATAGATTTAGAGCTCCAAGGGACCTCAAGGTCATATTTTTCCACTATTTATACATGAGTAAACTGAGGCTAAAAACTCAAAAATAACATGCACGAGGCCCTCCCTGCTTTACTGCCCACCACAAATCACCTTGTATATACAAACATGGGTATCTTTCATATTGTCTCCCCCATATGTATAAACTCCTGAGGTTAAGTTCAATTTCAAGTTCATCTTTGTATCAACACCTAAGCATGGTGCCTGGCACATGATAGACACCTAATAAATGCTTGACAGAAGATTTTGTTTTTATTTTTGTTTTTCCTAATCTTCTTAGTTATGAGTATTCACTTTCTCTTTGCCTAAGGCTATACAAGTAGTAAGGAGCAGAATGAGGATCTGAAACCTAGTCCTCTGAATCAAAATGTAGTGTTCTTTGCACTTGCGCAATCTTTTTGGGAGAAAGTTTCACTAGAAAGGCATGGGACAGTTTCAGTTCTAAGCATAAGATGGTGAGCATAAATTCAACGAAGCAAGGGAGGGTCAGATAAGATAAAGGGAAGGCCAGCTGGAACGCAAAGTAGGGAGGGAGTACTGTGAAAACAAGACTGCAAAATGAGACTGGAAGCGGACTATGACTTTAAAAATTCCAGAATCTGATCTCACCTAGTCCAGCCTCCCTCCTAATTTAGGAATTGCTTCTATGGATGGGCATCCAGCTGTTACTTGAAATCTTGAAGGAGTTGCATTCTGTAATTGGCACAATGCTGTAGAAGCTTTCTCATATAAGTATGCTGCTTTCATTTGGGTGAAGTTGGTTTTTCTTTTTAGATTTTGTTTTTTGGTGGGAGCAGGTAAGGCCACAGAGTATCAAACTCAGGAGCAGCAGCTGCAGCAGAAAGAGAACATTACTATACAGTAAAGTTAACGTAGATGTTTTTCTGGAATGCGGATTTCTTTCAGAATTCTTTATGTAAAGTTGAATTGCATAATGTGAACTTACATAAAACATGAACTGCATTGCTCTCTCCCTTCCCAGGCCTCTTTTATGGAAAGTTAAAATTACACTCACTTGTTTATAGCTTACCCATTATACTATGAACACATACAGATCTCATGGTCCTTAAATATTTTTTGTTTATTTAACCTCTGTGTAGAGAATTTTTTTTCCACATCATATTTGTATAATTGATTTTCAAACTTGTGTAATACTTTATGTTAATTAAATATCATTTTGTTGTCTAATTGTTAAGTCTGATATTCTAGCTTGCCAAGACCTTTTTGAATCCTGATTCTGTCATACAATGTGTCATCCGTACCTCTTGGCTCTGTTATCTGCAAATTTAACAAGCATTACATTTATACCTTTTTGCATATTATTGATGCAGATTTAAATAGTATAGGGCCTAGCACAGCTACCTTGAGTAGTCTACCAGAGACTCCTTTCAAGTTGATATTATTCCATTAATGACTATTCTTTGGGTCTAGACATTCAGCCGAGGTCTTGAACTACCTAACTATACTCTTGCTTAGTCCAAATCTCTCCTTTTTCTTCATAAGATTAGTATGAGAGACTAGCTAATTATTCATTATCATCCCCCACCCCAACCTTCCTTTATTCTGGGTGCCATCTTTTACTCCTCTCCCTTGCTGACACCCTAATCATTTGCCAAATCTTTTAATTCCTTTTCCTACATCTAGTTGCACATATCTCCCTTCCCCTTATACTGTCACTTCCCTAGTTCAGTTCTTCATCTCTCACCTGCACTGTACAACAAGTCAAGACAATCAACATTTGCTTAATACCTATCATGTGCCAAACTGTGTTGTCTTCTAATTGGTGTCCTTGCCTTGTGTCTTTCTCCACATCAATCCATCTTTCACACAGGTACAAAAGCAATTTTTCTAAATCATTGATCTGACTACATCCCCACTTTACTTAACTCCATTTTACTTAACTCCATTGGCTCCCTCCAGGATTAAATATTAATTATTCTGGCATTTAAAGTTCTTCACCATCTGGCCTCTTCTACCTTTCCAGTCTTCTTACATTTTCCTATCCCCATACACCTCTCTTTTATTCATGCTACAATCCATTCATACTGATTGACTTGCTGTTTCTCACACTTAACAGCCCATTTTCTATCTCTTTGCCTTTGTATTGGCTCTTCCCCATTTCTGGAATGCTTTTGTTCTTTACTTTTGAGTCTTAGAATCTCTGGCTTCATTTAAAACTCAACTCAAATTCTTTATGAGACCTGCTTCAGACCCTCAAACTGTTAAAGCCACAGCCCCCTAAAGTAACTCTCCGTTGACTCTGTATTTATCTTGTATGTTCTGATTTATGCATGTTATCTCCCTAACTAGAACTAAAAGCTCTTTGAGGACAAGCACTGATTTTGGTTTTCTTTTTTATATTTAATATTTAACAAGTGTTTCTAATACATAGTAACTGCTTCATAAATGATTAATAATTGATTGTTTGTTTACTATAGTATTCCCTAATTTGCCAGTTTAGGAATGCATGTCAAGAAAAGGAAATGAAGTTAGGCATGATATGTCCTTGATATAGTCATCCAAGCTGATCTTTTTAATTAGTGCTTCCGTTTCTGGATTTTCACTAATCATCGCTTTAATAATAAACTCAAGAATTTTTCCAGAATTCAAAGCTAAGCTTACTGGCTTGAAGACTGAAGAATTCACTCTTTCCTTGTTTGAAAATCAAAAGAATATTTGACTTTCTTCTTTCATTTCATTCATCTCCCATTCTCTGTGTTTCAATAATTGTACCCAGCATTTCTTACAGTACCATGGGATATATAGTTCATGTAGACCTGTTGACTTGAACTTTTAAAGAACGGATAGATGCTGGTTATTTTTACTCATCTTAATTTTGGACTCCCCATTAGCCATTTTTATTGTCTCCTTTCTAGTTGTAATTGCCCTTAACTGAGAAAATAGAAACAAATTGGAGAATGCTATTTCCCCCAAAAGTAACCCTCTCTTTTTTTTGATCTTCTTGTCTCTAATATAGTTTTTTAAATCCCTTTGTAGATTTTCTTTCTAGCCTTAATTCAGTCTTTTGAAGGCATCATTATGAAACTCCTTTGTCTTCTTGGATTTTGCTCCCATTTTCTGTAACTGTGTTACTGAAATCTAAATTGGTCAGTGATTTTCCTGCGTATCTGCATCAATCTCTTTAGAAAACTCCATTTTTTTTCCTTCCTCAATATATTTTTTCTTTTTATCTTATGACTTTCATTCTTGAACATTTCCCATCTCTCCTAGAATGACTTACCTTCTAAGACTTTACATATATTGTACACATGAATCCTTGAATAACTAGAATATATAGAGAAAGATTTGGAGATCTAGACCTAATTCAAAGATCCATTATTTCATTCCGACGCTGATGAAGATACTAACCCATTCACAATTAACTGAACAAATTATTCAATTATTGTCAAATTTCCGAAGCACAGTTTTAACTATTTCACTCCCCTGCTCAATAAATTTTATTAATTTCCCATTACTCCTAGAAACAACAAACTTTTCTTTGGTATTAAAAGTAATTCACCACTTGATTTCCAATAATTTTTATCAGTCATATCATACCTTATCCCTCCTTTACAAGCTCTAAAATCCAGCCAAATTGTCTATTTGCAGTTCTTTACACTTTCCATTCTACCAGTTACCATGGCATTGCAAAAGCTGTCCCCTCTAGCCTACAATACTTTTCCTCCTCACCTCTAACTTGTAGGATCCTTAGTTTCTTTCAAATTTTCCTCAAAAATACCATGCACATGAGACCTTACCTGCTTTAGTGCCCACCTTGTATATGGTTATTTTCTATACATAAGTATCTTTCATGTTGTCTCCCCCTATAAGGTGTAAGCTCCTTGAGGTTAAGTTCTATTTCAAGTTTATCTTTGTTTCATCAGTACCTAAGCATGATGCCTGACTCATGATAGACACATAATAAATATTGATAGAAGCTTTTTTTCTAATCCTTAGTTATTAGTTTTCACTTTCTCTATTGTTTATATTTGTGTTTTTATTTTGCTTATACCTATGTACATGTATATGATGACTATAATGTGCTTGTTAGATATGTAAATCTGAGATAGAATGCGAGCTCTTTAAGGGCTTTGTATTCACAGTACTGATTATAATAACTAGAACATGGTAGGCACTTTATAATCTGCCAGGCCTAGAGGCCTGAGGACTGCCCGAGTCTTCTTACCTCACCTCCCGAGGTCTTCGGTTGGCCAAACCGGATGCTCGTATGAGAGAAAGGACGTTCCAGAGTCGAACAAGGGTTGAGCTTTATTTCAGGGTCTAGTTACAAGTGCAGGGGATTCTTCCTTAGGAGGGATAGAAGAATCTCCCAAGGATGCAAAGATCTTACAATAAGAGATTGGAAGTAGAAGTACAAGCGGGGAGAGAGGGGGAGGGGAGAGAAGGAGAAGAGGAAAAGCGGAGCCTTGTGTCCTCTTTGGCTCCTCACGTGCTAAGAGAGCTTTCAGGCTTCCCTGATCCTACTTAACTCTCCAGTCGCATAGTTTGCATCTGAATACCGTGCTGTTAGATAACAATAGTGTGCCCAGATCTGGGACAATCTCGAGGGCGGGGAGATCTCTCTCCCATCACGTTTCTCACGGGAAGAGGCGGAAATACACGAGATAGCTCGGTTCACCTTGATTCCCAGCCGTTTCCTGGGGGGGTCTCGTGAGAGCTCTAAGATTTAGAAGTTCCCACCTTTACCCGCCCGAGACTGTCCACACGGAATTGAGCTTCCAACCCCAACAATAATCTTTATCGAATAATTTATCACCTGATAACCATCTCTCTGGTTCTCAGTCTCTTCACAATCAGTTAGACTGGTCCTCACCAACAGACACACAGTCTTTTTTTTTCAAACCTGCAATCAAAACCTTTTCAGTTTGCTATGGTGGTGTGCAGATTAGCTGGGACAAAGTAAAATAATTAAATGTATTGACTTGTAAAAATGAACCTTACAACTTTTGCATCTTAAAAAATATTTAACATGCAATGTGCCCTTCCTTTGGTAAAACATGTTTTCCATTACTTAAAATTGAGCTCCCAAGATTTTGACATATTCTTTAATTCTTCATCTTTAAACCACTCATATCACATAGGATACTAAGTAAATATTTTATGAACAGTTCTTTTTTTCAAGTTTGGCCTTGATTATAGCCCATAGGTTTTTATTGAAGTTTAAATCAGTTGAGTTTATTGGCCACTAAAGAATATTTATCTCCACCTCTTGGACAAATTACTTAAACTTTCATGATATATGATGAAGAATTCATTCAATGAGTTCATCATTTCTTAAATAGGGATAAAGCTTTTATGCACTGGGAGTATAAAATTCTCCATATTTTTTGGAGGAAGTATATGTTTATTGTCTGATGAAGATACTCAGATTTGATAGGTTCATACCTTCTTCTAATCTTCCATACTCTAGACTTTGTAATATCTTGCATCTAAGGAAAACATTTTTTTTCTTCGTAGTAATTATTAGCAGCCATTTAAAAACAAGTTTCTTGTTTTTCTAACTTCAAGAAAATTATGATGCAGTGTGGGATGAGTCGTCTACTTGTCAGGACCATCCAAAGGTCTTTGTTTATTTACTGAGAATTAATTAGGCTCTTTCATAACAATGTTTTATAATTTCCTGGCAATTGGTATTCATTTTCCACTGCACTTTCTTTTTTGCTTTAGTATGACTAATTTTGTTTCTTTGTGGGTTTGAAGGATCCTTGAAGTACTTGATTTTCTAAACCATCAGCTGCTGCAATATCTCTAAAGGTCATTGAAGTGTGCATTTTAATAGCTGCAACTTTTACACAGTTCCTTAGAGAACTAGCCTCTGTTAAAAACCACGTAATTAAAAACATAGCTGAGAGCAATGTGACACAAGTGTATGTCATGAAGTCAGCAATCATCAGCTAGAAAACTAATTAAACTTGGGGAAACCATCTCAATCTGATATTTGATGAAGATATTGTCTTAGGGTATATATTCTTCTACTTCTGGCTAAGTTGAAGGTAAATTGTGCAATTTATCTTCTCTCTCTCTATGTTCCCATTCCACCCAACAGCCATTTTCTTCCTCTGTCTTTGAGTGATGTCATTTCTCATCTAGATATGACAGAAATCATAGAATTCACAGGTCAGTGTGACTGAAATTGTACTCTGAAGTATTCAAGCGTCCTCTTTCTTAACTCGTCTAGTATGCAAATTACTCATTTTCTTTGTTAAAAATTATTTATTTTATTTTTAATTTATAGAAAAAGCAAGAATTTCCATAACTTAGTGAAATAAAAACATGATTGTACATGAAACCAAAAATCTATTATGTACAACTTGCCAATCCTTTTAAATATATAATAAAGCTATCATGTAATTTTTTTTCTTTACCCTAGAGATAGCTACCATTAGACACAAATATGTATGTGTATGTATAGACACATATGTATGTCTGTATATACATACACATACATATATACATACACATACACTTATATATGTATATGTCTATATATATGCAGAACCATTCCATGCATACATCTATTTATCAGTTCTTTCTCTGGATACAGATATCATTTTCCTTCATTTCTCCTTTGTGGTTAATTTGGGTATTTATAATGATTAAAATGACTTAGTTGCTCAAAGTTGTTCTTGAAACAATATTCTCTTGGTTCTGCCCATTTTGGTCTTCATTGTTTCATGCAAGTCTGTCCATGTCTTTGAAGATCATTGTGCTCATTTCTTAGTATTCTATCACAGTCATATACCACAACTTATTCAGTCATTCACCAATTCACAGGTCTCATATCTCAAATATATAAAGAACTTTATAAAATCTATAAGAATGTAATTCCCCAATTGGTAAATGGTCAATTGATATGAACAGGCAATTTTCAGATAAATAAATCAAAACTATTTATAGTCATATAAAAATATTCTAAACCATTATTGATCAAAGAATTATAAAATGACATCAATATATCATTTTACACATTTATACATTTTATACTTAGATTGGCTAAAATGACTGAAGCAAAAAATGACCGATGTTGGAGGGGATGTGGAAAAATTCAGACATATTCATTGTTGGTGCAATTCTGAACTGATCCAACTGTTTTGAAACTATTTTGAGACCCTAGATCTTCTAAAGTAATGAAATCTGTTTATACACTCAAAGGGTAGATATTAAGTCAGTAAAACTAGTGGGTTAAGCTCACCATATCTATCCTGCTACTGATTTGGATACTTTTTAAATCTTCTACAAAAAAAATTAATGCCAAAACAAACAAAAAAACCCCCAACAATAACTCAACAACAGCAACTATGCTTCTCTTGCTTGATGGAAGCCCAGAATAAAATGTTAACCTCAAGCCATACTCCTAAATTTATGTTTCAGCCATAACTGCATTTTGGAATCTGAAATTCTGTAATGCACCACTGTGGCTCTTATGTGAATTCTTGCTCATTCACTGGTTATAAATTTACTTCTCTTAAAACAGCAAGTTGATGGAATTTTTCATCATCTTAGTAAAAAAGAGATCTTTGGAACAGTATTTAATGAAAAATTGGTATAAACTCAAGATAAGGAAAGGTTAAGGGAGTTGGAGACATTTAGTCTGATGGGAGAATTAATAATGGTTTTCAAGCATATGGAAGGCTATTATGAAGAGAATTCCAGCCAACCATTCTTAATCTCCACTAAACAAGTGGGGGAGGGGGGAGGGAGAACTTAAATTATAGCAAGAAAGGGTTAGGTTAGAGATTAAGAAGAATGTCTTGACAGCAAAAGTTAATAATCATTAAAACTGGCTTCTTGGTCAGTAAGGTGGTAACAGAAACTCAATACTTCATTTAAAAATAATCATTTAAGTCACCATTCTTGATATATAACATTTAATTTCCTGGAAGAAATTTGTAAAATTATAGGCAGTCTCCGGAATCACAAAAAAAAAGAAATCAAATCAAAACAATTTTAACAATCTTATTTGGGAGCTTGGGAATAAGGCAGCTCCACAAAAAATAATAAATACTAGGCAACGTTAATTTAGATATTGATTATTTTTGTGATATTTTGGGAAATGAATTACACAGTGTTCCTATTGTACTGCCCAAGAGGTGAAAAATTTATACTAATCTTTTTTTTTAGTACTTTTGAAATCTAATCCCTCGTGATAAAGTCAACACAAACTTGCTATAGATAACTTTTAGGAAAGGCTCTTTTTTTTATTCAAAATACTTTCTAATCTATTATGTCATGTGATCTATATAGAGACCAAGTTTATAGCAACATTGATGCATCAGTGTTGAAATTAAAACTTAATGCAGATTTGTCGTTCAGCTGTTTTTCAATCAACACTTCATGATCCCATTTGGGATTTTCTTGCCAGAGAGATACTGGAGTTGTTTGCCACTTCCTTCTCCAGTCCATTTCATAGATGATAAAGCTGAGACAAAGAGAGTTACGTGACCTAACCAGGGTCACACAGCTAGGAAGTATCTACGGACAGATGTGAACTCAGAGAGATGAGTCTTCTTGACTCCAGGCTTGACAATCTATCCACTGTGCCACCTAGCTGCTCCTCAAAAAAGGTAGAAATGTATTAATCCATTCTACATAGCAAATAATGAAGTAGCCATTTTTTTGAGAATAAAAAAAAAACCAAGAACCAGGTTTCTTCTTAATTCACACATAGAATGTGTGTGTGTGTGTGTGTGTGTGTGTGTGTGTAACCACTATTTCCCAAAGCTGTATCTATTATAGTACCAATCTTATTCTTTTATATTCATTTCAATACATTGCTAGAGATTACAGTTCAATTTCATTAAATAAACATTGACTAAGCATCTATTTGCATGGCACTGTGCTAAAACCTCTTCTCACCAGGAATTTACCTTCTGGTATAAAATAAGCCATTTCTTGAATGTGAGTTTCTCAAATGCCTTATACTAGCTAAATATTTTCCTAGAAGTATACGTGTGTGTGTGTGTGTGTGTGTGTGTGTGTGTGTGTGTGTGTGTGTGTGTGTGTGTAATATCCACATCCTGGTTTAAAACGATAAGTATGGAAAATGATCAAGGACTTACTTTGTAGTTTCAATAAAAGGCCAGTATTATACTCTGTACAATGCAGCACACATAATTATTTTTATGCCTTGTTTGAAGTTATTCTAAAGATGAAAATGTCACTAAGTTGATAACTACACTTTGTTAAATAAACCACTCAGTTTACAAATAGAATATTTTGTTTAGTCTAATTCATAAATGACAATTTCCATTTCATCGCTCTACTCATTACATAAACATTAAGATCACCATGGTTTCTGTTTTCTCCTAGTGGTAGGGATAAATGTTCGGGCTATTGAGGTAATTAAGGGTCAGGAAGAGAAAAACGAAAACGTCAAGTTTAAGGAGAAATTAGTAATATGCGCAGACTAGAGTGAATAACACACAGATTAGTATCTGTAGTGAATGAAACCTATGCAGCTAATAAGAATGACCCTCTAGTGATCAATCTTGGAGGGGTAGGGGAGGGGAAAGGGAATATTTATATAAGGTCTACTATTTTTCAAGCACTGTGTTGTTATTTTAAACAAATACCTCATTTAATCCTTATAATAACCCTGTATTCCCATTTTATAGAAAAGGAAACTGAGTTAGACAAAAAGTAGGTGGCTTGTTCAAAGCCCCACAGCTAGTAAATGTTTGATGTCAGATTTGAACTCAGGTCCTCCTGATTCCAGACCTATCTACTCCATCTATCTACTATAATACCAGGTCCTTATCTATTTCAATGCAAAATGTGATGCATTAAGTATAGTACTTGAGACATGCTTAGCAATGGTTACACAACTTTTATTAGAGGCTCATTTCCTGGTCTGTAAAATGTATGTTATATCTACAGTGCCTGTCTCACAAGGTAGCTGTAAGATTCAACTAGAATAATGTGTGTCAAGTACTTTTGTCCTGTGATACATACATCTCCGTTTGAAAGATCTTTGCTCGTTTGCTAAAAAGCTATTGCTCAGAATTTCAAGATCTAGGAGAAACTGAACTTTTAACTGACTTTAGTCCTTCAGAAACTTAAGAAAAAATACAAAATCCAATGTTATTCTCTCCCCTGCCCCAATTTTCACTAGCTAAATGTGAGCATATCAACTGAATGCTGATAAGTGTATGGCTGTCTTTTTGGTTACTACTGGTCTCAACTGCCTGAAGGGAAGAAGGCTCACTCACTAGGCTTCTGTGTATTTTCTTGGCAGAAAGTGCTTGCATTTTCAATTGGAGTAAAACAAAGAGAGAATAGTTTTGACTCAAATGATCTCTGTGTGTGTCAGATATATTACTCTTGAAATGAGAATTGAACATCAGTCATTCAGAGAATATTCAGCCCAAGAATTACAACTGCCAAATAATTAATCTGTTTTGTGTATTGTTTCACCAGCTGTTAACTACAATTGGAAAACTGACTGGAAAAAATATCTGCTAAATACAAAAATGGCTTTGCATTACATTTTGTGTTTAATTTTATGTATAAGTGTACTATAGATTTTCTTTTGGCTCTTCATCCTCAAATCAAGCCTCACTCTATTTCCCCGGTTGTCCTGTACCCTATACAGGATGGAGACCTCCTCCCATGTCTACTGCTGGCTAGAGTTTTCACTGATTGTCCAGTTTTAGGGGCCCTAAAGCCTCATTTCTATTTAGCAACTTGTATCAAACCAACTTTTACAAAAGAATTTTTACTTCAAAGACATAGTAAGAAAAACATAAAACATTTTCCCCTAATGTTCTAGGGCCATATCCTCCCCTAACCCCACTGCTCAGTTTAAATAATTTCCTATACTCTGCTACTCCCAACACATTTAAATATAAAGACTTCCATTTTAGGTGATCTGACTATGCACCAAACTTCTGTTACATTAGAACTAATTTCATTTGTTTGTTTAACTGGGATGTATTTCTGTGGGGGATTGGAGAAAGAGGAATGGGGTTACAGGGAAGAAACTCTTCATGCGTGAATATTCATGATAACTGAAAACACTAAATTTGTATTCTAAATTAAATATGTGTTGGTCAGATTAAAATAAGAGGTACATTACACCAGGTGTAAGGACGATTAACCGTGGTAGGGGCAGGATGGGAGAGAGAAAGTCTTGAGCCCTGAGTCACTAATCCAGATTCTTTTTTTTGTATTTACTAAGCTATATAAATACTATGAAATTTGAAAATCATTTGAGAAGAACATTATATTCTTTCTCAGTTTTGAGGGATAGGGGGTTATGAAAATAGACTCCAAGTTATAATGAAAATTCTTCTTCAATTTAGATAACTGTCTCTCCTGGATGTTCTCTACAATGCCCTAGAAATCTCTTGATTCTAGAAGCTCAGTTTACCCCAGGACTTCACTCATCGGAAGTACTCTTTGCCTCTTGGTCTTCTCCCTCTCGTTGGCTAGTTCTTTCCAGAACTTCCATTTAAGGAGGAGGCCTAGACCAGCCATGTCTTCATTCCTCTCCTAGATTTCTATACAGTGTTCTTAAATTAGGAAACTTAATTTCCCTCTATACCATTTTTCCTATCTTTTTTATATGTTGTCTTCTCCAAATAGAAGTTAAGCTCCTTGAAGGGCAAAGACTGTCTTGTACATAGCACACAATAAGCTGACTTAAGCATTTTTAGATCATTGTTATTTTTCTCCTTTATTCTCAGAAATAATGATCTGGATCAACTTTTATGTAATCATTCTCTGACAAAATGGTAATATATGGTGTATATACTTATAATATATAGATATAAGTATACGCTTAGTTTAGCATTAGGCATATAGAAGGTGCTTAATAGATCCTTATTGACTTACAGAGGTGTTTGATACTTTTCATCAGTTAATAATTTCTACTGTTTAAATTTTAATTGCCCAATATGACAATAATTTACCTCAGTTTTATTACTTTATATTTTTATTATTATACAATTAGGATAAAGGAGACAATCCTAGAGTACAGCATAGAAGTGCTCCTCTTTGAAGTAGCATAGGGTAGTACAGAGAGGGTCAGTCTTGGAATCAAGAAACCCTGAGATCAAGTCCTGTTCTGATGCCTACTAGCTTTGTGACTCTGGGCAAGTCACTTGTTTTCCCAGTGCTTCAAGCCACTCTCTTTTAGTGATAAAAGCTAAGTGATTTGTTTTCATGGGTGGAGTTTCCATAACAGATGTTCCCCAAAGTGATGGAATCACAGATCCAGAGACCCACCAAGTCCCACTGCATGTTTATTCATGGTGGGTCTCCTTGGTTCATTCTTTGAAAGGCTTGAAATCCAAACTTTTCAATGAAGTTTTGTTTGCAATGATTGGAGACTTGAAAAGACAGAACTAAGTCATGAACAGATCTAAAATAAAGACCCCAAACAAAAATACTTAAATGACATATTAAACTTATTGTCTCATTGAGTAAAACGGATACAAAGAAAATAATAAATGGGAATCTTTTTGCACTTGGATAACACTTTATACTTCTCAGAGGGTTTTCACTTAATTTTTTAAATTTCATTTTTAATTTATGGGATAAAATAAACATTTCTGTAATACAGCATAATAAAAAGATGACTGTAATTATATCAATCTTATTTTTTCTAAAGTTATGAATAATTTTAGACATGTGAGCTTCAGTTATGAGTCCTTTATATAAGATGGGAGGTTACCAAAAATCTACACCAATTCAGTGTTGTCTTTGTTTAGTATGTGCCCATATTATTCAGATTGAAGGGTGCCTCTGTGAGTTACATATGGAAATGTAACTAAAATGACCTCTCTAGTTTTTAGGAGGGACTCGTGTATGTGTGTGTGTGTGTGTGTGTGTGTGTGTGTATGTGTGACAGACCCCTTTTGGCAAACTGGTGAAACCTATGAATTCCTTCTCAGAATACTATTTTTGAATGCATGAAATAAAATAGATTGAATTACAAAGGAAACCAATTACATTCACTGGCATGTATCAATAAAATTTTTAAAAAAGTGAAAAAAAGTCCAGGTTAAGAGTCCCTGCTTTATAGTAACATAGGAATGTATGATTTCAGAACTGGGAGGAATTTGGTTTGTCACTGTGGAAAAAATTGAAGCAATTTTCTCCATCCCTGAAAAAATTCTTCGACCCTTTCACTAATTTGGAGCTCTGATGGCAGAAAAGGAGGCAGTAGAGAGTGAGAGGGTGTACTCTAGATAAAGGGTGGGAAATGGAAACTAACCAGGGACTTCACTGACTATGTCACTGTTTGCTAGGGCTCTCTTCCCTATTGAAAAGTCAGTCTCTACACTTTGCAGTCCTATACAGAATAAACTAACCTGGTTCTGAATATTGTATGCTCCATTAGACAAGAAAGTTTTGAAACAGCAAGTGCCCCTCACCTAAACAAGTATTTACCTATACCACCTCTCCATAGGGACAGCCCTTTTAATATATTTGAATAACATATTTTAGGCAGAAATCATAGGATCTCAAATTCAGAGCTGGAAGGGATATTAGAAACCATCTAATTCAATCTCCCATTTTATAGATGAGGAAATTGAGTCCCAGAGAGGTAAAGTGATTTGTCCAACGCCCATAACCAGTAAGTAGCAGAAACAGAGTTTGAACTTAGATACATCTGACTCCATATCCAATACACTTCCCACTATACCAGGTAGCTAGGTAGTAGGGCAGAGAGAACTTTGTGTCTGGAGTCAAAACCTGAGTTCAGATGTGACCTCAAACATTTACTAGCTATATGACCCTGGACAAGTCACTTAAACTCTGTTTGCTTCACTCCACTGCAGAAAGAAATGGCAAACCATTCCAGTATCTTTGCCAAGAGAACCCCCTGGACAGTACTGGCATGCTATGGTCCAAAGGGTTAGGAAAAGTCAGGCATACCTGAATGACTGAACAACAAGTCACTTAACTTCTGTTTGTCTTAGTTTCCTCAGGTATACAATTAAAATGCATCTACTTTGCAGGGTTGTTGAAAGGACCAAAGGAGATATTTGTAAAGTTCTTGGCACCTAGCAGGCCCTGTATACGTTTATTCTCTATTTTCTTTCTCCCTGTACCATTTTTGTTTCGTTGTTCAGTCATGTCTGACTCTTCATGAACCGATTTGGGATTTTCTTGGCAAAGACACTGGAGTAGCTTGATATTTCCTTCTCCAGCTCATTTTCTAGATGAGGAAATGGAGGCAAACAGGGTTAAATGACTTGCCCAGGGTCACACAGCTATTGTCTGAGGCCATTTGATATCGGGTTCTCAGGTCCCAGTACTCTAGCTGCCACCTCCCTGCCCTCCCCTACCACACCCCTAAAAGAATAACTGTGGTCCCTACCATAGAGGATTAGAGCCATGAAATGGTTATTTAGTCCAACCCCTTCATTTTACAAATGAAGAATTTGAAGCCTGGAAGTTAAGTGATTTGCCCCAGGTTGCACAGACTGTATGCATCAGAATTTCTATTTAAACCCAGATCCTCAAACTCCTTAGCCAAGGCTCTTTCTATTGTGCCTTACTCAAGCAGTTAAGAAAATGATAAATGGTTTAAATAAGTCACAAGACCAAGTCAACTCTCCTTGTGACCAGGTAGAGAAAAAGATGATATGACTGGTTGTATTCCAGGGGGAAACTGGTGATGCAGAGGGGGGTCAGAACTGGTGGAACAGAGTTGCCTGAATTTCTTCTCCTGCTGAGAGAAAGAGCAGACACAGGAATACCGATGAGTCAAAATGGGAACAGATTAAGAAATATCTCAAAGGAACATGCTTATCTCTCAGAACTGCATGGAAGGAAAAGGGGGAAACAGACCTTGAGAAATAGACATTTTCACTTTATGGCCTGTTTCCCAAAATCAGTGATTGTAAGACAATAACAAAATTCCAAATAATTGGCACATAGGAACATTCACTTCAGTAATATATCTGTACATTTTGGGTCAGAATGCTATTGTTTTTGATCAGTCCATTGCAAAATTTCCAGAGCAGAGAATAGGTATGATGTATTCTACTGGTACAGGTTATATAGCTAGAGCAGAATTAAAGTATATTTCTGAGTTTAAAAATGCATAACATTTTAAAATTAGGATTTCCAAGGGGTGCCAAAAGACCAATGCACTCTGGTATTGAATTGAGTGCAATACCTATCTATAATTACATTGACACTGATTTTTGAGGCAGCTGATATGAAGAGAGAGCCTGGAGAAGTTATATACATATCTCTGTTGAACCATAAGTAACTTATCTTTTGTAAAATTCTGCTAGAATGAATATTGGTTTAGACTTCCCTCAAGAAGAGGCAGCTAGGAGATTCAATGGATAAAAGGCTGGGCCCAGAGTCAGGAAAATCTGAGTTCAAATGTAGCCTCAGATACTTCCTAGTTATACGACCCTGGGTAAGTCATTTAACCCTGTTTGCCTCACTTTCCTCATCTGTAAAATGAGCTGGAGAAGGAAATGACAAAGCACTCCAGTATCTTTGCCAAGCAAACCTCAAATGGCTCATAATACAAGTAAAAAACAGCAAATAAAACCTTTGTCAACCTATATCATCTGGGAAAATTTGTACCTTACATAATCAACATGTTGACTTGAAAAAAAGTGTTGTCTAACATATGGTAGATCCTTGAGTCTGACCTACATCTGTTTGAAATAGAATAAGATGGAGGATGATTGTTCTGAATCCAGTTCTTACAATTCAGTAAGAATACTGATTAAGCACACAAGGGGAATCTTTATTTAAAAAAAATACATGGATGCGGTCTCTATTTCAGAAGAGTCTGACTTCAGTCTAGACTTCTAAGACTCTCTGATAGAAATAAATGTAAGGGGATTCCATTTTAGGTAGTTTTTAGGAAACAAACCAATACAGTGTAGTGGAAAAAGCAGTGAATTCAGAGTGATAGGATTGATGTTCAAAGGATCGCTCTACCATTTATTGCTCCTGCAGTTTTAAACAAGTTACTGAACCTAAACCAAGGCTTTGTTTTCCTCATCTATAAAATAAAAGGACTGTAGTACTTAATTTTTAAGGTCCCTAATAGTTGTGAATCCTATGACCCTAGGAGGGAGAAGTTCCCTTTTTGTTCCATGGAGGATTCAGGGCACTGCTTTAAAATGGAAAAGTAGAGTAGGATTGATTTCTTGCTCAATTGTGTCTGACCCTCCATGGCAGCATTTGGGGTTTCCTTGGCAAAGATACTGGAGTAGTTTGCTATTTCATTTTACAGCTCAGGGTCAAGTGACTTGCCCAGGGTCCTACAGCAAGTAAATGTCTGAAGCCAGATTTGAATTCAGAAAGATGTGGCTTCCTTACTCTGCCCTGCACTCTATCCACTGAGTTGCCTAAGGATTGATTAGGTGCCACTTATTGTATAGTAAGATTTTAATTTCATTATAACTCTCAAAATTTTGTCTTTGTTATCCTCAAAGTGAAATTTTCTTTCTATTTTACAGATATATAGATATATTATAGATATAATACATATTTTATAATATATTTTATTGTTGCCTTTTCTATCTCTTTTTTTTAACATCATGGACACTTGGCAAGGATGCTCATTCCATCCTTTGACACAAGAGTGTGTGGTTATGGAAAATAAATCAAGCTTTTGGCCATTTCTGACATTGACCTTTTTGTCAGCATTAAGGAATTATATTTCACCATGAGTTCTCTGAAGCCACAGGTGTCCACTGAATTGATTCAAGCTTTACTGTCTTGGTAGTATACTTTTCCTTTATATTATATGACTCATTGTCAAGTTGTTTTCCTGGTTCTACTTACTTTACTCTGGTCATATAATATCTTTGCACATTTTCTTGAATACTTCATCACTATTGATCAATAGGTCAACAAGTATTTTTATTAAGTGCTTATTATGTGCTAGAGATAGTACAGATTAGTAATTTCTCATAGGTGAATAACATTCCATTACAGTCACATATCACAACTTATTTAACTATTCTCCAACTGAACATTTGATTTGTTTCAAGTTAGGAATGAGTTTTATGGAAAGCATTAAGCTATAACTGTGGCCATTCATGCCAGTGATATATAGAATCGTTTATATATCATATATAAATATATGTATTTATGGTCAATGAGGGGACTGACCAATGAGGACCCAATCCTTAGAGCTTATGTTCTGCCTGCTACCAACCCATATGGAAGCTTGTTGAGCTAGCTTCTGGAAATGCATGTAGTAGAAAAACAGCCTCCCTTCAGAACAGCCTCTGCTACCTGTGACTATTTCCTACAGTCAAATTGCTTGGTATCTAAAAGTCTTTTAACTGGCTGCTGATTTGGGACTAAGTGCATGTGGTCTTTTCTGTCTAATCTCTTTGCATTTATTTCTATCTCTGTATTTGTCTCTGATATATTTCCCTTTCAACATAATGTATGAGAAAACATAGCTAAAATAATTATCTCATTTCGAATTATTTGTTTGTTTTTCCTCATCTTTGTCCTTTCATTAAATTAAGATGCTTAAAACTTGGAGCTATACATTTTCCTTTGACATTGAGGACATCCTAAGTACCTTGCACAAATATGGTTCTTCATTTTTGCCTTTCTATTGCCTCCTGAAACAAATAATACAATTTTTTAAGGAAACAAAGTTGATATAATCTTGACTTAGCCTTTCAAAAAATAGGAAATGGAGGCTTTTATTTTCCACATAAAATGCTAGGCTCTGGAAAATAGCCTCTCACATACAAGCCACTTCCCTGAAAAATGACTCAAGGTGGCATCTTGAGACTATAAAAGGTCATACAACGGCTGATTTAAAAAAAATCTGAATGCTAGTCTTCCTTTCCTTTTAGCAAGATGTCTTAATAATTATGAAAGGACATGAACTGGGTTCTTGGAAATGAATGAATAATTTACTGTTCTAAATGAACAGAGTGTTCCCATCACTAATTAGAATACAGATGTCTTGCAACTCGGGGATAGGGTGTCTTTCACAATTCTTAAGGCTATGCAAGAAGAAATTTGGTTCTACTTGAACCACCCTAAACCAGTCAAGGGGCATTTAAAGATGTAATGCTTAAATATTATCCTGCAAATGGTACCCTGATGTTGGAATTATTAGCCCTCTCACTACATGCTCATGACAATACATAGAAATGACAGTATATTTTGTGATTGCTTCCTCAGCCTGAGAACTGAAAGAATAGTCCTAGTAATCATCTCTAATCATTGAGTGTTATTGGAAACAGCTGATAGTACTAGGAGTTTCTGCTTATGAAATGCCTACAGTGTGTGTGTATGTCAGAGGACTAAAATTGTAGGTATGTCCTTCTAAAGGAGAGATGAATACTTCAATCACCTTTCACGATTCTTACAAACAATAAGGCATCTGGTGGCTAAAATATTGTTTACCAGGGGTTAATGAAGTAGATCATGTATTGGAGAATCAATAAGAGTGGAACAGTCAGATTCGGTTCAATTGACATTTTATTAAGCACCTGCTATTTGCAAGGTTTTATGCTATGGCCATACAAAATCAAAATAAAATGGCCTTTGTCCTCATAATTCTCATGAGTGAAACAATGGGAAGACAGATATGTAGATACAGGGTTTCTTTTGAGAAGATAGAAAGCAATGACAACTGAGGAAGAGGAAGAGTTCAGGGAAAGTTTAGCCTAAGAAGTAGGGCCTAAAAAAGCCTTGCAGAATTACAAAGCAGTTAGGTAGCATAATGGATAGAGTCCTCTGGGTTTAGAACCAAGAAGGCATGAGCTTAAGTACTTCCTCAGACACTTAATAACTGTGAGATCTACCCTGCTCAATGCCTCAGTTTCCTCATCTGTAAAATGGGATAATAACAGCAATCACCTCACAAAATTGTTGTGAGGATGAAATAAGATAACATATAAAAGTTTCATAAACCTTAAAGAACTATATAAATACTGATTATTTTGATTATTGTTGTTGTTATTATTTGTTGCAGTTATAAGATAAGGTTTCTGAGAACAGATTTAAGAATTATGTCCTTCCCAAGAATAAAGAGGAAGTATACATAATGACCTCAAAAGTATCAGGCAAGTTCAGCCAGAGGAGTCTGAAATTTAGATGCATTTTATTCAATAACTCAAAGAAATCTGATCCCATATACTTAGACAGTCATTCTTCTCCTAGAGGCCTGAGAAAGCAAAGACTGGAAGATGATAGAGTAGAAAGATGGACCTGCTCTAGCTCTTCCCCCATACCCCATAAAGACCTGTAAGAAATGACTCTAAACAAATTCTAGAGCAGCAGAAGCCACAAAATAACAGTGTAAAACAGATTTCCAGCCCAAGACAGTTTGGAAGGCTGACAGAAAGGATCTATCTCACTGGTCTTGGAGCAGACCACAGCCCAGTCAGGGCCATGTGGGATGAACAGGATGAGAACAGGCTTCAGGACACAGAATCACTGGTAGCAGCTGTGGTTCCCAGATTTCTCAGCCCACAAATGCCAAAGACAACTTCAAAGGTCAGTGAGAAAGTTCTTTCACTTGGGTGAGAGGGGAGCATGTTATGGCCCCAGCCCTGGCCCCAGGGTGGCAGCAGCCACTGTGGCAGCAGTGTCCACTTTTGGAACCCTCTGCCTAAAAATCCTGGGGGAATCAAGCTGCCAATCTAGGTCTCAGTCCTGAGCAGCAGTGTTGGAGTGAGAAGGAGCTCTGCCATGATAGAAATGGTGGAGGCTCTGGAGACGGAATTCTACTCACCGATCCAGGGCAGAAAAGAGTTCTTGTGGTTGCTCTCAGACCAGAGTGAAGACCAGGAGTGGAGTAAACTGTTCTCCCTTGATTGTGCCACCTTAGAGGAATGGAGAACTTACAGGTCACTAGAGTATACCCTCCACTTGACAAAGGATTCAAAAGTCAAGTAACTGGCTGGGAAAATGCCCAAAAAAGGGGAAGAAATAAGACTACACAAGGTTATTTTCTTGGTAAAAAAAATTTTCTTCCATACTTTTGAATGAAGAAGACCAAAGCAAACCATCAGAGGAAGACATCAAAGTCAAGGCTTCTACATCCAAAACCTCCAAAAAAATATGCAGTGGTCTCAGGCCATGAAAGAACTGAAAAAGGATTTTGAAAATCAAGTAAGAGAAGTAGAGGAAAAATTGGCAAGAGAAATGAGAGCAATGCAAGAAAATCATGAAAAGCAAGTCAACAGCTTGCTAAAGGAGACCTAAAAAAATGCTGAAAAAAATAGCACTTTTAAAAATAGACTAACCCAAATGGCAAAAGAGGTCCAAAAAGCAGAATTAGCCAAGGAAAAGGAGGTTCAAAAGCTCACAGAAGAAAATAGTTTTTTTAAAAATTAGAATGGAGCAGATGAAAGCTAATGACTTCATGAGAAACCAAACAAAAACAAAACCAAAAGAATGAAAAAATAGAAGACAATGTAAAATATTTCATTGGAAAAACCACTGACTTGGAAAATAGATCCAGGAGAGATAATTTAAAAATTATTGTTCTACCTGAAAACCATGATCAAATAAAGAACCTAGATGTCATCTTCCAAGAAATTATCAAGGAAAACTGCCCTTATATTCTAGAACCAGAGAGTAAAACAGAAATGGAAAGAATTCACAGATCACCTCCTGAAAGAGATTCTCAAAGGAAAACTCACAGGAATATTGTAGTCAAATTCCATAGTTTCCAGTTCAAGGAGAAAATATTGCAAGCAGCCAGAAAGAAACAATTCAAGTATTGTGAAAATACAATCAAGATAACACAGGCTTTAGCAGCTTCTACACTAAGGGATCACAGGACTTGGAATATGATATCCCAGAAGTCAAAGGAGAGAGGATTAAAACCAAGAATCACCTACTCAGCAAAACTGAGTATAATACTTCAGGGGAAAAAATGGAATTTCAGTGAAATACAGGACTTTCAAGCATTCTTGATGAAAAAACCAGAGCTGAATAGAAAATTTGACTTTAAAATACAAGTATCAAGAGAAACATGAAAAGATAAACAGGAAAGAGAAGCCTTAAGGAACTCATTAAAGTTGAACTGTTTACATTCCTACATGGAAAGATGTTATTTATAACTCATGAGACATTTTTCAGTATTAGGGTAGTTAGAGGGAATATATATATGTAGGTATGTATGGGTATGTATGTATGTATATATTATATATGTGTCGGTATGTATATGCACATGTGTGTATGTATGTGTGTATATACAGATATATACATATATGCATGTGTGTATATATATATATATATACATATATATATATATATGTAGACACACAGGGCACAGGGTGAGTTGAATATGAAGGGAGAATACCTAAAAAAAAATTTACTGTTGATTGGAATGTACTAGGAATAAGAGAAAGGAAGAGGAAGAATGTAGCAAATCATCTCACATACAAGAGGGAAGAAAGAGCTTCTACAATGGAGGGGAAGAGGAGGGAGATGAAAGAAATAATTGAGCTTTACTCTCATGGGATTTGGCTTAAGGAGGAAACAACACACACTCAATTGGATATGGAAATCTATTTTACAGTGCAGGAAGGCAAGGGGAAAGGAGATGGGGGAGGAAAGATAATAGAAGGAACAGCAAATTGGGGAAAAGGATAATCAGAAGCAAACAGTATTGTGGGAGGACAGGTCAAGGGAGAGTGGAATAAATGAAGGGCAGGATAGGACAGAGGGAAATATGGTTAGTCTTTTACAACATAAATATTATGAAAGTGATTTGCATTGTTACACATGTATGACCTATATTGAATTGCTTATTTTCTCAATGAGGGTGGGTGAGGAGGGAGGGAGAGAATATGGAACTCAAAACTTTAAGAATGAATGTTAAAAATTGTTTTAGCATGCAACTAGAAAATTAAGCTATACAGGCAATGGAGTATAGAAATCTATTTTTCCCCTACAAGAAAATAGAGGGGAAGGGGAATGAAAGCAGGGTGGGCAATAGAAGAGAGGACAGACTGGAAGAAGGGGTGAATAGGGTACATGTTGCCCTGGGGTGGGGAGTGGGGAGAGATGGGAAGAAAATTTTGAATTCAAATTCTTGTGGAAGTGAACATTGCGAACTGAAAAATAAATAAATTATATGTTTAAAAAAAACAGTGACTGCAAAACAGATCGAAGGTCTTTGATAATTTAAGAAAAAAAGGAATACCCTCTATCAAGTGATTCAAACTATTCATATTTCTCAAGCTCATTTTCTAGCTGTACTTGATAATTAGTTAGTCTGACATGAGTAAAGGGCATTCTTTTCATAAACAGTAGGATTCTTATCCCTGTAATAAAGTAAATATTTAATCTGATGACTCCATAGCCATTCATATGTCACAGGCACAGGTCAAGGCATAGACTAATAGAAATTTTTTTTAATAATAGAAGGTACCAACCTTGTAAATTATTATTATTATTGTTATTAATTTTTGTTCTTGTCTTTCATTTTATAAATGAGGAAATGGAGGCCCCAGAGATAAAATAACTTGCCCAAGGTCATGCAGATAGTGACTCATAGGGTATCAAAGAAAAGATAGTTTAGGAAATGACATGGTGGAAGACAG
The DNA here is from genome assembly GCF_028372415.1 of Notamacropus eugenii. Lineage (NCBI taxonomy): Eukaryota > Metazoa > Chordata > Mammalia > Diprotodontia > Macropodidae > Notamacropus > Notamacropus eugenii. Next base: position 386,560,309 of record NC_092876.1, read on the forward strand.
GAAGGATTTTAAGTACCATAGTTTTATTTCATGACATTAGTGGTTATTACAGGTGACTCTGACCAGAGTCTTATTTGTGCGCTCTATCTATTTTTTACACTTGGGATGTTCAAGTCAAGGTTCCTTGGATTTGGAAAAGCAATGACAATGAGAGAGAATTGGATAATAGGACCCAGAAGGAAAGATTAAAGGAATGGGATTATAGCCTGACAAAGAGAGAACTATGGGGTGATTTAATAATGATTTTCAAGTGTAAGGAGACTGGTTGGTACCCAGCTATTTCCTTTATATACTGAGGGAAAAGAAAAGAATTGAAAAGAAAGGGGGTGGGGAGTATTAGGCATTGAGTTTGAAGCAGGTAGAAAAATCCTAATACATTTTACCGCAGCCTGAAGTAGGATCATGTAAGACCTTGGGGAGCCTCCTTCTTCTTTGATTGTTGAGTAACTTGAAAACTGTCTCCCTGAGAAAGGTGCAAACTTTTTCTGAAAGAATCAGGAGGTACCAGGAAATTTCTGGAGGTAGCTTCTTGCTTTATTCTTCTATGATTGAAAAAAAAAATATATCAAGTGCTAAATGTCAGAAAGGTATGCTTTACTCATCGATTTAACAAATATCTAGTCACCTATTGTGTGCAAAAGACAGTACTAAGGTCTGTAAGGGATCCAAATATAGTTAAGACACAATTTCCCATCAAGAGGTTTATACTCTTGTAGAAGAGTTAAGTATACGTACTTGACTAGAGATTTCATTTGGTGTAATGAACCCTCCAACAAAAAATGGCTGATTGACCCCTTCTCCGCAGTTTATAGGCTTAGAGAGTTGCCAAGAACACTGAAAGATTAAGTGAGTTGGATAGGATCATGCTGCTAGTAAATACAAGAGGCTGAACTTGAACCAGGGTCTTTTTGATTTTGAATCTACTTCTCTAACATGCCAGTTTCCCTCTTAATTGAAAAGATAACACTTGAAAAATTATCTTTTCTGAGACCCTGGCCTGTGAATCCTGGTCTATTTGGGTAGCCTCCTTCTGAAAGTGTTTGATGACAAGGAATGAAAGAGCCCAGCTTTCTACTTTAGAGCATTATAGTTATGGGTTCTGTAATGATTGATCCAGAAACATAGTGAAGTAACTGCCCTCCTGAAGCTGAAGGAGCACCGCAGCTTGATAATAATTTGGATACACTCTTCTACTAAAGCAGATTTATAATTTTATTGATGTAGCTATTTTTTCCAGCATTGTAGATAATAGCTCATCTGTGTTTGCTTGCCTATCTAGCCTATGTGATTGTCAATGTCCTTCCATAAGGACACCATGTGCTAGGCATGGACTTTCTTTACATTTTATTGACATTGAGAGGATGCAAATGGAGCCCATGAATTTTCCACTTTATCCCTTGCTCTCTTCACATGGCCAGGTTATCTTATTTCTTAATCATGTATGTTTTTAAAAAAATATTTTTAATTCATGAAGGAAAACAAGAATGTCCATATCATAGTATGAAAATAAAAAGATGATTGCATGTGAAGTTATAAATCTATTGTGTAGAACTTATTTCTTTGAAATATATGATAAATTTATCATGTGATTTTTTTTCCTATTTTCCCTCCCACCCTAGAGATGCCTGTCATAAGACACAAATATGTGCATGTATATGCGTGCTTGCATGTAAAATCATTCTGTATCTCTACTTATCAGTTCTTTTTCTGGATGCAGATAGCATCTTCCTCCATATGTCCTTGGTAGTTAATTTAGATATTTACAATAGTCAAAATGACAACTCAAAATTATTCTTGTAATAATATTGTTGTTAGTGTATACAAATTTCTTTTGTTTCTGCTCATTTCACTCTTCATATTTTTCTAAGATCACTGAGTTTGTCATTTCTCATAGTCCAGGAGTATTCCATTGCAATCATCTACCATAACTTTTTCCCCATCTACCACAGCTGTTCCCCAATTGATGGCCATCCCTCAAATTTTCAGTTCTTTATCACCACATAGAGAGCTACTATAAAGATTGTAGAACACATAGGTTCTTTTTCTTTTCTCCTCTAGTCATCTTTAGAAATAGACATACTAGTGGTGTTACTGGATCAAAGGATATAGGCAGTTTAATAACTCTTTTGGCATAACTCCAGATTACTCTCCAAAATGGTTGGATCAGTTCCCAATTCTACTAACAGTGAATCAGTATCCCAATTTTTCCATATCCCCTCCAACATTTGCCCCTCCTGTCTTCAATTATTATAGCCAATCTGATAGGTGTAAAATGATGTCTCAAAGTTCTTTTAATTTGCATTTCTCTAGCCAATAATGATTTAGAGTATTTTTTCATATGACTACAAATTACTTTGATTTTTTTATTAGAATTTCTTTATCCCATAGCATCATTTTGATTTCCTTCTTCCTTACTTCTTTTAAGCAATTCCTTGTATATAATGTGTTTCAATCTCCTAATGACAACTACACATCTCTCCTTTGGATAATCTTCACCTTTGATTCTTTGGATACTTTATTATTTCATAAATAAGATGCATAATGTAACCATAAAAATGTGGAGTTTTAAAAGTTAGACTTTTGTTTTACAGAAAACCTTAGAACCAACAAAAGCACTGAACATTTTCCCAAAGGCAATCTGTCCTGCTCTCCTTCTTTTATTTAATTCTGGGCCTAGTTAATTATTCATTTTAGACTTGATCCAAAATAAATATTCTGATGGATTAAACCTAGAAATTGTTCACTTTTTAATTCACTATAATGTATGTTATAGTCTAAACCAGAGCTTCTTAGCCTGGTATTGAAAGACTCCTAAGTGATCCATGAATAGATTTCAGGGAGGTTGTGAACTTGGATGGGGAAATAAAAATACACCTTGATTTTCAGTAACCTCTAATTGAAGTTAGAATCCTCTTTCATTATAAATTTAAATAAAAGTTATTCATAGAAGGAATTGAAGTTCTCCATCAGAATTACAATGGTGACCATGATACACAAAATTTTAAGAACTCCTGATCTAGACAATTCACATTCTTCAGTCACTTGATTTTTCCCGTGTAGGTAGGTAGTTCAAACTTTTGATCATCTACAGCTTTTTTGAGGTAGGCTCTGAAAAATTTTGTAGTTTGAAGAAATCATCACAATGTCATCTGTAAAGAGGAACTCTGGAAGATAGCATCTTTAATAAGGAATTTCTCTTCAACTTGGATCACCTGATAGTGGTAGATACCTTTAATGAGTACACATCTTGCGGTTATGCTTTATGTGATAAATATGATAGAAATAAATAGGAAATTATGTTAAATTATAATTAAATTACAGCATGACTTACTTCACATCAACATAAGTTTTTCACACTAATTGTGGTATCCTGGAAGATATTGTTCAATCTGATTTTCCAACTTAGTAAGAATGTTATCTTGTTGCAATGAGAAATTTCACAGATGGCATTGGGAAACCTGGTCTTGAGTTTCTTTGGTGAAAGTGGGATGGGAGAGACAATGATTAAGGCATTTGTGTCTATTCTATGTATGTATAGAACTATTAAAAACTTCAAAGGTACAAGAATGCTATATTCTCCATTCATATTTAAAAGAAATAGGGTTCAAATGGTATGGTTTCCCAGCATGCATTAGTAGGAAAGTAAATGACTCTAAGAGTTTTACCTGTGATTATCATTTTTGATTATTTAAACTCTTAGAGATAAGAGTCAACTGGGGAATGTGGAATGTTCCCAAAAATTTTATCAGTTTTAGCCCAATAAATAATTGAGGAAACGTGGCCATTTGTAAGAGAAGAATTTTTCTGTCTTTAAATTGTATATTCTAAGATGAAAAGACACTCATATTTATCTTTGTATAACAGAGCTAGATGTGGGTTAACAAGGGAAATTTCTGTTGTTTAGAAAACTTGCATATGTGTGTGTGTGTGTGTATGTGTGTGTGTGTGTGTGATAACTAACCAACTCTCTCTTGAGGCCAATAGAAATGAGACATTCTATGTCAGTGGTGCTGTCCTACAAAAATATGTTTTTAATAACGCAAATGTAAGTGCACACTTTGATACTCAGACACCACAGTGTTTCCATAAAGACTGTGCAGTAATGTCATTGCTCAGGGCTTGCCAAAGGGCAGAAGAACACTATGAAAACTCTACCAAGCCAAGCCAAGCCAAGCAATTATTTTTTCAGTCTTGCAAACAGCAATGATTTCTGTAGCCATCTCAGGAGTCATCATTTCTCCATTGCATTTGGGCCATTCTGTGACTCTCCCACTTCTCACTGAAGTGAAAAGTGGCAGTTGCTTTGTGGACTTTACTAAATAATCAACATGTTAAATCATGTTTCCCAATATATGTCAAAGACTGACATTTTGATGCACTGATTCTCATCATAACCAAAGCTATTAACACACACACACACACACACACACACACACACACATGCACACACCCTATTTTTTAATTTCCTCACTTTTGTAGCCCTGCTTCAAAGATGGAATTCATTGAGGATGAGTAGAATCTATGATTCAGAATGTTTTTCATGCTTGTAGAGCAGGCATTTGAGTCCTGTAATGATGTTAAACATAATTATGAAAGAAGTATGCAGGCACTGAATTTCATGCTGCTGAAATCACAAATACATATAAGTGATGAATATATAAATATATATAGTACATACACACACATGCACGCACACACACACATATATATATGTTTGCATACACACACATACACACACACACACATACACACACACACACACACAGAGTCTTTCCAAAGTCTTAGTGTTGTTTTAAAGGACTAAGACTTAAAGACTTTGGGGAGATGCTATGCATACCTGTATATAAAAATTCTTTAAACATTTGCATGCAGCATTTCATAGCTGTTGAGAGAGAAAATATTGAAGCCCAGGGATGTGGAGTGCTAATTAGATCTCTTCCTGGGCCCTATCACAATCTAAGCAGTGCAAAGGAAACTTCTCAGAATTTTAAAGACTCTCATCAATACATTCCTCAAGAGGAAAGCTATCAGAGTCCTCAGTTGTGGCATATCATTATTCTTTATTTCTGTGAAGAACTTTGGAGATTCATTTGGACTAGGTACTCTAAGGCATCATTAACATTTTGCTTCTAAAATTACAAAGTAGCTTTGGGCCAAAATGTCATATGCTTGACAGGGTCACCACAATTTATTATGTAGAGGAAAAATGCCTGTACTCATGAATCTACCCCTATTTACCTAGTAGAATTTTTCACATGTTCTCTTATCAAAGACACTAGGAGTTAGGAACTATTACTTATATAGTTCTTTAAAATTTACAAAGCACCATATATATGTTATTTCATTGGATGCTCACAACAATCTTGTGAAGTAGCTGTTACTATTATCTTCATTTTATATATGAGTTAACTTAAGACTGACTAAGGTTAAGTGATTTGCCTAGGGTCACAAAACTAATAGCCAACCATTTGAGGTAAGATTCAAACTTGTCTTCTCATCTCTAGTTCTAGCACTGGAAATACTGTATGACCTATCTCTCTGCATACCTCCTAACTGCCCAAACCCAATAGTTATGTCAACCACGAGAATTTTATTGAGCAAATCTCTCTCTCTCTCTCTCTCTCTCTCTCTCTCTCTCTCTCTCTCTCTCTCTCTCTCTCTCTCTCTCTCTTTCTCCCTCCCTCTCTCTCACCTCTCCATCCCAACCTCCCTCTTTTGCTTTTGGGGGAATATGCACTGCCTGTCTTCCTGAACCCAGATAGGAGAAAATTTTCAATTTAATTGAAATCAATAAACATTATGCACCACATACTGTCAAGGCAACTGTTATAAGTCTAGCAAAGATTTTTTTAAAAACAGCAATATCTGTTGAAAGGACTGTGAGAAGACAGACATACTTATAATTATGCTGTTGGTGGAGTTTTAATTTTTTCCAACCCTTTTGGACACTGCTTTGGAATTATGGGGGGAAATGACTAAGCTCTCCACATCTTTTCACAAGAGATCCCACTACTAGGCATATGGTTCAAAGAAGCAAGATATGGAAACAAAGGTAAATAAATATACCAAAATACTTATAGACCCACTCTTCGTGGTAGGAAGGAACTGAAAACAAAGTGTGGAATGGCTGGAAAAAACTGTGGTATGTAAATGTGATGCGATATTTTGGTTCAGTAAGAAATAATTAGGACAGGTAGGTGACACAATAGACAGAGCACTAGGTCTGGAGTCAGGAAGACTCATCTTCATGAGTTCAAATCTGACTTCAGCAATTTACTAGCTGGGTGACTCTGGGCAAATCACTTAATCCTGTTTACTTCAGTTCTTCATTTATAAAATAAGCTGGAGAAGGAAAATCATTCTATACCTCTACTTATCAGTTCTTTTATTGGATGCAGATAGCATTCCAATGTCTTTGCCAAGAAAATTCCAAGTGGGGTCATGAAGAGTCAGACATGACTGAAAAGAATTCAACAACAGCAAACAAAATATGAGGGATTCAGAGAAATATAGGAAGGACTGCATGAACGGCTGCAGAGTGAAATTATTAGAACTAAAAGAACAATATACACGATGATGATGATGATGTAGATGAAAAGGTAATAAGCTCTATGCATATAATTGAAAACCCTCCCAAAGAACAAGATAGTGAAAAATATGTTCCTCTTGACCAGAGGAAAGATGGACATTCCTCCATTGCATTTGGGTCATCATCATTTCTGGGGAAAAAAATTCTCACCCTCCAAACTCGACTCATCCCTGGCATTTAAAGTTGTCCACATTATAACCTTTTAGTTTTATTCCAAATCACTCCTCTTCTGGCATTTCCTGTTCCAAACTAGCTAGCTACCTTCTCCCCATACACAATATTCTCTCTTGCCTCCATGTGTTTGAATAAGTAATCTTTTATGGCAGGAATTCACTCCCTTCTTAACCTGAAACTTTTCTCTGATATTCCTCCTACCAGCACTTTCATTAAATTGTATATATTTTGTTTTTACCTAACTGCTTATGTTATATCTCCTGGGAAAATACGAGCTCAAGGACAGGGCATGAGATAAAACCTCAGGTTTTAATTTGCAATTTTCATATTATTAGTAATTTCGAAAAGTCAATTTTTTGTGAATAGTTTGCAATTCTTGTTTTGAAAACTACTTATTCATTTTGACTACATATGTATTGAAAATTACTCTTAATATTATGTGCCATTCAGGTATTAAATTGATATTGGTCAAATTAGAGTTTTGAATTTTTCCCACTCCACACTCTCTCTTCTTAATCTATATACATTGATTTTATTTATGAAAAATCTTAGTCATTTTCTGTAATCAAACTTGTCTATTTTATCTAATCGAATCCTCCATCCTCAGATTAGAAATTTTCCCCACTTATAATTTTAAAAGATATATTCTTTTTATTTTTTTTATAATCATATAGCCCTTTGTGCTCAGGTTACATACTCATTTTGTGTTACTTTGGTATGTTATAAAATATTGACCTAAATCAAATTTCTGCCAAAATGGTTTCCAGATTTCCCAGTAGTCCTTCTGTCATTAACATATATACTGGTTAATCTAGCACTTGCTTCTGAGAGGTTTTTTTTTTTTTTAATTAATTTAATTGCTGTTATTTTAGTCTATTCAGATGATCTACATTTATTTTTTGACCAATACCAAATAGTTTGGAGGATTTCTGTTTAATGATACTTTTTTGAGTTCTGATAAGAGTATGCCCACTCCATTTGTGATTTTCCTTATTATTTACTATGGTATTCTAGCCTTTTGTTCCTTCAAATTAGTTTTGTTATTATTTTTCTACTTCTATGATGAAATCCCCTGACAATTTAACTGGTATGGCATTAAATTTATAAATTAATTCAAGTAGTATCATAATTTTTATCATATTGATACAGTCCAAACATGAGTACTGGATGTCTCTCCAATTTATGTTTCTATATTTCATTTCCTATGCTTTTAGTTTTATTTAAATCTTGCCCATGACTTAGTACATAAACATTTAGCTATTTTATACATTTTGTGGTTGTGAAAATAATTTAAATTGTAATTTTTTCATTTTTATAAGAAAGAAATTCTAATGATCTTTGTGGATATATTTTGTGTCTTGAAATTTACCTGAAGTGTCATCTTGTTTCTTTACTTTTTCTCTGGAGTTTTAAATGCTGCAATGGATTAAATACAAGACTGGGAGTCAGGAAGAATGGAATTCAAATCCATCCTCAGATATTTACCAGATGTGTAATACTGGGAGAATCACTGAACTTCTGCTTGCCTCAATTTATTCACATGCAAAATGAAGGTAAAAACAGCAACTACCTCCCAGGGTTATTGTGAGGATCAAATGAGATAATAATTGGAAAGCACTTAGCACATATATTAGGTGCTTAATAAATGTTATCATCATCTTCTTCTTCTTCAAATAGAAATCATTTTGTTTTATGCCTTTATTTTGTTCTCTTGTTGAAATAGCAAGCAGTTCTAGAATTGTGTTAAATTATAGAGGAGAGAGGGGAATTCTTATTTTATCTCTGTTGACCTAGAAAAGCTTCTAGTGTTCCTCCACTGCATACAGTGCTAGTTTTTCATTTTAGATACGTTATTGGTTTTAGATAGGTTTTTAATTACATTGAAAAAGAACAATTTCATACCCATCTCTTAAAATTTTTAAACTAGTCCTATATTTTGTGATAGGTTTCTATAGCTGGTAAAAAAAATCTTTGTGTTGTGGTTGTTCACATGATCGTTTTCTAACTTTGAACCTTTCCTTGACACTGAGCATGTCTAACTTTACCTTTACTTAATTATTTTCTGAACATATTGTTTTAATATTATGTTAAGAATTTCATTTAAAAACCAATATGCACTACTGAAATTGGTCTATAATCTTTTTATCTATTTGGTGGGAACCTGGCTTTCATCTTGGGACCTTCTTTTTTGTCTCTTAAATTGAGTTTGGTAGAGTGTCCTCTGACTATTTTTGTGATTTTTTTTAGCACAGATTTTAATTTCTCTCATTCTTTGATAGAATTCATTTGTAAATACATCTGGCCTAGGGTATTTTTCCCTCTTCCCTCAAGTTAATTTATGGTTTATTCAATCTCTTCCTGAGATGGGGTTATGATCTCTATTTCTTGTTTTATTAGCTTGATATTTTCGATTTTTGTAGGTATTTATTTTACTTCTTTTGACTTCTACGTCTTACTGGATTATGACTTATAGTAGTTTCTGAGTCTTTTGTTCTGAATTCATCTTGTATATTACTTTGTTCATTTGATTTTCTCTCTTTTTTTCTTGAAGAGATTATCTAATGGGTTATCAATTTTGCATCTTCAAAAAAGTTTTCATTGTCAAGTCTCTTTATTTCTCTTTTAGTTTTCAAAATTTCTTTTGTACTGAATTGTTAGTTTTTATGTTCTAGAGTTTTACAATTGAGTACTTCATTAATTTTCTACCATTTTGATGGTATGTTTTCAGACGCATAAAGTGTCCTTTTTATGTCTCTTATAGCTGAGTCCAATAAATTTTTGCATATTGCTTCACTGTTATTGTTTACTTCTTTTTCTAGTGGTATCCCAGTGCCTATCACAATGTTTTGCAAACAGTAAATACTTAATAAAGGCTTTTTAGTCATTCTTTAACACAAATCACTGATCACAGGATTGCAGATGTTAGTGCTTAAAGGGCTCTCAGAGGCTCTTTACTCCAACTCATTCATCTTGAAGATCATGAAGCTGAGAACCAGGAAGGTTAAGTGACCTGTTCAACGTAACCAAGTCAGAAGCATCAGAGGTGGAATTTAAGGACAGATCCCCTGAATCTGATAGTGTTCTTTTCAGTACATTTTGCTGCCTCAAAAGTTCATCATTTTTATGATTTAGTCATTTTTCAGAGAACCACAGAAGTTTAGAGTTGGAAAGTATCTTGACAACTATTAAGTACAACTTCAACCCATAATATAATCCTTGTGATGGGTGGTTGTTGGTACTCTGTCTGAAGGCCTCCAATAAACGAGAAGCTATTGTCTTCCTACCCTTTCCATTTTGGTGACAGCTCTGATTGTTAGAAAGTTTTTTTTTTCTCTTACATTGTTCCTGAATTTATTTGAATCTTTGCAACTTCACCTTAATGTTCCTGATTCTACCTTCTGAGGCCAAAACTAATTGCTCTAATCCCTCTTCCACATGACAGCCTTTCAAATACTTTAATAGAGTTATATCTTTCCCTGGATCTTTTCCATCCCCAATTCCTTCAGCTTATGCTAATGGGGCATGGAATTCAATCTCTTCACCATTCTCTTTGCTTTCCTTTGGTTCTTCTCCAGCTCATCAATACCCTTCCTATAATGTGGTGCCCAGAACTGAGCACATTATTCCAAATTTGGTCTGACAAGGGAAAAGTGCAGAGGGACCATCATTTCCTTATTCCTGGAAGCTACGTTTGTCTTAATGTAGTCCAAGATCACATTAGTTTTTATGGCAGCTGCATCACACTGATTACTCCTAGTAATCTTACAGTTTACTAAAGGCCCAAGACTTTTTCTTTTTTTTCAGAAAAAAACACAAACCCTGCTATCTAATCCCATCTCCCTCATCCACTCCTTGTGAAGTTAATTTAAAGAAAAAATTAAATCGCAGTCTTTGTATTTATCCATATTGAATTAAATTCAGCCTAAAGCTCTAGCCTGTGAAGATCTTTTCAGATTATGAACCTCTATTTCCATAGAGCTAGCCATCCCTCCTAGTTTAATGTTATTTTCACATTTGATGAGCATGCCATTTTTTATTTTACCCAAGTCATTGATAAATACATATGTTTATATATACATGTATGTATGTGTGTATATATAAATATATATCAATACAAACATATTACACAGCACCAGCACAGATCTCTGGAGCACTCCCCTGGATAATGCCTGCCAAACTTACATTGAACCATTAACAACTATTAGCCATTCAACCAAGTACAAATTCTTTTAATTGTTTCATTGCCTAGTCCACATTTATCCATCTTTTCTATAACAACAAGTGAAATAATTAATCAAATGCTTGGCTAAAATTTAGGTGAAGCATTTAGCTAATTTACTTAAGTCTTATAGCCCTGTCAACAAATGAAATAAAGTTAGTTTCCCATGGCCTGCTTTCTGCAATCACTTTCTTTTGCTAGATGTACTACCTCTTTAATGATTCATTCTAAAGTTTTTCCAGTAATTGATGTCAAACTTGTAGACCTATGTTTTTATAGATTATGTACTTTTCCATCTTTGAAAATGAGAGCAATGTACTCCTGCCTCACATAGTGTACTATCTCTCTCATTATTCTTGTTGATTCTAGAACTGATAATGATTTAATGATACATCCAGCAGATCTTTCAATACTCAAGAATGTAGTTCATCTGAGCCAGTTGACTTGAATTCATTAGGGTAAGCTAGTTGCTTCCTTTTTATGTCTTCATTTAAATCAAATATCAAGTTTCTGTTAGTCATTTTATTTTTCTTTCATTCCTAGTGCAAAAGTTATTCTCCTTGGCAGACAAGAGATGAGAAAGAATCAAGTAGTTCTATCTTCTCTCTATTATCAGTTATCCTTCATCCACTTCCAAATAATGGGCCCTTCTTAGTTCTTTCTATTTTGCCCTATTCTGGGTTGATCCTAATTCAGACTAGTCACCTGCTAGTTTAGATTCTATATTGGGACAAAATGGAACATTCGTGGTCAAGAGTTAACAAAAGGATATTTCCTTAGTCATAGCAAAAGGGTATTCAAAAAGGATAGGCAGTAAGAATCTCTTGAGAATTTACCTGAGTAAAGCTCCCCTCCTGATTCTCTGGCCAGTCTTGTGAGAGCCCCTGTAGCTCCTTAAGGATACTTTATACTTAGTTGATGAGCAAGTGACACCATAAGTCTAAGTCCTTGGTTTTCATGGCAATATGACTCTCAAGAAATGTCCCAATCCATTCAAAGAAAAACTAACCCTACCTACAAAGGGTGAAGGTGAGAGTTAAAATATTATTCCTACCTTACACCAGCTTTTGGTGGTAAAATCTTTAAAGTCTTTTAGAAAGTCTTCTGGGCAACTGGATGGTATAGTGGATAGAGTGTCAGTGGTGGAGTCAGGAAGATTCATCTTCCTGAGTTAAAAATCTCATCTCACACATTTACTAGCTGTGTAACCCTGGGCAAGTCACTTAACTGTTTGCCTTTGTTCCTTAACTATACAATGAACTAGAGAAGGAAATGGAAAACCAATCCAGTGTCTTTGCCAAGAAAACCCTAACTAGGGTCACAAAGGGTTGGGCATAAGTGAAAAACTACTGAGCAAAAAAAAAATAAAAGGTATCTTCCATGACTTAAATGACCGTAGGGCTCTTACTACTCAACCCTAACCTCAGGTATTCAAGAAGCCTAATATAGGCAGTTCTAAAGGAGGAAAAGAAAAGTTAAAAGAGAAATATAGCAAAAAGAAAACAATGAACAGATCCATGAAATGTCTGAATCCAGGGGAATGACGGGAAGGACCAAAACCCAGGTGCAAACTATCATATCAATGTGATGGACCATGTTAACTCCTTGAATTTCATGGTAGACCTTTAGATCTATAAAACTGACAGTAAGCAGGAGAAGAACCTAAAACATAAGACTATAACAAAGATGATGATAATTGCTGAATAGTCACAATCTTCATTATAGGGACTGAAAAATTGCCCTATACTAACACCTATCAGCTTCTCTTCCCAAATCAAGTTATTATTTGACTTTTGGCAGACAGAACTCCAGAATATATGTGGATGCTTGAAGTCTCCTATCACTATATCATCCTTCTCTAACAATTTTGTGATGCTTCCCAACCTCCACATCTATTTTTTCTTTTAATCCCTGATTTCAAAGAATTTACAATTTATGAAAGAGGCAAAGATATATGTAAAATAAAGATGGAAAAAACGGAAAGTAACCTTAGAGTAAAAGATGCTAGAAGCTAAGACGACCAGAAAGATCTCCCACAGAAGACAGTGCTTCAGCTGAGTCTTGAATATGAAGTCAACGAAACTATGAAGCAAATGGTAAGCATTTTTAATTTGAACATTATGAAATGACCTCCCATCTGATAGTTTGTTAAGGTCCCTTCTGTCTCATTACTTTTAGGAGCTACTTCCTCTTCAGAATATTCAGTTCCCTTTTTTTCTGGAAGAATTTCAAATATATGTTTTAGAATTTCAAAGAATTCAAATATATGTTATATATGAAGCATTTAGAATATATGTTATATGTACACATCTCTCCTTTCCCTTCTCTTCCAGTTCTGTGAGACACTTCCATTTATCAACTCTTGACAAGAGTTGTTTCTCCTGTTATCTCACAGACTCCTCCCCTGACCCTAACATTATTTTTTTCTGAATAAGGCCCTGTTTCTGTTTCTTTTAGGAATAATTCTTTTCCCCCAACAACCTGGAAGGTGGACATATGTTCTTCTGGCCCTTTTTCTCCTTCCAAGGAAAGAATGTTTTAATTTGGAACACAAATACTGATCCCTTGGTTGTAACAGAAATAAGAACAAATAATACCAAATACTCATTGCTTATCACTGTAAATTAAAGTAATTGAAATGATTTCAACATGAATTTGAGATTTTCAGTCTCTTTTCAACCACTGAGAGGTGTTTTCCACATCAGCCATCCACATTTAAATTATTTAAAGTCAACTATCACCTCTTGATAACTTTTTAACAACCCTGGACAAAAACTCCGTAGTCTCACCCTATGTACTCTAACACCTAACCACAACTGCTTATTAAACCAATCTGTTTGTACCCACTAGTTTTTTTTTTTCACCTAAAATGCAATCCCTTTGCTTTATCCTGTTTGTGTTTTATTTTACTTTCCTTGCCAAATACCTTCCTTTCCCCCTTCTTTTTCAGTCTTTCTCTTTGTCTTTCTCTTCAAGTCCTTATTATGTCTTTATATGGTGCCAGTAGGTCTGTATCTTTGCTTATGTTCCCTTTATGAATCAGAGAAATGCATAACTAAAAGATGATCTAACAATGTGAGGAGGGAAAATCAGTAGACACTCCACATTCTTCAGTGTTATTATATTGAATCAGGAGAAATCAAAGACATACCTCACCTGGTATTTTGGGTGGACTCTCATAGGACAATTTATGGGAGAACATGGGCAAGCGTCACAAAGCATCAGAAAAGGGAAGTAGTCATAGATATGTTGACACTTGAATTATTGAAGAGAATATCCACCTAGAGGAGATCACAATTATATTTGAAAATTGGATTATCAATTGTAAGTACATGCTTATTATTTTTATAATTTTATATTTGTTTTTCTTTCTTTTGTACACTAGCACTTTATCCATTTTTTTTGAAGGGGACCAAGGATCCTGAAGAAAAAATACACATTTTTAATATTCTCATTCAGAAACTGCCATAGTTCATTCAAATCTAATTGGTTCAACAATCTCTTTATATCCATTTTCCTTCTTATTTATCTTTCTTTTGCATGTCTGGGAGAAGAGTATTAAGATTTTCTATTTTTACTATGTTAATATGTATAATTTTGCACTTCCACATATATTCATGTGTATGTGTGAAGGTACTGATCTGCATTATAGAAGCAGTTTGTCACTAGAAGTTCACATTTAAAAAAAAAAAGCATAGAAGGCACCTAGATGCAGATAGATAGGTAGTGCAGTGTATTGAGTACAAGTCTTAGAATCAGGAAAATCTTAGTTAAAATCCTGTCTCAGAACTTTTTAACTATGTGACTCTTCGCAAGTCGCTTAACCTCAATCAACCTACTTATCTTTAAAATGAAGGTATTAGACTCAATTACCTCTAACATACCTTCCAACTTTATCTCGTGAACCTATACACTTAAGTATGGAGTAAGGAAAGAATATTCTATTACAAAATCTGTGGTCCCATGACTAAGGAAAGCTCATTCTTTTCCACCTGAGGAGAGCAATTCCAATCTAATAAATATTTATTAAGTGTCTATTATATGCCAGGCACTATGCTAAGCACTGGGGATACAATTAAGGAAAAGACAGTCCCTACTCTCAAGAATCTAATGGAGGCAGAGGAACGAGACAGAAAAAAACAAGAAAGAAAGCAAGAGAGAACAGTAGGGGGTACTTTATACAAGGACAGCTTGTTCCATGGAATTGAACAATCCATGCAGGGTAACAGATACAGAGTAGAGTGTGCCCTAGAGACCATTTTCTGCTCTCCATAAAGGAAGGCTTTCAGTGGAACAAATTCTACCCCTCAGCTTTCTAATCAGAAGGGAGAGAGGCCAAGGGGAAGTGGTGTCAGTCAAGGCTTGAGTTAGCAACTTGATGATGAGATTAGGAGTGATGAGCTGAATCTACAAGGGGCATCTTGTTCCAGACAGATGAAAAAACCAGTCAGGTCAACAGATGCAGAATGGAGAATTCAAAAGAAAAATATCACTGATTACATTTCAGCTGGCAATATTGCCTCCTATCAGTTCTCTTTATCAATAAAGTGAAGTAGGCTTGTATTACACTTCTATTCAAAATATTTGATGTAGTCAGAAATTTGCAAACTGATTAGAAGCTGTATTTTCAGGCTCTTGAATTCTACTTCAATAGGCAACACATGTCTTCAATCCTCAGAGAGGTAATTCAGGAATGTCTGAGCACTGATGGCTGCTCTGGAGGAACAAGAGGAGAAATGCAGATTCCTGACTACTACACAGAGTCAGTCCAGCACTGTGGGAAGACAAACAGTGCAGCAGAAAACTCCACAAAGAAAGCTAATGCCTTTGAAGGAGCACCAAGCAGATTGCAATGTCAGTGAATCTTCTGGTTCCAGAATAAATGAATTGCCTACTTGGTGACCTCCAAACAATTGTGTGACTCCAGAACTTTGGACCAGCTACAAACATCCCATCCAGCTTCTTTTGATATCACCAATGATCCACATTTCACATCATTTAACAAAACAAAAAGGTCCCACAGCACTGCCCGTACCGTCTCATTGAAGTTTTTTGCAGTTAATTCATGTCTGTCTGCCAGAAACGTGTGGATGACAGGTGACAGTAGGTCTTCTAAGAAATGGCTGGCCAGCAAGCTTAGGTAGCACAGCTACAAGGGAAATTTGGGAAAGGTGAAAGGAAGGCTGAGAGGACACATGTCTGATACAACTAACCACAGAGCTTTTAATCACTTGTCAAATAGCAGCAGCTTAAAGAAAATGTTGATGATCAGCCATGAGAAATAGAGAGTGTCATTTGAAGCAATGGGGCTCTACAGACGACAAGGTAAAAAGGCAAAGCTTCTAAGAACCCATATAGAGTAGTGACAGACGCAAGCCAGAGTACTGGCTTCTATTTGAGACTCAGTCCACCCTTTATGCTAACAACTCTTGCTAAATGAGTGCCTACCTGAATCATGGTCTTTGGATTCAGAGCTTGAAGGGATATTAGAAATTAATTAGTCGCTGAAGAAAAGACTTGCTGCCTTGTGCCACTGACTCCTGTAATTTCCCCTGTACATATAGCTGTTAGGAGAAAGAATGTTAGAGTCCACAGAGGTAGTGTGGTATGTTCTTGGGGTGGAGTGGGGCATGGAGAGGGAAGCAATTGTCTTCTTTTTAAAAACACCTTAATTTATGTTTGTTCCTTATTCCATCATTCCTTTATAGCATTCTTTTCTTCTTTTGAGGCAAACAGAGTTAAGTGGCTTGCCCAGGATCATGCAGTTAGTAGGTGTCTAAGTCCAGATTTGACCTTAGGTCCTCCTGATTCCAGGGCCAGTGCTCTATCCATTGTGCCACCTAGCTACCACTATGTTCATTTAATAATTTTTTGAGTTTCAAATGCTCTATGTCTCTCCAGCTCCTCACATATCAATTGAGAAAAGCAAACAATGTGATACTCATTATACATGTAAAGCCAACCAAAACATTTCCATATTAGCAATGTTACAGAAAAAAAGGAAGAAAAATCAAGTAAAAGACAATCTGCTTCTCTCTGGAGGTGGATAGCATTTTTCATCATGAGACCTTTGCAATTGTCATGAATTATATTCATCAGCTAAGTCTTTCACTATAGTTATCATTGCAATTTGTTGTTATTGTGTACAATGTTCTGATCATTTCATTTTGCATCAACTCATATAAATCTTCCTAGCTTTTTCTGAAAACACCCTCCTCATCATTTTTTATGGCACAGTAGTATTCCATCTTGATCATAGACCATAATTTGTTCAACTACTCCCTGATTGATGGGCATCCTCTCAAAGTCCAATTCTTTACCACCACAAAAAGAGAAAGCAAATCTTGAACATTATCATAATAACTAGTGACCTAACTGCTCTCATTGGCAGACATAATTGGGCAAATTCCTTAACTGTTCTGAGCCTCAGTTTCCTCATTTATAAAATGAAGGGATATCTAGGATCCCTTCTGACTAAAATTTCTGATACTCTTGCCACCAGCTGCTTCAATGACATACAAGGTATTGTATCAGTCCAGAGTTATAACTTTCACACCAACTGGGGGCTATCCAGGAATCTTGACTGGTGAACAAGGTATTTTAGTATTAGTTATGCCAAGAATGAAGGCTGCATGGAATCATACAATCTTAGAGCTGAAAAGGAGATCGGATGTTGTTTTGTCCAAATTCTTCCTTCAATGCAAGAGAGCTTAAGGTCAAGTAGAGGCAGATAAATAGATATATACATATATGCATACTAAGAAGCACTCATGTATACATGTGCCTATGTGCATCTATATATACATATATATATATTTATGTGTGTGCATATATACATATATATATGTGTGTGTATATATATATATATATATATATATATATATATATAATTTATTATATTCTTACTATTTTCCAGACATCATTCTAAGCACCAGGAATGCAAAAAAACAAAGCACCAGGTACACATAAAACAAAGCAACAGGGATACGAAAAACAAACAAGAAAGTCCCTTCCTGAAAGGAGCTTGCATTCCAATAGGGGGAAACCCCACATAAAGGGGCTCTTGAAAGGAGCATGGTTTGGAGATGTCCAGAAAGTTGAATGAAGGCCCAGGGCCATGCTCAACCTAGACAGCTCATCTATCAGAGTCTGGGGTGACTCTAGACAAATTGTTCAAATTTCCAGTTGCAGCATTGTCTGAAGGTGACCACAAGCTAGACTGGCAATCAGGAAACCTGATTCAAACTCATTCAAGACCTGCCACTAAGTGACTTTGCAATAGATTAAGGTCACTTACTCCATCAATTGAAATGCGGACTCCTTGAATCTGAGTTTAGAAATGAAGAGGTGACAGCTGGTTTCTCCTCATTTCAGTTCCTTCATCTAGTGTCAAATGCCTCTCTTCTCAAATTCTCATTCTAAAGGTAGCCTAACTCTCAACCTCATCACTCAGCTGAAATTGCACTTTCTAAACTTACTAATGATTTCTCAATTGTTATTCTGAAGGATCTTTTCTGAAGCTTTGTCCTTAACTTCTATGTAACATTTGGAACTGCCAACTGCTCCTTCTGAATCCTCTCTCCTTTATGAAAAAAGGAGTTTTTGCAAAAACCAAAAAAAAAGAAAATTATTTGCCAGTGTTTTTTTGGTGATACTGTTCTCTCTTGATCATATTCTAACCTTTCTGACTGTTCATTCTTAGTCGCATCTGCTAGATCATCATCTCTGTCATCTCTATCTCTAACTGTGGGTTTACCTCAAGGTTGTTCCATTAACTCTCCTCTCTCTATATTTTTTCTCTCTTGTTGACCTTATGAGTTCAATTATTTTCATGTGTATGAGTCTCCAGCCCATACATTGAGTCCTTTCTCCTGAGCTCCAGTCTCATGTCACTAAATGCTCATGTGACATTTTGAACTGTATGTCTCATACAGCACCTCAAACTCAACACATTTGAAACAGAGACAGAGCATTGTCTCTTTCCAAACATCCTACTTTTGTACTTTCTGTTTCATGTTGAAGGTAACACTCATCCTTCTGGGCACCCAGATTCACTACTTCAGAGTCATGCTTGACTCCCCATCCTCTCTCACCATCTCATATCCAACCAGTTGCCCAGTATTGCCAGGTTTACTTCCACAATATTTCCTCCAGACTCTCCCTTTTAACCATTCACATTACCACCATCATAATCCAGGCTTTCATCCCCATCTAGATGATCATAATTGCAACACCCTCCTAACTGCTCTGTAAATCTCTTCCCTATCTAATCCACCCACTGAACTGCAGCCAAAGTGATATTCCTAAGGAACACATCTGACCATATTACTCTCCTGCTCAATAAACTTTAATAATTTTCTGTTGTCTTTAGAATCAAATACAAACCTCTCTCCATCTCTCTGTCTCTCTCACTCTCTCTCCTTCCTTCCCTTCCTCCCCCTCTCCCTCCATCCCTTTCTCTCCATCCTCCCCTCTCCATTTGAAAAACTTCAGAATTCAATTCCTACTTATTTTTCCAGTCTTGTTGTATACTGCATTCTTCCAGTAATTCTGGTTCAGGCAAGATGACTTTCTTGTCATCTTTCAGGCATGGTATTCCATTCCTTTACACTGTCCCCCATTCCTGGATATAATTAAGATTCTTAGGAGAAAGGACTATTTCACTTGTGTATTTGTTTCTCCAACAACTAACACTGTCTGACACATGTTGATTACTTAAAAAGTGTTTATTGGTCTAGAAAGATATTATCTGCATCCAGAGAACAAACTGATAAATAGAAGTACGTATAGAATAAATTTACATATGTGTCTATTTGTGTCTAATGGTAGTAAAATTCTAGGATGGAGAGGGTGGGAGTAAGGAAAGGGAAAAAAGAAATTGACATGATAATTTTGTTGTATATTTGAAAGGACTAGCAAGTTGTTTGTAGTAGGTTTGCAGTTTCATATATGATCATCTTTTTTATTGTACTGTGTTATAGAAATTCTTATTTTATTCCAGAAATTTAACAAACAGATTTTTTTTTTTTACAAAAGGAACACTAAGTGATGTGATTTAGGTTCAGAAATAGAAGTTCTGATTTAAAATCCTGGCTCTAGTGCTTAATATAGGGGTGGTGAACCTGCAGCCTTGAGGCCACATGTGGTCTTCTAGGTCTTGGTCTGTGACCTTTTGACTGAGTTCAATTTTACAAAACAAATTAAAGGGACTTATTCTGTGAAGTTCTTGGTTTTTGCTGAATGAGAGCCTTGAACCTTTTTTGTTTTGCAGTCTTATTCATTGCTAAATAAGTTGTTTGTCGGGATAATACTCAGCTTCTTTATTGTAATGTAGGAGTCTTGTACCCCTCCCTCTACCTTTCCTATGTGTGGCAGCTAGGTGACACAGTGGATAGAGCTCTAGCACTGCAATCAGGAGGACCCCAGTTTAATTCCAGCCTCTGATACTTTTCAGCTGTGTGTCTGAGCAAGTCACTTAATCCTATTGGCCTTAGTTCCTCATTTGTAAAGTGAGCTGAAGAAGAAAATGACAAACGAGTCCAGTATCTTTGCCAAAAACACCATATGGGGTCACAAGATGTTGGATACAACTGAAATAACTCAATAACAACAAATTTCTCACACTGTGCAATCACACTGGCTTTATTGAATGTTTCACCCTATTCTATTTTTTTTTATTTCCCCTTCCTCTAAATCACTTTTGGCATCTATCCATGGGATTCATATCTACCATTTTGCTTAACTATTTTTTTGATATCTACTTTTCAGAAGTGTAAAGTAAATATCTCAATATGCCAATTATCCACTTCTACAAGATCGTACCACTACTTCTAACAAGGTTTATTTCATATTTACATCAGTACTGATTCTGCTTTATTAACCAATATCTAAAGTCAGGATTAGATTTCATTAATTAGTTCCTCTATTTTCTAAATAAGGAAAATCATGAATTTATCAGATATTCTACTTTTAAAAGACACCTATGTCTAATAGATATATAGATACATGAAATTCCCTAACTTAATAGTATCTTATACTATATCAGTTCTATAACTATATTTGAACAGTTTGATCCATGCCCTTTTTATGACTCAAAAGTCTGTAAAATGTAATATGATTAAATAAATGAATGAAAAAAGCATTTATTTTATGTTTTCCATGTACCAATCACTGGAAATGCAGAAAAAAATTAATAAAGTACCTACTTTCAAAGAGTTTATATTCTAATGGGGGAGACGACACATGTAAAGCGATGGTGCCTAGGGAAGGACATTTTAGTTTGGGAAGTTAAAGAGATGTATGAAATAGATTGACATACCTTGTCCAGGAAAAATGGCAGAGTTGTTCTGATCATGGTTCCAGAACTAGAAAGGTAATTGAGAATACATGTGTTAGGGCATGTCTACTGGAGAGGAAAAATTTTAGGGCTGGAATTGGTTGGTTGGTTTGTTGTCCTTAGTCTTCAAAGAGGACCAAAATGACCATTAGCATGATCAAATGAAATTTCAGTGTATCCAAATGTGGCTGATCAGACAGATACGAACCTGCTCTCCCACATGTTGGATACAGATAGTCCATGTGAACTGGAGTAAAGCCTAGATAGAGTCTAGTTGGTAGCTAAGACAAGCCCAATTCAGTCTACAGTTATTCCTTCCACATCATAGCTTTCCCCATCATGGCTTATATATATTACAGGTTGGCATAAAAAAATTAAATAGAAATTTGAGGACAGTTTTACAGAAGTTGCAGATCACACACAAATGCCAGCAGATAACACAGAAAATGTTTAGAAACTCAGAAATACATAAAATATAGGTATAGTATTGTATAATATCAATCCAAATTTTTCAATAAGGTACTGTAAAGACTCCATAAAAGAAAAAGAAAAAAAATCAGACTTCTTTTTTGGTATAAAGGGAGGGTTAAAATATTTTACATGGATTTTCCAGATTGTTGGGGTACTGTGCCTCTAACCCCATTGCTGTGGAAGGGATAATTTGAAGGGATAACCAAGCATGGGAGTTATGGAAATTGAACACTAAATGCTCTTGGTTTCGGTTTCTTCTTATTTTTCATAACGGTATATATTTTGTTTGTCTCTCCTCCTACCCTTACCCAAACTTTCTCAAATTTATTCCACTCAAGCTCATGGATTTAGTCATTTAGGTAGCATATTCGATAGAAAACTTGATTTAGAGTCAGAAAAACTTGAGTACAAATAGTGCCTTTGACACTTCCTTGCTGTTTGATCCTGGACAAGTCACTTAATTTCTCTCAGCCTCAGTTCTCTCATCTGTAGAATAAGACAATTGGACTCAACAACCTCTAAAGTCCCTTTAACTCAAAACCTATAATTTATGTAGTGGGATATACCCTCTTAACTTATTACCCCTCTCTTCTGATCTAGTCTTTTTTAGTCCAATATGCTTTTTGTGCCTTAGCCAGTCTTCTATGCCTTCTCTTCCACATTTAACTTTTTCTGGAATCTCCTTTATCTAGAATGCCAATGGTAGGAAGTTTGTTGTCTGAGGACTTACAGTTTCCTAACATTAGCAATTTCTTGCCTGTGACCCCAGAGGTTGAAGGCTAATCAGCCCCACACAAATGGAACCACTACTCTCTACAAAACACATGTCTGTCTTGATGGACAGCTCCCTGTGGATGCTACTCTGCTATGTGAACTGAAGATAACTCCTGGAATTCCAGTGTAGTTTAATGATGTCCTAAGTACTAGGGGCAATGTCTAGCAAGATTGTCATGTATTCTTTCTCCTACTAAGGTATGAGGACCATTAGGGCTGAATCTCTGTTATGACATCCCTGGCTATACTTCCTGCCTGGCTTTCTATATTCTTCTTTAAGGGTATTAGTCTTGAATTCCCAGGGCCAATATTCAGTCATTAGACTTTTATTAGGCACTACTATGTGCCAGGCACTGTGCTAAATCCTGAGGATACAAATGCAAATTTAAAAAAGACAGTCCTAGAAATCAAGTAGCTTATAATTTAGTTAGAGAAGACAACATGTAAATGGAGCTGGAAAGGGTGGAGAGAGAGTAAGGGACAAGGTACTCATTGTAGGGGCATGTTAGAGATTCCCACAGAAATACAAAAGCAGTGTAGCTGGTGAGAAATGGGAAGGGAAAAAACAAAGTGTACTGAACCCTCTCTTTAAATGAAGGGTCTTGTTCTAAGGCCCTGACTTCTAATCACAGAATCCAAGGGCACCAATAGTAGGCAGATTCAGTCTTGCAGTTTGATGAAATTTCCCTGTGATGAATTTCCTGGGGGAAGGAAAGTATGTTGGAGGGTTCTAGAGAAGTCCAAAAGCAGTGTGGCAGGTAAGAAATGGGGAGAAAACTTGTTCTGAACCCGATTTTTAAACAACGATCCCAGGTCCCAAGGTCTTACTTAGTTACAAATTGGCCCCAGTGTGTGAAGTTCACATGTAGCCCCAGTATAGTATTCTTCCCTTGTTTCCCCTTCCACTATCTCTCAGGCATATCCATTTGAGTCACATGGCCTTTTCTTACATTCACCAAATAAATGGGCTTGTTGCTTTCAGAATCCACTGGCTCACCTAATTCTGCGAAGTCCCTCTGTTCACAGGAATCCCTTGCTAGTTTTTGGTTTGTCAGGTGCACTTGTACCCTAGCATCTCCAAACAATAAAGCTTTGTTAAGTTGAATTCCACCATACATGTTTCTTTGAATATGAAACAAAGTTCATTAATATATTCTAGTCAGAAGTCCTACATTTTAATGTTTTCTATGGCATCACATTTACTATTGTGCCAAAAATAAAAGTTCAATGATTTAATTTACATTCTATGCTTTTAAATATATAAGTGTAAGTTATCTCAGATGACTGGCAGTGTTCTCTACTGTCTTTTTATGTTTCCTCTTTTGAAGTGGTTCTTTCTAGAGGAGGTGCTTTTTAGAGGAGGACTCAAATATTAGACTGTCTACCAAACTGAAAGTCTAAAGAGCTGTTGTGTGACCTCATTGCTGTATGCCTACAAAACCTGAATAATATACTAGTGTCATTCCAGGAAACTGAATCATTTCCATTTGAATTGTCTTAGGAGGATCTGAAGATCACCTGGTAAGATAAGATATTCCATAGGGAAGTTCATCCTTGAACTGAACTGCCTCTTATGAATAACCAGGCTTTCATCTGCTATTCTCAGAACCCTCTGAACCTTTCTCAGCTGCTGTTATCAGTTCTATATAGTAGGTACTGTCCTATCATCCTTCAAGTTACCCATCCCCACACATACATATACATTAAGAAGCAGAAGGTTACCAATGGGAAAATAGGATTATACATGGAAAGAACACAGGTTGGATCTTGACTATAATGATATATTCAATTATTAAGCCCATCCAAACTTAATATTCAATTATCATCATCATTTATAAGACACACACACACACACACACACAAGAATATGTGTATCAATCAGTCAATAAGTGTTTTGTTTTGTTTTATTTTCTGGCAGATACATGTCAGGCACTGGGGATATAAATACAATATGAAATAAAATAAAAGAACCTTAAATCAAAATGAGTGTATTTTATAATGGGAGAAATTAATACATATCAAATAAACAATTGAAATGTGAATGTTATAAACACAAATATAAACAAAATAGTTAACAAGATTATTTGGAAGATTGAGCACAATGTTTGAGGGGATCAGGTAAAGATTCATGTAGAACATGGTGTCTGTGCTGAGTTTTAACAGAAGATAGGGACTCTGTGGGAAAGACAAGAAAATACTCCAGGCATGTGGGAGAGTCACTGAAAAGATAAAAAGACAAGGGATGGAGTGTCCTGTGGGTGGAATAAGGAGAAGTCCAGTTTGGTTGGACAGCAAGACTGTGGGAGGCCAAGTAATGCTCAACCCTGGAAAAACAGGTTGGGGAAAAGAGTAAGACTGTGCCCTGGTGATGAGCTACTTGAGAAAAGATGGAGAAAGGCTTACTGGTCAGTATTCTATAGCTACCAAATTTTGATTAGGTAGAAAATGTTGATTGAGTGGATTTAGAGAGGAGATTACTGAGGGAAAGAAATAAGGGGAATATCTGGAAGTGACAAAGGAGAGTAAGGAAACACGAATGATTTGACTAGGATAACGTAACGTATGACAAGACCAGCAAGCAGGACTTCCTGACCACAAAATTGGTCCTCTATCCATTATGCCATGCTCTCATATTTTTGGATGGATACACACACACATGCATGTAAATATATACGTACATGCATATGCATGTGTGTGAAACACATGCAGATATGCATTTGGTGTCTAGATATTTGCATACGTGTATGCTTGTGGATATATCTCATTGCATACATATTTGTAGTGTTAAATATGTGTGTGCATATATATGTACAGGTAAGAACATTCATTATCTTTGAACAAGACATATACATTGTTTTAGAGTAATCTTGTCTTCACATGAATTTGAATTTTGATTTTCTCCTCCCTTCTACTCTGAATCTCAAAGTAATACCAAACCCCGTTTATAGTGGCTCACTTGTAGCATGTTATTTGACAAATCATTTCAAATATCTACCTCCCCAGGATGGCCTGTGTACCAGGAATTTCAAACCTGGAGAGTATGTGGCCATAATTAAGGGAGTGACATAGGAAGCCAAGACTATCCTTAGGTAATGATCCCCCACAGAGAGATAAATGCCAAGACAAAGCAGGGGACTTTGGTTCTGTTAATATGTTCTAATGGCGATGGCTTTATTTCAGCTCTACCAGCCAAGTTGTGCAATCGGTATATATGTGTCAGAGAGACCCTGCATAGGCTTGGCAGCTGCCTGCCTGCTTCTCTGGACAGCTTTGTTTGGTCCCACACAAACCTCAGTAATTAGCTTAGCAATTTTGTCAATAAGAGTTTTTGAAGGCTAAATTGTAGTCATTGAAACTGAGTTTAAGCATTCCCCCCTACTGCTGTAGGTATTTTATTTCATTTTCTTTCTTTATGGAGAAATAACAAATTAGAGAAGACTGAGATCAGACCAGATGACTCCATCTCCTGTTGAATAAAGCAGACATCTTTAACCTTGGCAGAAGAAAAATGAAAGAACTCTGATTCTCCATTACCTACATCCCATCCCCACCTTTTAATAAATTTGTGTCTGAATCATTAGGATGATTTGAGAAAAGATGAACGTGAAAAGTGACATAGACACAGTTCCCTCTCATTGTTCTGGCTGGCTGGCCTTTTTGAAGGTTCAGATTTTTCATCCACAGTTGCCTCAGGAGTAAGCAATACTCAAAATCTATGCAAACCTCTTTAGGAAGGTATCTCTGAAGTCTGCATTCTTATAAGTACTCCTGGTCTCATGGAATCCTTGTGTTTTCAGGAGGTTTCCCAGCAAGTGAACTTTTGTTAGCTGAATCATATTTTTCCATTGACTCTCACTACAAGTTCAATTCAACCATTCAACATTAAAAAGCACCAACCATGTACCAGGCATTGTGCCAGGTGCTAGGGAGAAGAGACCCTATAAGGTCACAGATGTGTTTGTTTGAATACTTTAAAATGCAAAAATTCTTTTTACACCACTCTTTTCCTTATAAAATGATTACTAATATTTATTAATTAAAATTATTCTCAAATCCAATGTACTTTTAAGTATAAATAAGATTGGGTTTTATCCCATGACTTAATTGTAATAGAAGACTTTGATGTGAACCAACTTTCTCTAGCAATGCACCTTTTCTAAAGTTATCTAGAACAATAACAGGTCAAAAGTCTTGCCAAGGATCACATTGTATATCTCAGAGGCTGTTGTTTTTGTTTTCTGTCCTTTGTTGTCAAAGAGGACCATATCAGGAAGGTGATGCCATGACTTACAAGTGAATTGTATTTAAGTGAAGCAGGGCTATGCAAAGTCATCAGCCTCACTCTCTCTCTGGAGCCATCTGGGTCCATAAAGATCAGATGGCCCATCTCAGAAGCAGAATTTAAATTCAGAAGTTTCTGAATTTGAGACTAATTCTCTATCCACTATGATGTTGTTCTCACTGTTTTCTCTATTTAATTAGTCATTTTATATCAATTAAAATTTCCTAACAATGCTATTCCAAAGTGGAATGGGTTACCTTGAGAAGCGATAGATTCCTTGAAGGTCATCAATCAGAGTTTGGATAACCACTTGTGGTGATTCCTTTTAAGTATGAGTTGGACTAGATGACAACTGAGGTTCCTTCTAGCTCACAAATTCTGCAATTTTTTGACACTTAAAATATTAAAAAAAACATTCAAAATAGTACAATCTTATAATAAAAAAAAATCACAAAGACAAATAGTGAGAGGGACAGCACCTGATTTTATGGTTATTTGCT
This sequence comes from Notamacropus eugenii, assembly GCF_028372415.1. NCBI lineage: Eukaryota > Metazoa > Chordata > Mammalia > Diprotodontia > Macropodidae > Notamacropus > Notamacropus eugenii. The sequence continues at coordinate 386,587,654 of NC_092876.1, forward strand.
TCACCTTCCTCTCCCACTACAATAATAGTGATCCCTGAAATTTGGTAATTTTTCTAATCTTTTTTTATTGTTGTATAAAACTGTAATTTCATCCAAATAGGGACATCTCAGTGAAAAAACTCCCTTCTACCAATGTAGATCAGTAAGGAATTGACTGACTGAGTTGTCCAGTTTGTTTCACTGGTAGAACATCTGCCTAATTCTTTCCCATTGTTTGAGTCTAGTTCTTGGGTTCTGTTCTTTGTTTTTGTGGGGTTTTTTAACCTCTCACTAATAATATATCTATAACATCTCACTGTAATAGTCTTAGGAGGAGACAGAAGTTAGCTACTAAAATAGTCCAATACTCACTTCATAATGTCATATGTCTACTACGACTTGAACTTCTCCATCAGCCGTTTGACATTTGGCAAGTGTTAGCAAGTAGCAGCTCATTCCTGTGTTCACCATTATGCTTCCACCTATCTGCACAGGTTTACTGGACTAAATGTTAATCATTATCACATCTGATGTAATTGCCATATATGAAGTAGGGTTAGTCATGCATTCGGATGGTAGTAATGTCAGGAATACAAAGGGCAGCATGAGTATCCCAAATACTGCTTGAAGAGAACCTGCACATTTGCTTAAGAATCCATGAAGTTCATGGTCTTTTGAAGAGGATTATTAAGTATAGATAGCTGTTTGTGACTCTTTAACTTCAAACTCACTTAGCTAGACTTTTGCATTGGTATGATTTCTTTTGGCTTTATAGATCAGTGTGGCTGAGAAGACAAAGAAATGAAAAGAAAATTATCTCACATAAATGAAAAGTGCTGGCCTGGGTCTCCATTAGTTTAGGTTCAGTGTTGAAATGAGGCACTCATATGTCATTCAGCAGCTAACAAAGGGAGGTTTATTTAGTTATTGTACAGAAAAGATATTTAATAAGGATATTGAGGGATTCAGCTTGGCTATGCATGGTCTCCCTCATCTCTATACTGAAATGTTCAGCCAGTTTTCCCAGCCTCAGCACATCTGCTGAATCTGAAGGGCCCTGGCCACGTGTAATATTTTTGTGAACTTAAATGACCAAAAGATCACATCAATCCAGCTAGCAGGAAGTGGTGTCAGTGGAGATGTGGCTTGACCATTAACTCTCAGCAAATCATGTCAGGAACAGCTTCCTTTTCTCTTAGTGGGGGGAAAAACTGGCCTAGCTATGTGGATGCAGATGGGGGAAGGAACCAGGGTAGACATTGATCTTATTGTCCATATGTAGTACAAAATGGTAAAGTGACATACGATGAAATTCTCACAATTACAAAGTTAGCACTTGACACAATTGAAACTGCTTTGAGAAAAAGCTGAGAACAGCCTTTTATAAATTTTATTCCATGAGGTAGCTTATTTCTTTCCTTTGTTATACTCTGGTAGCATTGAAAAAAAGAAATTATAAAGAATGAAAAAAATTGACTGGTAGTTCAAATATAGCAAAAAAACCAGCCACACACACACACACACACACACACACGCATACACACACAAATCTAAAATGGATGAAGGGAAGGCATATTTACCCTAAGAGACCTAATCAACTTGACATCAAAAGAACCAATTTTAAATGAGTATTGTGTGATGTTACCAGTTTAATAGTAACTTTCTTATTTATTCCAGTCAGTAGTGCATACTATTTATCCATTTGAATAAATAAGAAAATACTGTCTTCTTACAAACCTAGCTACAGGTTTGTATACTTCTCCTTACTAGAAGATAGGCTAGCAGATGATTGTTGACTTGGACTGTAGTAAATCATGAAGATAAGGGAGTGATCTGCATGAGTATAAAGAGCATTTATTTTGGGAAAATTATGGATCCTTCAAATACAGAATTGCTTCTATACTTACATAAGGGTAGCTAGGTAGATGGTACAATGGATAGAGCCGTAGCTCTGGAGTTGGGAGGACCTGAGTTCTAATCTGGCTTTAGGCACTTGCTAGTTGTATGACCCTAGGCAAGTCACTTAATCCTGATTGCCCCAAAATCTATAGAAGTGAATGTCTGCAATAAATTTTCAATGGATAACATTTTTTCATGGTGGCAGCATGCCATAGTAGACTACTATGTTTAGAGGTCAGGAAAAATTGAACTCAAATTTCTCCTCTGATCTTTATTCCTAGTTCTGTGACCCTGTACAATTCACTTAACTTCTCTGTATCCCTAGAAGGTCTGAAGAGCTTGTCTATGAAGTCAAATGTAGTGTGTACCTTGTTCTACTTGAGGAAGTTATCTACACTAACAAAATCATAGGTGCTCCCCAAATTCAAGTGAAGTTGCCTTTAAGATGATAATTCCATAGCACCTTATGAAAGAGTAGAATTATTCAGAATCATAACTGTTATCTTAAGTATGATGTTTTTATTGATATAACTAAATCATCACCAGAATTGGGATACAAGTGGACAGTTTCTCCTCACTCTCAGAATCTCATTCCTACCTGAATGAGTTCCTTATAAAATAATGGATGAATACACCACAGATGCAAAGATATGGACTCACACTAAAAAGTGTTCACACCTGAAGTGACTAGACCCTAGCACAATCATCTCTATTGTTTGAGTAACTTTAATGGATATTATAGATTGCCACAAAGATCAATTTGACAGCAGCAATGGGGACCAATTGTAATGGTGAAAAAGATAGTCATGCCAGGACCTAATTTAATGATTTCATATGAAATGGTCCATAAGCAAGATCATTAGTATTTTAGAACTCTGAAAATCTAATTTTTATTCAATATAACCATCTTTGAGGTATGGTACCTCTATTTTATAGATCTAGAAATTTAGGTCAAGAAGTTTTATGACTTGCTCAGGATTATACAAAATATAGAAACTTAAGTCAAACCCACGTCCATGGACATTTTAGCCCCTTAATAATCTCAATGCCATACATGAGGTTGTCCAAGGTAGTCTATGAAGAGTTTTACTGTTTGTTTTCTTCCATTTTGAGGTTTTGTTCCCCTCTTACCCAGGCTGGAAGGGCAGCAGCCACTCACCAGGCAGGTCCCATTACTGGTAGGCAAAGCAGTTTTTATTTGTTCCGTTTCTGACCTGGGGCAGTTTGTACCTTCTCAGGTAGCCTGGTGTCACCCTCTCTTGTTGGGGCATTCATTATATTGGTGCTGGACTGAATTTGGAAATTTGATTGGCATTGTCTACTCTCTGCAACTCAGATGTCCTGAGCTAAAGTCTCAGCTTCTACAACAGTAAGAATTAAAGGTTCATAACACCAACCTTTGCATATCTGTGAAGATGTTTGCGAGAAGAGTAGTTTACTCCCCCACCCAAGATATATATTTCTATGTGTACACATAAGACATATCTGTCTATCCACATATATCTATATCTACCCACGCACATATCCCACATAAAATTAGATAGGCTTTAAAACCTTTTCTTCTTTTGGATATTATTTGTGATGGAAACTAATCATGCATGTAGAAAATAAGTAGATAAATTGGTTAAATATAGCTTAAATGAGATACTCCCCACATGCTCACTTACAGTCCATATCAAATTAGAAGTTATAAACTTTTTCCATTTGGTTCTTATTTATGTGGAGCTTAATATTGTGTGTGTGTGTGTGTGTGTGTGTGTAAACAATTAGTAGGTAAATGTTAGGGCTCTATTTCTGACTCTGTGGACATCTTCTCACCTTAGGAGGTCTCTCTGACCATCCTTATTTCCCACCCCTTCATTGCTCCCTCTTTCCCTTGGTGAGATTCTCCTGAAATTTTAATTTCAGTACCAGCCATCCTTAATGCTCCATGACTAACTTTTGGTGCTATAGATTTTGACTCCATCCCCCTGCATAGGGAAACTTTTCCTTTTCTCCTCCCCACCAATTTTCAATTTTCTTCTGTGTATCATTTCCCAATTAGATTTTAAACTCCACAAGGGAAGAGACTATTTTTTTTTTCATTTTGCTTTTATTTTTATTGCTAGAGTTTAGTATAGTTCCTGGCACATGGTAAGTACTTAAAAAGTCCTTATTCACTTAACATAAATACATTGTAGATAAAACAAACAGACCACAAATCTAACTTTATGTTATGCCAAGGTGACTTTTCTGATCATTTCAGAAAAAATTCACCCCCTGATCAGTTAGTTCTAGGGCTTCCCCTATTACCTCCAGAATAAAAAATGAACTCCCCTTTGTGGATTTAAAACTCTTTAAAATTTGGCCCCGTTCTGCCTTTCTATTCTTATTCCTTACTCTCCTCTGTGCATCCTAAAACTAAACTACACTGTCCCACTTGTTGTTATTCTAATATTCTAATCTCCGTCTTCAGCTTCTATGCCTTTGCACTAGCACAGTCTCATACTAGGAATGCTCTGTCCTTTGACCTCTACCTCTTATTTCTCTTGACTTCCAAGTCAACTCAAATCTCATCTCCCTCAGGCATTCTTTTTCAATCACCCCAGCTGCCGATGTCTCCCTTTCAGAGGACCCTCACATGAACTGCATACAAAATATATATATATGTATATATATATACATATATATATATATATTACACACACACATATATGTATATTTTCTGTCTAGCTATTAATAGGTTATCTTCTTTATTAAAATGCAGTCTTTGTCAGGGCAAGGATTGTCTTTTTGTCTTTCTCTGTATCCCCATTGCTCAACTTGACAGATGCTATAATAAATGTCTGTTGATGACTTGAATGTATCTATAGATGGTTACTTTGGATATCTGTTCTTACAGGGAAATTAAGGAATAAATACTGGCTTTATACTCAGATGACCTGGGTTCAAATCCTGTCTGTGATACTTATATCCTGTGTGACTCTGGGCAAGTCACTTAAGTTCTTGAAGTCTCAGTTTCTTCAATGGAAAAACAATGACGTTGGAGGGGAAATATGTCCTCTGAGATCCCTCCCAGCTCCAGAGCTATAAAGTATAAATGATGGGGACAAGAAAATCTTTGTACATCTTAAAAACACAAGGAGATTATAACATATAAGGTTCCATTACAGATGGACACCAAAAGGAGGATTCACAGATGATAAAGTCCCCCATATTGTTTTCTCAGTGCAGCAGTGGTTGGGGATAGGGGATTCAGTGAGGCCTGCCAGAGTGAAGGCACTGAGACAGCTGGCTGTAGAACTCTGTGAACTGGAAAGGCCCACAGATGGTCTGTAAACTGCATGCTAGGAAGCTTGCTTTTTGATACAGCGAAATTATAAGAACCAAGGAGGAAAGAGAATAGGTGAGATCAAGTGATAAGGATGGAAAGAGCCAGAAGGTTTCTCACTCATATAAATAAGTGCTGAGTAGCATTAGGCTGCGCATGAAGTGTGAAAGCCCCTGGAGATCGAGTAAAAGCGAAGACAGAATTACATTTGCAAGAGATCTGAGACTGGGGATCATTATCTATTCAGCTATATCATATGGAATCAGAACCTAGTCTGGACATTGACACAAAAGGAAGCAAATTTTGACTCACCCTCCAAGCTGCCTCTCAGGCATTGATATATCCTGGATTTCATTAAAAATTTGACATTGAGTTTAGATCAGTGAGTTTATCCTAAAACAGTGTCTTATTTGAAGCAAATGAAAACATCACTTCTAACCACAGCGGGTTGACTCTCCTGACAAAGTAACTGCCAACTTTTTAATGAAAATTCCTGTGTCAGGGACTTGCCAAGATTTGAGGAGAGCGTTTTGGGCCATTATAAAACTGGCATCCATTATCATTTCAACCCTCAGTTATTACATTTGTATGCACAGCAAAACCTTCATGTGGGAATTGTGTGCAGTAATGATACAGTTTGAACCCTTTCATTCTAGCTCTTCAAAGATTTTAGCATCTAAGGAAAAACACAAAAAAATAGACCTTATTATTGACATTCATTGTTTATACACATGAGTGGTAGAAAGTCTCTCCCTCTGGTCCCTTCCCCACCACTCAAGAAGGCAAGCAGTAGGATACGGATTATATATATAAAGTCTTGCAAAATATATTTCCATATTAGTCATATTGTGAAAGGAAAATTAGAAAAAAATCACAAGAAAAAGAAAGTTCAAAAATAAACAAGAAAAATAAAGTTCAAAAAGTATGTCTTCATTCAATTCATCAGTTTTTTCTCTCTCTCTGTAAGTGGATAGCAATTTTCATCATGGGTTCTTTGAAATTATCTTGGATCATTGTCTTGATCAATGTGGCTAAGTTTTTAATAGTTGATCATACTTTCACTATTTCTGTTCTCCTGATTCTGATCACTTCATTTTTCATCAGTTCACGTAAGTCTTCCCAGTTTTTTTTATAGTACAATAGTATTCCATCACGATCATTTGCCACAAGTTGTTCAGCTGTTCCCCCAAATGATACGCATTCCTTCAATTTCCAATTTTTTTGCCACCACAGAAAAGAGCTGCTATAAATACTTTTGTACAAATAGGTTCTTTTCCCTTTTTTTGTATTTTTGGGATACCGATTTAGTAGTAACATTGCTGGATCAAAGGGTATGGACAGTTTTATAACTCTTTGGGCTTAATTCCAAACTGTTCTTCAGAATGGTTGGACTAATTCACAACAGTACATTAATGAAGATGAGTCTTCCATACTTCAGGCAAGCACTTTATCCGCTGTGCCATAGGCTGCCAAGTTATACAATATACAGTAGTAAATGACTATAGTAATCTAATATTTAATAAACCCAAAGTTTCAAGCTCTTCCGGTAAGAACTCATCATTTGACAAAAATTGATGGGAAAACTGAAAGTAGTTTGTTAAAAACTAGATATATACCAATATCTCACACCATATACTAAGAAAAGGTCAAAATGGATAAATGATTTAGACACAAAGGGTAATTATTAAAGTCAGGATTCAAACCCATGTCCTTTTACTCTAGGCAGCCTGCTGGCATAGTGGATAGAGCACCAGCCCTGGAGTCAGGAAGACCTGGGTTCAAATCTGGTTTCAGACACCAGCTGTGTGACCGTAGATAAATCATTTAGCCTTGTTAACCTTCTGTTCTTCACTTGTAAAATGAACTGGAGAAGAAAATGGGATTCCAATATAAAAGCATTGGCAAAGGCCAAGCAAACCCAAAAAGGGATCACAGTCATACATGACTGAAATAACTGAACAACAACAATGAATTTTATACTTCATCTCTTTCAATGATCCACCACTCCATTTCTTAGTCAATAAGATTGTTTTCATGATTACCACTTTGTAGTATAACTAATACTTACTTAATATTTGAAAGTTTGAAATGTTCTTTATATACATTAGTACACTAGATCTTTGCAACAAATCAGGTAATATTACAATTATTGATATTCCAGTTTTGTAAGTAAACAGATTGGAGGATGGGAAGCTAATTGACTTGCCCAGGATCACACAGTTCATAATTGTCAAAGTGGGAATTGGAACTCAGATCTTCCTTTTAATGCTCTGCTAAATCATATTATCTTAAAATAATATGAAATTCTAACTATTTAACATGATATTTTTCATCAACTAATACCAAGTGAAATAAAAATACAGAAATCTAGAAGCTGCCAGTTGGTGTACATTTGGGAATTTCATGTTTTATACACTGGAATTTCTACCAGCATACTTATGGTTTGCTCCCCACCAGGAATTTAAACACAACATAAATCAGAATGCAAATTAAGCTGATATTTGTTGAAAACATGAAATCATGACACTTAAGCTCAATGAGAGGCATCAGCAATAGTATAGACTGCCTTACTAGACAGAAATGATCTTATCATGAAATCAAAATCAAACAATGTTTCATAGTAAAGTGTTACTATAAGACGATTCTCTTTTCAAGAGCCACCAGTTGAATTGTTTTAGAAAACCAATATGTAGGTAGGTTAAATTTAAAAGCACATCTTTCCCCCCTCTCCAATGCTCCCTCATGTATAACAAAACCTTCCAAATTGCTTAAAATGACAATGCTAACTAATGGTGTTAAGTGACAAAAATAAAATCTTCATACACTAAAAATGCCTGTCCTTTTTTACTGGAGCCAAGAAGAGGAAAAAAAAAAACATAGAAGGTTCAGGGGATGGAGGGATGAAACTGTGGTATATTATAAAATTAACTTCTTTATCTTACAATATTCATTTATTTTTCTCCAGAGTTTTTAAGTAAAGTTGAAATGGGCACCCATGTTATCTAGAACTTCTTATCATTTAACTCTCTCCCCACAAACATTTTAGAGAGTGAGAGTTCTTTTGATTTATGGGGTTTTTTCATTAATCTTACTGACATGTAAATGCTGTTATTTAGGACTGTTTTAAGGGAATATTTTGCTCTGAAACACAGCACTTAGGATATTATAATGCAGTAAGACAAATGAGAGTACAATTTTGTGGAAGTTCCCTGGAGGATTTAAACCTTTTCCAATAGTGAAATGGCTGCATTTTCCACTGTTTAAACTAAAAAAGAAAATGATGAGCTAAGACTCTTTTCCTTAGTATTTCAGCTTAATTCATTCTTTTCCAATATTAGAGTTTTAGTCACATTCTTAAGCCTGAGATATTTCCTTCTATTTCTCCTCTGTTTTGTTTGTCTGTTTGTTGCATTTTCTCTTCTCCTTCCTCACATCCTCGGTTCATTTGCCTAAGTTCCTAGTTTCCTTCCTTTATTTTACTCTATATACTTTTCTTTAATTAAAATAACTTTCCTCTTTTATCATTCTAGATTCACAAAATCCTGAAAGGTCCTCCTCTTCCTTCTTTTTCTTCCTCTTCCCCTTCTCTTTCTTCCCCTCTTTCCCTCTCTCCTTATCCAACTTCATTGTCCTAACAAAATACAAAAGAATACTTCTTTTTACTTACTACCTTTATACTTTTATCACCGTCCAAATCACTTGATATTCCTTAGAACCTTGACCTAGTATCCTATCTTTCCCCAACTCCTCTGCAATTGCTCTCTCCAAAGTCACCAAAGACCTCACAATTATGATTCAGTAAAAAGGACACTGTCTATGAAGTCAGAACTGGGTTTAGGTCTCACCTCTCATGTGAACTACATGTGTAACCCTCCATGGACCTGAGTTTCCTGAATTGTAAAATGGAGGAGTTGGAGTAGAAACCTTCTAAACTTCCTTACATCTCTAGATCTATGAGCTTATGAAATCAAATGACCTTTTCTCAGTCCTCATCTTCCTGACCTTTGGAACTTCTAACCAATTGCTGGCTATTCCCTTCTCTATTGGTTTCTGTGAGATTGTTTGCCTATGTAGCTATTCCTTACCAATTTCTTTCATTAATTAATTGCATCATCTAAGAAAATACGTTCCTCAAGACTCTGTTCTAGACCCTCTTATTTCTTTATTTTCTCTCCCATATAATTTCATCTCCTTCCATGGTTTGAATGATCACTTCTATGAAGATGTCTCCCAAATCATTATATCTAACATGAATTTTTCCAGTTAACTCCAGTAACATCTCCAACTGCTTAATGGACAAAGGGAAAGCTAGCACCTCTGGTATGAGGGCTTGCCAAACCCTTTTCAGGTCTACTTATCCACCTTTGATATTCACCTGTCACCTAACTGTCACCCGTGGCTCCACAAAACTGCAGCAGGTTGTGTATCCACAATCTAGTAAACTGTCTCAGCAGATGAGATAAACAGCATTGAGAGTAACTGATGGTATTCAAATCATTGGTGAATTAGGGAGGTGTCTACCCTAAGCATGTGAAGACTTTCCCTGGTGGAATGGTTTGATGAGAACAATTTGTACTAATGACCATGAAGGTAACAGAAGCACATGCTGTGGAGTATTTAGAAACCAAAGTATCCACTATATCCAGAGTCATTTCCAATCATTTTGACTTTTGCCTTTCTCCTGAACTTTTGTGACTGAAAGAGAGAGTGAGGCAGATGACTTGGTGCAATTCTGCCTCATTTAAATCCAATTTGCATATGAATCAAGACACCATTCCATGATGCCTCTGGTCCTCATCAAAAATGAAGTAGAAAGAACACCAGTAAAATCTATCTCTTGGTGTGGCAGGGGAGGCGGCAGCAGTAGCAGTGAGTGGGAAATGGTGGAGTATTTGGCCTCCATTTTCGGCACAGAGAAAGACAAAGTCAACTGTTCATTTTATTTCAGAATTGGAGTTTGTCATCATGGAGACAGATGTTCCCGGTCGCATAATAAACCAACCTTTAGCCAGACCATTGCCCTCTTGAACATTTACTGTAACCCTCAAAACTCTTCCCAGTCTGCTGACGGTTTGCGCTGTGCAGTGTGATGTCGAAATGCAAGAACACTATGATGAAATTTTTTGAGGAGGTTTTTACAGAAATGGAAGAAAAGTATGGTGAAGTTGAGGAGATGAATGTTTGTGATGACCTTGGGGATCATCTTGTTGGAAATGTATATGTAAAGTTTCGCCGTGAAGAAGATGCAGAAAAGGCTGTCATTGACTTAAACAATCGCTGGTTTAATGGACAGACAATTCATGCAGAGCTTTCACCTGTAACTGACTTCAGAGAAGCTTGCTGTAGCCAATATGAGATGGGAGAATGTACTCGAGGAGGCTTCTGTAACTTTATGCATCTGAAACCCATCTCTAGAGAACTACAACGAGAGTTGTATGGGCATCGTCGTAAGAAGCATAGATCCCAATCAAGATCTCGTGAGCATTGTTCTCGATTGAGAGATCGTGGCCATGGTGGTGGTGGCGGTGGCAGTGGCAATGGAGGAGATGGTAGCGAAGGCGGTGGTGGTGGCAGGGAACTTGACAGGAGGCGTTAAAGAGATTGTGAAAGATCTGGTCGATTCTGAGCTGTACCATTGTAACTGTATGTCTACTAGAAAGTCTTGTAGTTGATTGACCAAACAAAGTTCAAAATGGGAATTTTTTTCTAAAAAACAACAAAACAAAAAAAAAAAAGATGGGGTTCTGAATAAAATTTGTAGTGATACAGTAAAAAAAAAAATCTACCTCTCATCCTAACTTCACTATTTTTGTTAATGGTATTGTTCTATCAGTCACCCTGTTGGCAAAAAAAAAATAGAGTCATCTTTGAATCTTCACTCTGCCTCACCCCTTCAACTCAATCAGTATCCAAGTCCTGTGAACATTGCCTCTACTCTTTCACATTTGCTTGTTTATTTTCTTTGGGTCTTTTTTTGTTTGTTTGTTTCCTTTTGCAATAACCTACCTACTCTACGTGCTTCCAGTCTCTCAACTCTTCAGTCATTAGAAATGTATTTGCTCTTCCTTGTAGTCTAGTTCTTGCTTTTCAGAATCATCAATTATAATGATATATTTAATCTGTTTTTCTTTTCTGTCCCAAGGAGTGGATTAACCTTCTAGCCCAATGATTTCTCAGGACCTTGTCATTATTAAATTACTTTATTAAATAATCTCTAGTTTGAGCCTCGTCTTGTGTTGGGAGTGGTATGTGATTACATGAAGGCCTCCAGCATCTTAGCTACTCACAATAATAGGCATTTCCTTTCCCTCTGTTGAAATGAAGTTTCAGGGTTGTTTTTTTTTTTGAGTTAGACACCTGAGCTTGTTTTCCCTTTAAAGGTATTTCTCAAAATAACCACAAAAAAATCCTTCAATCTTATTTTAACTTCTTCCTTTTTTGGAGAAGATTTCAGTGGCTTCAACCTTTCCATGAACCCTATGTTAACTGTACTAAAAAAATTGATCAATTATTTTTTTAGAAAAATCAGATTACTGAAAAAGTCAAAAGAGTAAAATTTTAAAAAGATACAAGTACTTTCACTATTTAACAATACCTTTTTACTGGTGTACAGTGTTCTGCAGTATATAAAATGATTGTTCAAGGACAAAAAGTGAAAATGTTAATTATATTAAATATCTCTAAAGGTCTGTTATCGAAGATAGAGAGGGAACCAATAATGACATATATACTAAGAGATGCTCCAATGCATAAAAGGTCAAAGAATATGAACAAATAATTCTCAAAAAATTCCAATTATTATCAACCACATGAAAGATTGTTCCAAATCATTAATAAGAAAAATTCTAATCAAACAACTCTGAGGCATCACTCTTTAGCTAGTCACCTAAGGAAGATGATAATAGATGGAAATCATCAACTTTGAAGAATTTGTACAAAAATAGGCACACTACTGCTCTGTGGTAGAACTATGAATTAATTCAACAATTCTGGAAAGAAATTGCAAATTACACTAAGAAAATTACTAATATGATCATACCCTTTGTGGTAAAAACAACTTCTTAACTCCTCCCCTCATATAAGTTAGAATAATTTTTCCTTAAAAGTACTGAAACATTCCTTGAGACTTGGTTGTCTCAGGAGTCTAAGAGTAGATTATCAATGTTATTTCCTAATCACCTAAGTACATGGGGGTGGTAGTCTTGGTGACTTGACTGGTGGGTCACAATGAGTAACTCAAGCAAAGAAACTTTGCTCCATTGAATCAACTCAAAATGTCCTCAATGCCTTCTTGAATACCTTTCACCTATATGGTTAAGTAAATCTTTGATTAATGGTTGAATGAATTATTAGTGTCTCATTTTTGTTTCAGTATTAAACTTAAACTATCACGTGACTGGCCTGAATCAGGCATAACCCAGCAGAACCTTTGGCTTAAAGATTCTATTGATAAGTATATAATGCACAGTTTAAATATAGAAATACAACAAAGTATTCATAGCAATGCATTTTCTAGTAGTAAAGAAACAGAAATACAGTAGATTCCAATGCATTGGAGAATGGATATATATGAATGTACTATAATATTACTAGACCATTAGAAATGGTGAATATGATGGATAAAATTAAAAAATGAGAAGACATATGAATTAATATAAAGTAAAGTAAGCAGAATCAAGAAAACAAGATGCATAACAACTAAAAAATATAAATTGAAAGAATGACAACCATAAAAATAAAAATGAAACTGAAATCAGTACAGTTATAATGATCAAAATTTCTCTGAAGAAATGAGATGTACTTAACTGTCTTCTTTGAGAGATGGAAGACTAAGGTTATGAGGCATTGTATACTCTGTCAGACTAGATTTCTGTGTTGGTTGATTTTAATGAACTGCTTTTTAAAAAAATTTCTATTGCTTTTATATTCTTTCTTACAAAGAATAAATGGATGAGTCTCTGAGGAGAGAAGGTTGGGGGATATAAAAAGTTAAGGTGATATAAAAACAAAGAAAAACAGGGTTACAATGTTACAAAACAAAGTAAACAATTCTCAAATGTATAAATGATGTCAGAAATGGGGCGAAACATTTACTACAGGCGAAATTGCTAATATCAATAAAGAAGAAAGAGAGCTTACACATTAATTTTATTTATCTAATTTCTCCCCTTAAACTCAAAACCATAACTAGGTTAAAGTTCCAGGATGCTGACATTTGTGGCCAGAGACTGTGTTTCTTGTCAGCTCTTGTCAGGGCTTGGTGAGAAAGTCCTCTCTTCAAAGTCCTCTGCCAACCTGTGCTATAGGGCATATATGTCATCCCCAGGGCCCTGTCATCATGACTCCATTTTCCTAAGCCAACCTCATTATTTAGAAATGGTCCAAGATGCAACATTGGCAACAGTCAGACCATCCCTAAAATTTTTGGTAGAGTCATGTAAGAATTTGACTTAGAAAGATGTAATAGAAATTTTGTATATGAAGAAATTCTTCTTAGGAGAAACATTTCCTTGGTCTTAAAAGAAAAAAAGAATTTACCTGAGCCTGTATAATTTCATTCCATAAAATAGAACTCCTTTAAAGAGTTGATCCAATGGATTTGCAAACTCAACAAAGTATGAACTCTTCATGTATTACTCCAAGGATGTAGAATGCAATGTATCTGTACCTAGTCATCCTGTGAAGCATTTAAGCATGTTGTTACTGTTGTTCAGTTGTTTCAGTTATGTCTAACTCTTCCTGACCCCATTTAAGATTTTCTTGTCAAAGTTACTGGAGTGATTTGCCATTTCCTTCTTATATCATTTTACAGATGAGGAAACTGAGGCAAATAATGTTAAGTGATTTGCTTAGGATCACACTACCTGTGGCTACATTTGAACTCAGGTCTTAGTGACCCTAGGCCCAATGCCCTATCCATTGTACCACCAAGCTGTCCCTGTATCATTACTTTCCATAACACGTAACTCTTTTAAAGAGTTATTCCAATGAATTTGCAATCTCATCAACATGTAAGCTCTTCATGCACTCCTCCCAGGATGCAGAACATAATGCATCTGTACTTGACTATTTTATGAAACACCTATATCCTCCCATAAATCCATTGTTAGCATTCTACCCAATTTGCATGGTGTTTGAGACTCAGCTTCAGCTGAATGAAACAGATTTCTGTCCTACATCTGATATAGGTAGGACTGTAGGACCATGGGCAGGGCAAGTCACTAAAGCAGTCAGTGTCCTGGAAAACTCTTCTAGAGTCTAGACTGTAAATTACAGGTGGGGTGAATGTTCTTAGCATAAAAAATTCATAATTTAGATAAGAAATGTCACTATTCCTGTAACAGAAATTTTTATAAATTATGCTATTAATGTGTAAGATCTGCTAAAAATATTTCTACAATAAAAGCCATTTGAATGAGTTATCCTCATTCAGTAATGGGGAGCTTTAATACTTATGCATACCGGAATGCTGAAACCCTATAGCAAGGATGATGTCATTAGTGACAAATGCATAAGTTCAGAAAAACTAAGAAGCAGCTGAGACCACTTTTTAAAAGTGAACTGATCCTCTCCTTGTCTTCCATTATGCGGTTTGGACTAAGGTAGAAGCCCTAGCAAGGCATAGGTTCCTAGCCTAGATTCCAGAGGCTTACCTGAGTCTCTTGATTCTAATAGATAACCTTGCTAGGGCTTCTAGGATATTTCCAGTTACTCCATAGCACTCCCCTTCCAGTTCTTTATGTTTTGTCTCCTCCCGTTCCCCACAGTTAGATTGCAAGGTCCCTAACCATCCTGCTTCCTTGACTTTGTATCTCTAGCTTTTAACACAACACCTGTCCCATAGTAAGGATTATTCACAGGTCTATTCACTGCATGGGCCTTATCTCACCCTAAGTGAGTACCTGAATAGACTTAAGGCTAAAGAGGTCAAGGTCTCCCATTGAATCTTGGGCCATCTCTGGTCATCCTGATGAATATTTGGTCACTGGATCCAAATGGTCAGGAGGAGAAAGTGAGGCTGGTGACCTTGTGTAGCCCTCCCTCACTCAAAGAAAAGTCAAGTGGAAGGCCTGTCATCATTTCTCTGATGTCATGGTCCTCCTCGAAAACGAAGTACAAACACAACAAGTAAGGACTTAATGAATAACTCTCTCTCTCTCTCTCTTCTCTCTCTCTCTCTCTCTCTCTCTCTCTCTCTCTCTCTCTCTCTCTCTCTCTCTCTCTCTCTCTCTCTCTCTCTCTTTCTCTCTTCCCGTTCCTCTCTCTCCCTTCCTCCCTCCCTCTCCCTCTGTCTGTTTCTCTTTATCTATGTTCGTGTGTCTCTGTTTCTGTTTCTGTATCGGTCTTGGTCTCTGTCTAAGTCCTGTATCACAAATGTGGTAGAACCTCTATCTGAGATACTTTCCATTCACAGATTTTTCCTCTCAAAGAAGACTAACCCTTTTCCAAGTATCACTTTGCAAACTGTTTTACTTATATGATCTTATTTAAATCTCAGAACAACCTTGTGAGGTAGGTGCCTCAGGTATTGTTATCTCTATTTTACAGATGAAGAAAGGAGCTCTAAGGAGTTAAGTGATTCAACCTTTCTCACATAAATAGTAAGTGAAAGAGGCAGAAGTATGATGTGAACTGAGATCTTTATGACTCCAGTAATTTAAGCACTGTACTATCCTGTCTCTCATAGTTCCTGGAATTATCATTAGAGACCGAACATACAACAAATGGACCTGTGTATTGTTTGAACTGTGATACACCTATTTTTGAAGGATGTGTGTATATTAGTATATTCTAACAAGTCTTAGTGGTAGGGAGAGGGAGCATCAAAATATATTAGAAGCTGGTTTCATATCCTTCCATAGACCTTGATATTCTTAGACTATATTTACAAGCCTACATTAATGGACATTGTCTTTGCTTCATTTAAGACCTGCACAAGAAGCCAATATGGCGCTGCAGCAGGGAGAATTACAGCAAGCTTCCCCAACCAACACAAATGGACCAGACAGAATCCTAATTGGAAAATCTAAGAAAAAACAATGAGTCATTTTTTTTTCTAGCCAAAGTTAGCATAAAGAGAAAGAGAGGTACTAGCTCTGGTTAGGGCAGCACAAAGCACTCCAGGCAGGGAAAGACTACACAAAAAGGAAAGAAGATGTACTTGTGCAGGGTATAGGAATAGTTGCCACCTGACAGCTCCATCACTTGCTGCACATTTCTAGGTCACAGATGCAGGATGAATTAAGGGTAGTTGCTGCACATAGGAGTGGAATTCCAGGATGAAGAACTGGTCAGTCATAGGCGTTAGAATGTATACCTACCACATAGCAAGTTCAGAAGAAAGAAACTGTGTGGACTGGATCTCAGAAGTGGTACAGGGTCTCATTTCCAGATTCTAGACCAGTCTAAAGCCTACAGAGGAATAAGTAGGTTAGGAATCCCAGACCAAAGGGAAGCCTACAGCTCTGTTACAATGAACCAGCAGAGGTTTTCAGCTAGTTGGTAGTGGCTAATACAGTGTTAGTCTGCTGACACTCCAAATGGCAAAAGCCTGCAGGCCTGTTACTCAGACCCAAACTCAGCTCAGGAACTTGCAGCACTTGGACAAGAGCCAGCAGGGATAGACTACTTTGAGAACACTAAATGGTTGCAAGTTCCCAGACTCAGCCACTCTTGAGATCCTCAAATAACACAGCATTCAATAGTTCAAGAAAACAGCAGGAAGATTAACCCAGACATTCTATCCATAAGTACATAGAGCCTGGCTCTAATATGAAACCTGAAGCCAAGTAATAGTCTTGAAGAATGATCTAGCAAATCAAAAAATAACCCCAGGACAGCAGGGAAATTTAAGGCACAACCTTACATGAAGAGAATGACTCTAAAATATGTACAAGCAGTCCCCCCAAAAAAACCACAGTTTGGGCACAGAAACAACTAGAATTCTTGAAAGAGATGAAGCAAGATTTTTGTAATGAATTAACAATATTTTTATAAACATAATGAGAGCCCAGAAGAAAAGAATTTGAAAAGAAATAACAGCGATGGAAGAAAGAATTGGAAAGGGAATTATTAGCTTGTGACAAAAGGTACAAAATCTTATCTAAACACCAAACTATCTGAAAAGTAGAATGGACAAAAGAGAAACTGATGTCTCTATTAGACACTAAAATAAAATCTAAAAACAAAAAGAAGAAAATATTAGTTATCTCAGCAAAAATAATTGACCTGAAAAAATTTTATTTCCAAATTTTTTAGGAGTAGAGGGTAAAGTGAAAATAGAAAGATAGAAAGAATCCACCAGACACCTCGTAAGAGAAACCCCAAAATGAAAATTCTCAGGAATATTGCAGCCAAAATATAAAGCTTCTAGGCCAAAGAAAAAATATAATTAGCTGAAAAGAAACAGCAATTCAAGTACTGAGGAGCTATACAGTCAAAATCACATAATTTGGCATCCATCACTACAAAAGAGTAAAGTTTGAAATATGATATTCCAGATGGCAAAGAATATAGTCTTACAACCAAGAATAACCTACTCAGAAAAACAGTATAATCCTATAGGGAGAAAAATGAATCCTTAATAAAACATTAAGCATTAACATGCTTTTAAACATTAGTGATGAGAAGTTCAGAGATGAATGAGAACCATGAAGTATAAATATAGGAGTTAAGAGAAACATAAAAACGGTAAATGTGAAACAATCAGAAAGGACTAAACACAATGAACAATTATATTTTTTAAATTTAAATTATTTATTTTCAGTTTTCAACATTCACTTCCACAAAATTTTTAATTTCAACAGTTTTTTTCAACTTTTCTCCCCAATCTCCACCCCCACCTGGCCCCACCCCAGGACAGCATGTATTCTGATTACTCTTTCCTCCAATCCACCCTCCTTTCTATCATCCCCCTCCCTTATCTCCTTCCCTTCTATTTTCTTTTGAGGTAAGATAGATTTCTATATCCCATTGCTTATATATCTTATTTCCTAGTAGCAAATTAAAACAATTTTTAATATTCATTTTAAAATAAATTTTAGGTTCCACAATCTTTCCCTACCCCCTTCCCCCTCCATCCTCATTGAGAAGGCAAGCATTTCGATATAGGTTATACTTACAAGTGCAGTCATGTAAAACACTTCTGTAACAGTCATCTTGTGAAAGACTGTGTTTCCAGATATCTTGTCCCATCCTCCATCTATTCTATTCTCTCCTTTGACCTGTCCCTATATTTGCTTCTGACTACCCATTCTCCCAATCTGCTGTCCCTTCTATTATGTCTCCTCTCTTATACCCTTCCCCCACTACTTTCCTGTTTGGTAAGGTACTTCCATACCCAAGTGAGTATGTATATTATTCCCTCCTGAGGCCAAATCCAATGAAAGTAAGGTTTACTTATACCCTCTCATCTTCTGCTTCTTCCCCTCCATTGTAAAAGCTCTTTCTTACCTTTTTTATGTGACATGATTTATTACATTCTACCTCTCCCTTTCTCCTGGTATGTTCCTCTCAACACTTAATTTTCTTTTTTAGATATCATCCCTTCATATTCTTCTCATCCTGTGCCCTCTGTCTTTCTCTCCTCTCCTCTCCTCTCCTCTCCTCTCCTCTCCTCTCCTCTCCTCTCCTCTCCTCTCCTCTCCTCTCTCCTCCTCCTCCTCCTCCTCCTCCTCCTCCTCCTCCTCCTCCTCCTCCTCCTTCTTCTTCTTCTTCTTCTTCTTCTTCTTCTTCTTCTTCTTCTTCTTCTTCTTCTTCTTCTTCTTCTTCTTCTTCTTCTTCTTCTCCTTCTCCTTCTCCTCCTTCTCCTTCTTCTCCTTCTTCTTCTTCTCCTTCTCCTTCTCCTTCTCCTTCTCCTTCTCCTTCTTCTTCTTCTTCTTCTCCTTCTCCTTCTCCTTCTCCTTCTCCTTCTCCTTCTTCTTCTTCTTCTTCTTCTTCTTCTTCTTCTTCTTCTTCTTCGCTTTCTAATCATAGAAGAATTCCTTTATAGAATACTAAATATGACCTATCCCCACTTTCTCCCTCCTCTACTTGCTATTGAGATAAATATTTGAATCTTAGAACTGTTGATCTTGTGGTTGTTGGGATTGTCCTTCATTTACAAAGAGGACCATGACATCAGGGACATGATGATATGACTTACAGTTGACTTTGATTTGAATGAGGGAGGGCTGTGCAAGGATACCAGCTTCACTTTTTTCCTCCAGAACAATCTGGATTCAGTGGCCAGATATTCATCAGGAAGACTGGAGATGGTCCAGGATGCAATGGGAGACCCTGACCCTTTTTAGGTAAGGCCTTTTCAAGTACTCAGAGTGAGTTAACACCCATTCATTCACTAAATAGGCCTCTTTAAGAAATGAGTCAAAGGATGGCCCCATTAATTAAAAAAAAGTCAAACTGAGAGGAGAAGACCCTCAGGGTTGCTGGTCAAAAGTATAACAGTTTCTATTGACATTCACTCTGAGTCTGGATGGCCCAAAATATAGCCATTAAGTGGAACTTGGGCAGAAACCTATTGTGGTCCAATCTAGGAGCTCCAGAAATGAGGTTTAAAGGTTTGTCTTTGAGAAAAGAGAAAAAGAAAGAAAGAAAGGAATAAAGAAAGAAAGGAAGAAAGAGAGGAAGGAAGGGAGGAAGGAAGGAAGGAAAGAAAGGAAGAGAGAAAAATAAAGAAACAAATAAAAAAGAAAAAGAAAGATTTTCCACTAAAGTTCTACCCCAGTGCCTCAATTTGATTGTGTTGCCTCAGTTTGATTGTGTTGAAGTAATCCTTGATTCTTGAAGGTTTGGGTATTGAATGGAATTCAAAGTTCAGTGAGGGAATGAGTTTTTCAATCTGGGAAGTTTCTAAGGACAAACCCAGTGGAGGACTTTATCTTATAGAGGACTGACCTAGTTAATTTCAAAGACAGTCATTAATCTGGCTACACCACTCAATCCTTGTGTGATTTGTACAACTCACTTCATATGTCTGGAGTTCAGTTACCTCACCTTTTGTAGCACCAACACAATATTCACAACACCTACAGTGGCCATGAATATTCAGGCACCATTCTGAATCACAAAGTACAACAGACTCTCCACATGGAAGACAGAATCAAAACTTTTATTCAGACACCAGAAAGCCAAATCCATTATTGTAACTAAGAAATTCATCATGGTAACCAAGAAGTCTATACACATTATCAGACCTTCCCACAAACAAACACTCACTAGCCTAGCTGTCTGCCTTTCTTTCTCCCTCAGTTCTGACTGCTCTGACCAATTTCCCCTCAGCTCTGCTGTAACTCCACCTCTTCCTATTCAACCATTTTCCTGCTGCACCCCTTCCTGTTTCATGTGACTTAGACCCATGTGACTCAGGCTTCCATGTGATTTAAGCAGGTCACATGGGTCTTTTAATGGATGGAAAAGATCTTCCCATTAAGAAGCAAAATTACATTAACAATAAGAAAAAATGCATTATCAATACACCTTTCAGATAAGGCAGTTGGATCATTTGACCTCTAAGGTAGAGACCGACAGATAACATAAGACTCAGAACACTGGTCACTGATGATTAATTTGTCTGGCCCCAATAAGTCAAGACTGCCTGCTAAGCATGAAGGGGTTGTGAATATTCATGATGAAATCATAGGGTTGCTTTTTTTTTTTTTTAACATAAGGGAAAAGATGCTGTTTCAGTACAAAGATTTTTGCACCCTCAAGTACCAATGACATTTAAAGACTTCAATTCTATGAAAGAAAAAATTAAATATTGATGTATTTTTGGCACAGATGCTTCACATGAAGACTGAGAGGAACAAAGCCCTCTTCTCAGACTCTACAACCAAGTCTTTCTATTTTTTGTGTCTTGTATACCTAAAAAGCTAATTGTATGCCTAAAGGGCTAATGTTTTGAAAGCACATGAACTGACATGACTAAGGCCTGAAAAAGGAGTCAGTCCCTTCTCTACTGACCAGCAATGAGACACGTGTCACAGTCCTCTCACCACTTGGTATCTCATCCAACCCCTGCAAATTATTATTATCTAAGTCACTAAGAAGCATTTATGAACCATGTGAATGGATGGCCTTGTTTTTCTGCATTTTTATGGACACTCTGAACATCATTTTAATATAGTTTCCATGCATTTATTGTATCTAATATACTTGATTTAGTTGGTTTATCACAGATAACAACCAGCTGGGGAGCAAGAATATCTTTGTGTGAGCCAAGAAGAAAATAGGGCACATTCAAATGGGTATCTCATTGTAAATCATTTTGATTATTCACAATGACATTTCAGGTAAGGTCATGCAATTTCTCTTATATGTATAGGCATACATATATACAGATGGATATGCAATATATATGTATACATATATATTGCTTACACATATATCAATATTATTCTCATAACTCAAAAGTATTCATTGTGATCATATATTTACCCATTTACATTTTTGAGATTGCATATGAGCCTACATCCAGACTATAACTTAATTTTGGCATTTTCTTAATTTGATTTTTAATGTTCTCTAGGCAACAATAATCTTGCTTTAATGGGGTACTTATGATTATAGCTCTATTAGAATCTAGTCAACTGCCAATCTTTGGGTATAGTTTGTCCTGTCTGCATTGATTCCTTGGTTTCCCCAATCACACTGTCTCAGGATTACCCTTGGTTTGGCTTGATGACATTGGTATAGTGGCTCCATAGTTGTAATCATGAAGATTCGTTTCAACTCAACTCATTACTCAGAATAGAAATATGCACTAAGGCCTGACTTTTTTAAAGACTCATCATGCTTAAAATCTTGGTTTTAATTTTTTTTTTGAAGAAAATTTAGAAGAAATCACTTAGGGCAAAGACTTTGAATATTGGTGGCTATGTGATTACTAAAACCCTGTTGGGAACTATGGCTGGATATTGGTTTTTCTAGGTAGACTAGGACCATGGTTCATATGGAGTTCTGTCTGCACCCATTATCTCTGAATTAGGGATACAAGCAAAATGGAGTCATATACTCTCCTCTTTGCTGAGAATATGTCAAATATTCTGATGCTTTTTTGAGAGGTTTCTGAAATTCTATCTTGGTTTTCTGGAGACATAAAATCACTAAAGAGCTATTATGCGGGGGTAGGTAAAATACAACAGGGATTGTTGTGTTTGTCCTTCATTCTTGAAGAGGACCATGACATCAAGATGATGATGTGACTTGCAGTTGACTTTGATCTGAGTGAGGGAGGGTTGTGCAAGGTCACCAACCTCACTTTCTTCTCCTAAGTCATCTGGGACCAGTGGCCTGATATTCATCAGGATGGTTGGAGATGGCCCAGGATGCAATGTGAGACCCTGACCTTTTCAGGCTAAGGTCTTATCACATTCTCACTTTGAGTGAGATACATCTGTTCAATGAATAAGCTTTTTTGAGTTACTCAAGGGATGGCCCCTTTAATTAAAAAAAAAATCAAACTGGGAGGGGAAGATCTTCAGAATTCCTGGGTAAAAAAGAAACAATTACTATTTAGTTACATAATTCACACACAAGTATGAGACTAGAAGAAAAACAACAACAACTTCAGCTCTATATAGCATTCTTTCCTTAAGGAGAAAATAGTATCCTGAAAGGTATGCCTTTTAAGGAAAAATAGATCTTGCCTACATGGCAAATATTGCTCTTACCAAACCACCCCAAGTGGAAATATAGACAATGTGACTCATAATCCCAGAGGAAAGGTCATATAAGATTTTATTGGAAGAGATCTTAGAAATTATCCTGTCCAATCCCCTCTAGATAATAAAACTGAGGTCCAGGAAGCTGAAGTAACATTCAAAATCACACAAGTATGCAACAGGGATAGTGGATAAAGAGCCAACCTCAGGGTGGAAGAAGGTCCAGATTCACGTTCTGATGGATGCATACAGTCTGTGTGACCTTGGGCAAGTCATATAATACGTCAGGTCTCTCAAGCAGCTGTCTAAGACTCTGAGTTGCAGAATAACTCTTCATCTGCATTTGTAATAGATGTTTCCTCACTGAAGTTTCTTACACCAAGGAAATCACAGGAGAGGGAAAGAAAAATATCACAAGGAAGAGGAATTAGATTTGTTCTATTTGACCCAAGGGGAAACAAATAGGATCAATAAATAGATGTAGCAAAGAGACAAATTTGGATTTGATTTCAAGAAAATACTTTTCTGCTAATTATTACAATTCCTAAGTGAAATGGGCTGTCTTGAGAGATAATGGGATGCATCATTTTCACTGGAAATCTTCATGTGGAATCTGGATAATCATTGATCAACAATGCAATGGAGATTTTCTTTTCCAGTAGAGGTTAAGCAGCTAGGTGGTGCACTGGATAGAACATTGGACCTGGTCTCAGGAAGACTTGAGTTCAAATCTAGCCTCAGACACTTATTAACTATGTGACCCTGGGCAAGTCATTTAACTCTATTTGCCTCAGTTTCCTTATCTGTAAAATGAGCTGGAGAGGGAAATGACAAATTACTCGAATATCTTTGTCTAGAAAATCCCAAATGGGGTCACAAAGGGTCCGACATGATTAAACAATAACAACAACAGAATAGGTTGGGCAACAGATGATCACTGGGGTCCATTGTAGTTGTAAGACTCTATAATTCTGCGACATAAAAATATATATCTACCATTCACATTCAATATCCCAGCATTATAGGTAAGCTGTATTACAAATAAAAGGCATGAAAGCTGTAATAAAAAAAATCCTAAAGTTGCATAACATCTCATATTTCATCATCCTCTTTGGATCTTAATCAATTTTAGTAGCAGTTGTCACATCAGCATGAGAGCATACCTTGCTGTTTTCTTGAAAAGATGATTGTAAATCAATTTTCTTTTTCTAAACTGAATCATACTTTAAATGCATTAGGGTAGCTGACTAAGCAAAACTCTTTCTTGAAGGATAGGAAGAATTCCCTTGGGGTCCATACTATAGAGTAAAGAGACAGAAGTCTCGTAGCCAAAAAATCTGCTTTCAAGTCAGCCCTGACCCTGCACCATACTGTGTGACCCTGAGCAAATGACTTAAACTTTCTGTCCCTGTTTCCTCATATATGTTACAAGGATAATATTCATATTCTACCTACTTTACAGTAGATGTCCTTAACCTGGGGTCGGTAAACTTGAGTTTTTGGATTTTTATTTTTGTTTTTAATGTTTTGATAACTTTTGATATGGTTGATTTCTTTTGTGATATGTATCTGATCTTATGCGTTTAAAAACATTATCCTGAGAAGAGATCAAGAAGCTTCAGCAGACTGCCATGAAACATGCACAAAAGGCTAAGAATTCGTCTTAAATGGACAAAATATAAACAGAACAAGAAGCAGTGTTCAAAGCAAAAGGGGGCACAGGGAATAAGGACAGGTTCTTATTGTTATTTTTAAAACAAACACATACATGTATACATGAATATATGTGCATATAATATGTGCATACATATGTATACATATATACATATACACGTGTGAATACAATAGAATATGATATATTACATTATAGTACTATATTATATCACATTACATTACATACTACATTATAATTATATCTCATATCATGTTATATCATATCATATTTTATCTTATCATATCATATCCTATTTTATCTTGTCATGTTTATTATATCATATTACTATTTGTATTGTATAACATTATAGTATCAGAATTGCAACCCACTGAGGTTGCCTTCTCACACAGCTATTGACTTTGCCAACCTGTAGGAGAAGCATCACCATTGTTTGTTATAGTATTCATGTATTTCTTTAGCATTTGCCATACATAAAACTGTGTTATAATTTTTAATTAGGTTGATATCTTTTTTAGTGTGTCACTGATGAAATTTTTAAGTGTCATGCCCCTAACTTCATTTTTCTCATAAGCCTCAATCTATTGTGTAATTTTGCATAGTGTGGTGATTATAGTATGATTAGAACTGACTGTACATGTATTCATATGTATGCATATATATACATATATTGTACACTATTGTTAATTATTCTGAATTTGTTGTTGTTTTGCTTTAAATAATTTCATGTAAGTTCCAAGTGCCAGCCTGATACTGTCCTGAGTATCCAAAATTGTCCCCAAACCAAATGACAGCTTCTTTGGGAGACAGCTTCAGAACAATTGAAGTCCTTCTATGTCCCTAATTACTATGGATGCCAAGATATTTAAGACACTTTTGCCCTAAAGATTTATGGGTAAAGAAAAAAAAAACAATGAATTTTGATCAGATCACTCCTCTGCTCGGAAATCTTCATTAGTTGTTGCCTCCCAAGTAAAATTCAAACTCTACTTGGCATTCAAGGTCTTCCACAAACTTTTATGACTCTCTCTCTCCATCCTGTCTCATACTATCATGATTGTTCTGCCTATAGTTCAGTGGAACTGGATTACATTCTGTTGTACTTCACCCCTTCTCTACCCACAAAGCATCTATACTTTTGTAGCTTTACTTCAGTTATTCCCTATGCTTTCTGTGCTTTTTGAATTCCAACTCATCCTTTGACACTTGTCAAATGTCACCCTCTCTATAAAGCCTCATGATCTCACTATAGAAATTCACAACTGTTTTTTGCCTCTTATCCCCAGAACTTACCATAGCACCTAACACATGTTAGGTGTTTAAGAAATCTTGCTGATTGATGGTTTTATTGAGTTCCTTAGCTGGTGTAGTGTCATCCCAACACACACAGCACTTTCATTTTCATAAACTTCTGATGACATAATGTGATCATTATATCTATCTTGATGTCTTATATACCTAATAAAGAAGATCTTTGGGCACAGGGATTATATCTTATTTAAACTTTGCACCTCTTCAAGAACTACTAGCACAGTTTGTTACCTGTAGCAGGCATTTAAAAAATGCTTATTGTATTGTATATTATCATGGAACACCTTGAGGATATAATCTCATATTCTTTCCCTTCCTTTCCACCCCAACCCATAGGCAATCTTTTGCCAGGCCTGTTAATTTCATGTCAACCCTCCCCCACACCACTAAATAAAATCCAATGACTTCCTATTGTTTCCTGGAGTAAATAAAAAATGCTTGGTTTGGCATTCAAAGCCCTTCATAACCTAGCTCCCTTCTACCTTTCCAGTCTTTTTACATCTTACTAGTCTCCGTGTACTCTTCATTCCAGTGAAACGAGGTTCCTGGCTGTTCCACAAACAAAACTTTCCTCTGATTCCTGGCATTTTCCCTGTCTGTCCCCCATTGCTACAAATGCCCTTTCTTCTCTTCAACTACTGACTTCCTTGATTTCCTTTAAGATACAACTAAGGTCTTATCTTCTACAGAAAGCCTTCCCTAACCCGTCTTAATTCCAGTGTCTTTCCTCTGCTAATTATTTCTTATTTGTCCTATATAGAGCTTGCTTTGCAGATATGTGTCTGCATGTTGTCTCTCCCATTAGATTGTAAGCTCTCTGAAGTCAGAGAATATCTTATGACTCCTTGGTATTCCCAGAGCTCAGCACAGTGCCAAGCACATAGAAGACACTTAATAAATGTTTATTAATTTCATTGATATAATGCATAAAATAACTCAGTGGATATGTGTAGATTAGCCCACACCCACAGCTACAACCATATGCAACAAATAAGACTTTTTTCTCATCACCATCAAAAAGTTCATTGTTCTTTGATTTTTCAATACACTGTTTTAATCGTATTTCATCAGCAAATGCAATTGTTACTACTTTAGCCTAATCGAATACAATATTGTTGATGAAAGAAAAGCGGACAAGTTTCCCTTCCACCTTTCAAGTGGAATGAGTCAAAGATGTTGAGGTCTATAATAGAAAATGCTAATGAATAAAGCAAATTTAGTACTTGCCTGATGGAATGTTTTGTTTGGAATCTAATGGAGTTCATTGCTCAGCATGAGTTTCAAGGAAACCATCCTACATCTTTTGAAGAGGTGAAAAAAGTAATAGTCAAAAGCATTTGATAGAATCACTTGCAATTAAGTTCATCATTTCCTTTTACAAGTCCATATTTGAGTTTTTAATGATTCCTAACAATTTTTATGTTCATGGTAATACTAAACAGTTGGTTAGTGGGATAGAATGTCAGATTTCCACTTACAGAAATGAAAATCACGTTTTAACACTGGGAGCTCAAGTGAAAATCAATGTAAATATGAATCTTAGCCACATTACCTTTTTTTTTCTTTTTTATTTATTTATTTATTTTTCTTTTTTTTTTTAAATTAAATTTATTTATTTAACTTTTAACATTCATTTTCACAAAATTTTGGGTTACAGATTTTCTCCCCTTTTCTCCCCTCCCCCCCCCCCAAACACCAAGCATTCTAATTGCCCCTATGACCAATCTGCTCTCTCTTCTATCATCCCTCTCTGCCCTTGTCTCCGTCTTCTCTTTTGTCCTGTAGGGGCAGATAGCTTTCTGTACCCCTTTACCTGTATTTCTTATTTCCTAGTGGCAAGAACATTACTCGACAGTTGATCCTAACACTTTGAGTTCCAACTTCTTTACCTCCCTCCCTCCCCACCCCTTCCCTTTGAAAGGCAAGCAATTCAATATAGGCCAAATCTGTGTAGTTTTGCAAATGACTTCCATAATAGTTGTGTTGTATAGGACTAACTATATTTCCCTCCATCCTATCCTGTCCCCCATTACTTCTATTCTCTTATGATCCTTTCCCTCCCCATGAGTGTCGACCTTGAATTGCACTCTCCTCCCCATGCCCTCCCTTCTATCATCCCCCCCACCCTGCTTGTCCCCTTATCCCCCACTTTCCTGTATTGTGAGATAGGTTTTCCTGCCAAAATGAGTGTGTATTTTATTCTTTCCTTCAGTGGAATGTGATGAGAGTAGACTTCATGTTTTTCTCTCACCTCCCTTCTTTATCCCTCCACTGATGAGTCTTTTGCTTGCCTCTTTTCTGAGAGATAATTTGCCCCATTCAATTTCTCCCTTACTCCTCCCAATATATTTCTCTCTCACTGCTTGATTTCATTTTTTTTTTAAGATATGATCCCATCCTCTTCAATTCACTCTGTGCACTCTGTCTCTATGTATGTGTGCGTGTGTGCATGTGTGTGTGTGTAATCCCACCCAGTACCCAGATACTGAAATGTTTCAAGAGTTACAAATATTATCTTTCCATGTAGGAATGTAAACAGTTCAGCTTTAGTAAGTCCCTTATGACTTCTCTTTGCTGTTCACCTTTTCATGCTTCTCTTCATTCTTGTGTTTGAAAGTCAAATTTTCTTTTCAGCTCTGGTCTTTTCATCAAGAATACTTGAAAATCCTCTATTTCATTGAAAGACCAATTTTTCCCCTGAAGTATTATACTCAGTTTTGCTGGGTAGGTGATTCTTGGTTTTAGTCCTAGTTCCTTTGACTTCTGGAATATCCTATTCCATGCCCTTCGATCCCTTAATGTAGAGGCTGCTAGATCTTGTGTTATCCTGATTGTATTTCCACAATACTTGAATTGTTTCTTTCTAGCTGCTTGCAATATTTTCTCCTTGACCTGGGAACTCTGGAATTTGGCCACAATGTTCCTAGGAGTTTCTCTTTTTGGATCTCTTTCAGGCGGTGTTCTGTGGATTCCTTGAATATTTATTTTGCCCTCTGGTTCTAGAATCTCAGGGCAGTTTTCCTTGATAATTTCATGAAAGATGATGTCTAGGCTCTTCTTTTGATCATGGCCTTCAGGTAGTCCCATAATTTTTAAATTGTCTCTCCTGGATCTATTTTCCAGGTCTGTTGTTTTCCAATGAGATATTTCACATTCCCTTCCATTTTTCCATTCTTGTCTCTTTGTTCTGTGATTTCTTGGTTTTGCATAAAGTCATTAGCCTCCATCTGTGCCATTCTAATTTTGAAAGAACTATTTTCTTCAGTGAGCTTTTGAATCTCCTTTTCCATTTGGCCAATTCTGCTTTTGAAAGCATTCTTCTCCTCATTGGCTTTTTGAACCTCTTTTGCCAATTGAGTTAGGCTAGTTTTCAAGGTGTTAATTTCTTCAACATTTTTTTGGGTCTCCTTTAGCAGGGAGCTGATCTGCTGTTCATGCTTTGACTTCATGTCTCTCATTTCTCTTCCCAGCTTTTCCACTACCTCTCCAACTTGATTTTCAAAATTCTTTTTGAGCTCTTCCATGCATGGCCTGAGCCCATTGGGTGGTCTGGGACACAGAAGCCTTGATTTCTGTGTCTTTGCCTGATGGTAAGCATTGTTCTTCCTCATCAGAAAGGAAGGGAGGAAATGTCTGTTCACCAAGAAAGTAGCCTTCTATAGTCTTATTTCTTTTCCCTTTTCTGGGCATTTTCCCAGCCAGTGACTTGACCTCTGAATATTCTCCTCACACCCACCTCGCCTCCTGATCCTCCCAGCCAGGGCTTGGGGTCTGAGATTCAAATGCTGCTTCCATCCTCAGGGCTTTTGGCGGGGTCAGGGCTGCTATTCAGTGTGAGATTAAGTTCAGGTGCTCAGGTCAGGGCAGGGCTGCCTCTCAGGCTCAGTTCCCTCATGGGGTTTATGCACAGACCTTCCACAATGGATCCAGGCTCCTGCCCCCTTGGGGAGCCCTGGTCTGCAGCCGCCTCTCAGCTTCTACCTCCAGGGGGGGGGCCTGAGTTATGGGGGCACCCCACTCCCCTCTCAACCTGCCAAAGAGACTCTCTCACCGACCCCCGTCACCTGTGGGTGGAGGGACTTGTGCGGCCGCTGGAGATCCCGTCCCTGAAGCCTGCTCGGATCTGTATCTCTCGGTGCCACGGCCACGGCAGGTCTGGGCTGGGCTCCATGTCTGCAGCTCGACGGACCTTTTGCGAGAGGTTTGCAGGTCCCTCTGTGGGTGGAGGGACCCGCGTGGCCACTGGAGATTCCTTCCCTGAAGCCCGCTTGGATCTTTTCCTCTTGGTGCCGCCGTGGCAGGGCTGCACTCAGCTCACAGTCCCAGCGCCCAGTCCGCAGTGCAAAGGACCCCCCCCCCAAGAGGTTTGCAGGTCTCTCCGGGACAGAAATCTCCCTCACTCCAATATTCCGTGGCCTCTGGGTGCAGAATTCGCGGTGAGTTACTTCCCTGTAGCCGTTCTATGGGTTGTGGGTTCGGAGCTATGTGTATGTGCGTCTTTCTACTCTGCCATCTTGGCTCCGCCCCCGCCACATTACCTTTTAAAAGAAATGCAATTATTGGATTAACAGTCACTAAGGATTTTATGATATAAATACATTGTGGAATGAATGTCATATAAAAGCTAATTATAATGATATCGACATACTTTTAA
This sequence comes from Notamacropus eugenii, assembly GCF_028372415.1. Taxonomy (NCBI): domain Eukaryota; kingdom Metazoa; phylum Chordata; class Mammalia; order Diprotodontia; family Macropodidae; genus Notamacropus; species Notamacropus eugenii. Next base: position 386,618,142 of record NC_092876.1, read on the forward strand.
GTGAAATTACTCACAAAAGATTAAAGTGTATTCTACTCTTCACCATTTTAAATAAACTAAGTGACATTATTTTCCTCTTTGTCCATGGAAGTTGCATCATTTACAGTGAAGACAAACTGTTGTCTTTAGCTTGGTGAGATGAACATTGTGTGTGTGTGTGTGTGTGTGTGTGTGTGTGTGTGTGTGTGTGTTTGTTTTAAGAATTTAGTAACCAAGATGACCCTCCTTTCTACACAAGGAGACATTACAGTGCAATACAAATATCTAGGAATGGGTAGGATTTTGTTTAGTCATTAATTCTCTATATCAGGTAAAAATAGGAATCCAAAGATACCTGGAGTATCACAAGAAAAAAGATATTAGATAACATGCTTCCTAATTGAGGCAGCTAGGTGGAAGAGTGAATCTGGAGTCTGGAAGACCTGAGTTCAAATCCAGCTTCACACACTTATTAGCTGTATGATCATAGGCCAGTCACTTAATCTACCTCAGCTTCATCCTCTGTGAAGTAGAAATAATAATAGCACCTACCTCAGAAAGTTGTAGTGAGGATAAAATGAGATGCTTATAAAGTACTTTGCAAACCTAAAACCTACATATAAATGTCATTTTTGTTGTTATTTCACTAAAGAAAAGGAGATAAGTAAGTCAGAGTTATTTTTTATTGAGAATATATTTTTAGGAAGGACAATAATTTTGATCCTAATATATTTTTTATTTCTGAACAATAGTGGAAATGAGAAATTGTTTGTTACCAAGATAAAGCTTAGCTATGCCCATAGATTACTACACTGATCTGTTCTTGGTTTAAATGGAGTTAGGCATAAGTTGATACTCATTGACAGCACAAGTGGTACAGGGAGATAATGGTTGAGATATCTGATCATAAGGCCCTTGTGAAAAGAGAAGAAAATGAGATAGAATTGCAAGGGATTGTAATAGAAGATGAAGTTCAATAGTGAGTGCTCAGTTCAAGCACTTAGAAGAGCATTTCAGCTCAACTCCAAAGACAGTAAAGGATTTCTCTACTAGGCTAATTATAGTCCTCCTGCAGTACAGGCAATCTTACTTATCTTGGTGTGATTTCCAGTCTCCATTCCTCAGATGGTGGGGCCAAAGAGTCACAGTACACTGCCCGTACTGTACAATGATGCTTTACTCCATTCTGACCTCCCCAGAAGGCACAGCCCTGTTATTGCTGTCATAAAGGGAAAAGAGTTGAAGTTACAGCAGACAGTCTGAATAGAAAGGTGAAATCAGAGAAATATTCAGCTTTCTTTATGGATCTGAGATACAATGAAACACTGTCACAGAGAGACCAAGATTAGTAAGTGGCTCCATGTGCATATATGGGATATTATTTAAGAAATGACAGTGACTGTGGCAAATAAATAATTAATTAGATCCTTTCCTCAACAAATATATAGTAGAGTAGGAGAGATAATAAATATACAAACATAATTATACAAGGCAGGCTATGATAAATATATGCTCTATAAACACTTTTCATTAACTTATTTTGTGTTCATGTTATAGCTCCATTCTTCTCTCCCAATAAAATGTAAGCCCTTTGAAGGCAGAGAACAATTCAATTTGTTTCTTTTTATCCCCCATACCTAACCCATAGTAACATATACATATAGGTAATAATCAACAAACTTCTGTAAAGCACTTGCTATGTAAGGACTACGCTAGGCCTACAAAGATAAAAGTTAAATAGCTCCTGACCTCAAAGAGATTACATTCTTTTGTGAGAGACAACATTTCTAGGTATATTCAAAATATATACAAGCTGATGGAAGGCAATAGTTGCTGAGGGAATACATAAGTAGAAGTTTGTAGAATCTCTTATTTCCTTCACATCTTACCTTAACCACCACCTTCCATGTGAAGTCTTTCATTATCCCCCAGCTGTTAGTAGCTGCCCTCTCTAACCAATAGCTTGCATTTATTCTGTGTGCGTGTGTTTATGTGTGTGTGTGTGTGTACACAAGCATTGTGTTTTTAAATAGGGAAATTCCAAATTCTTTCAGATCAGGAATTAGGTACATTCATGTTTATCTTTGTGTTCCTAGCATCTAGCAAGAAACCTGACTCAATAAATGGTTGTTGATTGATTGAGAAGAATTGAATGGAATGAGTTCTAACCAAAATACATTGAAGAATTATAGGAACAAAGAGCTAGAGTTCCAAAGAGGCCATTTCCTGGCTTCACCTATGACTTTTTCCAAGGCACCTTTGTCATGCTCCTCCAATGCATTTAAAAGAAAGGTAATCCTCAGAGCTCTGTCCTTGGTCTTTTCTTACTGATTTCATTCACTCCCATAACGTTGACCTCTGTAGAAATCTTTGAAAGATTGTGGATAGCATTAGAGGTGCTGCAGATCTAGAGAAGAAAAAACAAACTTCCAAATTTTCACATGAGTGAAGTCAGGTTAAGGGAAGACCCCTCAGGCATGAATTACCCCAAACCCCACCTTTCCTGCCAAAACTGAAATAACTAAGTATCCCCCTTAGGCAAATAAAATGTTCCAGGATGGAGAACTACCAAAGTTTCAGTCATGAGACCTGGTGTACTCTTCTTCTTCATCACCTATTTAATGCCACATCAATATTCTTCCCTTAAGTTCCATATTTGGTAACAAAAACCCTCCTTGGTGAGCAGAGATCCTTTCCATGTTCTTTGTCTCTGAGGTAGATTCCCACATTTAGACTGTACACCTAGATTCCCAGCCAATGGGAAAAGAGGCTAGTAGGCTTCCGCGTTAGGGACTATATAATGTTGTAGTCTGCTCCACTTAGGTGCACTCCCTTGCTGACACTGATGGGGTTCGGACTCTGGGAACTTCCTTGAGCTCCCCTGGAATCTCCTCACTTAACCTGGCTTTTCATACTCAAATTGAGCTGTCCTTGTATCTCTCCACAGAACCTGGCTTTTCATACTCAAATCTGTGACCATTGTCTGTTATCTCTTGATTACCCTACCTGCTTCCCACCTAGGAGCTCCCTAGTAGGAAGTTTGTTGATTCTCCTCAAGACCTTTCCTAAACCCCTCCTCCCATCACCCTGGACTACCAGACCACCTCCCCAGATCCCTCCTATACTCTTTTCTGTATTTAAGTTCCATCTTGCCTTCATAAAGGTGCTCAGATTCAATCCAGCTCAGACTCTATCTAGCTGGGATTCTATCTGTCCCGCTTGTCACAAATGTCACAAGTGTGACATTTTAGGCTCCTTAAGAGGCAACCCAATTTGGCGAATCTTTAATAAACTTTGTTTTCTTTGGCTTTAAGAAGGCTTGAGTAGAATTCATTTGAGCACTACCTGGACTGTTGGTATTTTGGGGTCCATAATCACCCCTCAACCTCATCAACACCACCCATGGTCTCTCAGGAAGTGCCCCTTCTCATGAGATTGTAATAAATTCCTTTTTGCCTTCTACCTTGAGAAGGCTCTGAGTTTAATTTGAGTGTGTCCCTGTATCCTACACGCAGAGAAAATAAGGAATCTGCAAACATAGGCAGGCCAGGGAGCTTGATATCAATTGCTGGCAAGATTCTAGCCCCTACAACAAGTCTAAAAAGGTCCTTTAAGGATTTCAAGTTATTCTTATAGACAAGAAGGACAGGTGTAGTCTAGAGCAATTGTGGAATGGCTGAACAGATTGCATCATATGAGTATAATGGAATACTACTATAAGAAATGACAAAAGAGATAATTTAGGAGAAACCTAGCAAGACTTGGATGAATTGATGAAGACTAAGGTGAGCAGAGCTAGTAGAACAGTTTTTCATTAACAATAATATTGTAGAGACAATCAGCTTTGACAGTCTTAGTAAGACTGATCAATACAATGACCAACCTTAATTCCAAAAAACTCACAATGAAAGACACTATCCACTTCTTGATAGAAACATGATGGACTCAGAGTATAAATTCAGATGGATTTAGAGAGGACATGGCCAATATGGAGTGGGAGTGGGGGTGGGGAGAAAAGAAGTCTTGATTTTTAATGAAGAGTGGAGGTAGAAGAGAGAGAAAGCAGGTTTGCATTTCTAAAAAGTAGAATAAAAATGAGAGATATTAACTGGGCAGATTATAGTTGATTGAATGACACTAGACCAAGAGTAGCATTTAATGGATTGATGTCAGCTGCAGGGGAAGTCTAGTGGAATATCACCAGAATCTATCATTAGCACTGAGCATTTTGTTTTCCCTCCTCCATGCCTTCACTTATGTTTTTTTTTCTTTATTCTTAGAATATCATCTCCAAATATCTCTATTTGTTGAAATTTTATTCATCCTTGACAAAACAATTCAAATGCTATCCCCATGAAATCTTCCTTCAGCTAGAAAAGATTCTGCATTCTTCTGAATGCTTATAATACCTGGCACCTCTCATAAACATTTACTCATTACTTTGCATCATATCACTATAGTATTATGCAACACTACATATTAAATATGTATATATACATGTATGTATGTATATATAGCTCCCCCCATCCCAGGCCCCAACTAGATTATATGTACTCAATAAGAATAAGAAATAATTCTATTCATTTTCATAGAGCCATCATTACCTAGCATTGTGTTTTGTTTCATTAAAGTCTGCTGAACTGGCCTGGTGCAAAGTGGCAAAGGAATTCAGAGGAGAAAGGGATCCTTTTTGATTGGGCTGATTAGGAAAGGGTGCATGAAGGAAGTGGCATTTTCATTGATCTTTGAAGCATGATTATGATTTCAACATGTAAAGACAGAGGTGAGGGAGTAGAAAAGATACGTTGGACTGAAAGAATTGCAATAGTGAAGATATAAGGGGAAATCATATCAATTTTGATCCTTTGATGTCATTAAAGTTTAAAGAAATTTATAAGAAATGCCTTTTTGAGAGATTTTCCTCATGGAAACCCTGTAAGGCAGATGATACTAGCTGGACAGTCATGCATAAGTCTTTCATCTTTGTAAATCTCATTTTATGCATATGTACAATCAGGGTCATTCTGAGAAAACTACTTTGCAATTCTCGATGTGTTATTTAATGTGAATAGTTATTCGTTATAAATGAGAAAAAGAAAGATTAAATAACTTATTGAAGGTACACAAAGACAGAGCTAGAAAAGTGCATTCAAGTAATTCAATAAAAATTTATCAAAGACCTATTATGTGCAAGACATTGTACTAGGTTCTAGAGAAGAAATAAGTAGACATAAAATAAGGTCCCTACCCTCAAACAACTATTTGTGTAGTGTTTCTTAACCTCTGGTTCATAAACTTATTTTTAAAACCATTTTTACAACTCTATTTTGATGTAATGTTTCCTTTTTAATTCTATGTATTTTATTTTATAAATATTTTAAAAACATCATTCTGAGAAGGGTACATAAGCTTCACCAGGTTTCCAGAGGGGTGTGCAAAAGAAAAAGAAGCCATATATGTGAGAGAGAAATATAGAACAAACATGTGTACATTTTCTTATTTTTTACTTTTTGCATTTATATACAGGTAGTCATTCTGGCATCTATTTCCATTCATACGTGCATTTATATACATATGTAGATATATGTGCATACATGTATACAAATATACATACTCTCCACATATGAGTGCTTATGGACGTCTATATGTATATAAATATTGTATTATATTAACACATCTCTGTGTGTCTGTGTTATGCACACACATTTGTATCAGTGTAGGGATCCTTACTGATAACATTTCTTTAACTAAAAATCTGAAATGTCATGGGCCATGGAGAAGTTTAGTGACTTATCCAGCGTCACACAGTCAGTATGTGTCAGAAGTGGGACTTGACCTTGAACCCTAGTCTTCCTGATGGTATTACTCAAATGGCTGAAATGCACCATACACATTTAAATATACATATTCAATTATATATATATGTATATACATATATATTGCAAATATTTGTAAGTGAAATTAGTTACATAAGAAACGTAAACATATAAGTACTGCATAATTATTAAATAGACACCAATAAATGTTTTTTGTTTATCATACTATATGCAAACGCCAGTAAATATATACCATCAACACAAGCAGAACTAGGTAAATGGATGGTTTTGAAGTCAATCGTGAAACATGTTAGTAATAACTGAAGGTTAACTACTTTGAGTTTTATTTTGGCAAGCTTTCAATAAGAATTTCAATTTCAGTCATATTCTGGGGATAAAAAGGAAAGAGTTTGGCAAAGAGAAGCAGAAAGGGTGTGGTCTTAAGCATGCTTAGTAGGTCAAAACAATGAAAGACCAAAAGGGGTATAGTGAGGAGGTTGCCTGTGTATGATCTTTCTGTAAAAAGGAAAAAAGATTAGGCCTACAGAAAGCATAAGTGCAAATTCATGACTGACTTTCTTTGAGAACAATTGTGGATATTTTTTTTATGTTTCCCCTTTCAAAATAGTGTTTTGATAACAAGTTCTCATTATCTCTATATGCTTTAATAAAATGACAATTTTGCATTCCTCAAATCATCAGAAGGGTAGAAGGGAAAAGCATTAATTTTATGAAAAATTATAAAGTAAATCTATAAAAATTTTGTCAGAATATATGATCTCTATGAGTCATTGCCCTTTAAAGCTGTAAGGAGAGGGCAAGAATGAAACGTCAGTATGTCCTACCGAAAGACAGCTTAGCCTTGACAATTGGCTACTCATCTTTATAATGACCTACCATCGCAGTTCTAATTAATTTTCTCTGTGATCAGTATTTTTCCCTTTAGTCTGCTATATTCAACTTGATTGTCCCCTTTGGGAATTATATATGGCTTAATATGTCTCCTACTTTCATTACCTCTGTCTACACTTGCCTTTTGGACCTAAGACCTTGATTTTCTATTTCTCTTCCTCTTGGAAAAATGATCTGGGAATGACAACAGATTCCACCTTGGTTTTGACGTTGTGTCTAGCTGTTGGTACAACCTATCCTGGATCTTGTTGAGCTAAAATGCAATTGTTTTCTTCAAGTCTCTACAGTGATTGAAACTCATCTCCCACCACCTTCTAGTTGAGCTTAAAATTTGTGTTGTTTTTTTCTTTTTTCTCCCAATGAAATGCTAGTGCCATCTATAACTTACAAATCTTCTTTTCTCTCACAAAGATTTGTTATAGTTTAGTTTCTAGCTTAGTTTCACAAACTTAATCAAACTAGCCAGAAGCTTCAACTGCATTTTCCATACGTATCATATATGATGTGTAAGAAAAGGTACAATGTTAAATGGGTGCATATGACATTTGACAAACTTCCAAAGGAACTAGGAAAGATGACTACAGCATACATATGCATACATACATACAGACATACATGCATACACACATGTGATTCTTTCATCTATCTTTTATCATCTATCAGTCTCTCTACTTAGTGAATCTAAGAGGAATATAAGCCACATATATAAATAATAAACTCATCCATCTCAAATTCTAGCTTTCTTGCCAATCTCTGTGTAAGGGTAGGAAGAATAGTTTAGAGCACGAGGGTAAAGAAATTAAATAGGGAGAGAGCATGACTCTCTGCTGGGGCGGGAGAAATAGCAACTGGCATGTACTAAACAGAAGGAAAAGTCCAGAAAGGAAAATATTGAGTATGATCCGAATGATTTGAGGGTCTCAGAGTATTCCCCTACATACTCCCTCCTTCCCTTCTGGAAAGATAGGAGCTGGGTTGGTGAGAGAATACAAGAAAGCTACCATTATAAGCCTATATCACCCATTTGACAGTGGGGTGGGGTATTAGCCCATGTTAATGGGATAGTGGGAGAATATACATAGGCATTCTTTTTTTCCTAATGAGCAGATTCAGTGGAGGGGAGAAACACTTTCTCCTACCTACATAGATACCTACTATGGATTTGCATTCCTAAGGACTTTAGGTTGTGCTTATTGTTTCTTATTTCTACCAGCATAACATAGGTGTATGGAGGCATATAGAACACCAGGAAATGGAAATGGTATTATTGTAGTAATATGAAAAGAGGGAAAATAGTTACTTAAACTTAATTAAATTTAAAATTAAGATGGAGGAAAATCCCAGAAACAAACACATAGATTAATATTGAGTATCTGGAAGGCAAATGAAACTCAGGTCAGATGGAAGATGGTGGCAATCTAGAGACTTGGGGGCCAACTTATACCTAAAAGGAAAATTGGAAAAATATAAAACAAGATGTTTGGTTGTAAATGAAAGGTACACAAAACTAAATTACAGGGAACTCACTGACTGTAGGCACCCCTGAGAAACAAACCAACACAAGGAAATGGCCAGTATGGATGAAAGAGGAAATACACTTACAGCAAAAAGAAAGGAGAAGGGCATGCAAGACATGTAATAAATCAAAAATGTCAGTGCTACAAGGGAAGGAATATAAGAATAAAGCATAAGGTTGCAAGGAAATGATCAAGGAAGCCTAGATGGTAAAAAGAAAGGATGGCATGAGATTTGAAGCCATAATAAAATATTTCACACATTCATAAGGAACAAGAGGTCAAAAGAGGGCCGTATTACTCCCAGGAGAGCGAATGAGAGAATAAGTAGCTATTTCTTAGAAACGAGATGACATGCTCTCAGCGTTCACCAAAGAATATTGAAGGGATGCCAGAGATAGAAAAGTTGTTTTGTTATTTTTTTTCCAACTTGCAAGTAGGTCAGGGAGAATAAGTAACTCATCACTGAAACAAGTTTGGCTCAGGATAAGGAAATCATCATCATTAACAATAGATTATTCCCATAGACTTTACTGTTTGGATTGAACTGTTTCCTACAAAATGCAGACAATGAAGGACACAGCTTTTGACAGCAGTCAGCCTCCTATAAATTACTGCTCTGATATAAGCCCAGGATGCTGAGACTGCTCTTGACTAATTTCTGTGAAGACCCTCCTATTAACCCTACTCATGGCTCACTAGAGGTACTTAGAAGCTCCTTATGCCATTTTGCTTCAATTCCACCAAAATTTGCTAGGCACCTTCCAAGGGCCTGAAACTTTGCTAGGCACTAGTCATACCAAAATAAAATAGAAGAATAACTGCCCTTAAGGGACTTACATTCTACTGAGGGATACAGCAGGTAGACAAATATGTAAATGCAAAATAGTTTTAGGAGAGAAACAAGCATTAATAATTGATGGGGATTAGGAAGCATGAGCAGGCATGGGAAATGAATGGCCAGTACAAAATTATGTACCATGTCAAGGTCAGGGAACAGTTAGTAAGTCAGGGGGCACAGAATGCAGATTGCATGAAGGGGTAATAATATTATGTTATTCTGGGGGGCAATAATATTATGTTATTCTGGAAAAGTAGTTTAGAGAGAAATTGTAGAGGGTTTCAGATGTCATGTAGATGAATTCTGAAGAAGGGATTGATACTGTCAGGCCTATGCCTAGAAATATTAGTTTGGCAGTTTTGTGGAAGATGGATTTAAGAAGGGAGACCCTGGAGGCAGAGAAAACAATTAGGAGACGAATATTACAACACATATGAGAAGTCACAAGGACCTTAACCATGGGGGTGATTGTGCACATTTAGAGAAGAAGGTAGATGTTAAATAGGCTGTGGAACTGACAGGGTTTAGTAACTGATTAGATTTTGCAAGTGGGAAAAAAGAAGGGAACAAGCAAGGATGACTCAGTTTAAGCACATGTGTTAATTTAATCAGTGAAGAAAATTAATCAGGATAGCTCAAAGTTAAAGCAAATAGTAAGAATTTTTTTCCATTTGTGCTTGAATGATTGTGGTGATTGCCTCAACTCCCTACTACATTTTGTCTCCATTGATATGGTTTATGTGTCCATTTTCCAATGAAATCATACAGCCAGATGCAAACAAAACAAGATTAAGTAACCAAGGCAGGTGTTCTGAAAGATCTGGATGCAGGTAGAACATAGAGGTTTTTCTGATCTTTTCAGCTATATTTCTGATGTCACTCAGTCAAGTCTAGCATGGTCCTATCTAAATAACAAACACAGATCTCTTTCTAGACTCTTATTCATAGCAGTCATGGTGCAGAAACATTCCCCTGAAGGCATTATCTGAACAGTGGAAGGTCATGAAACAATTACCATTAGGTAGTCATCTTAAGAATATGTGATAATTGACTGAGAGGGAGCTAAAGATGGTTAGATATGAATATAGGACATTATTCTTGATAATGTATTTTTTCAAGATATGTGCAGATGCTGATGAATGTAACAACAAATCTACCTTTACATCTATAAGTTCATCTCTAACCTATATGCATACATGGACTCTCCTAATAGAATGTAAGTTCCTGGTGAGCAGGGGCAACTTTACTTTGACTTTTTTATCTTCGGCATCTGGCATGGACCTTGGCAACTAGTAGGTACTTTAATTAATTCTTGCTAATAATCAGAAAAAAAAAGTCTTGAAGTGCTTACTATGTACCAAGCACTGTGTTAAGATATGGCTATACAAAAGAAAACATGAGATAAATAATCTGTGCTCAGTGGTGGGGCAAATACCCCTTGTATTCATCTTTAAGAATAAGTGATAATTGGCTAGCAGGAAACAAAAGATGGGTTAGATATGAACGAAGCGCATTATTCCCAACTACTTTTTTCAATATGTATATATTATAATGGAGGGAGTAACATGTTAATAACTTAGCTACATACATGATCTACACAGGATAGATGAATTAATAGATGAATAAGATATATGCCTCCCCCCAGAAGATTTGAGGGAGAAGTGGGAGGCTCAAAGGTCTGTAGTAGAAGGTGGAATTTGAGCTAAGTCTTGGCAGAATACAAAACACTAAGTAGAGATGTGAGGGTTCCACATTTGAAGAGCTAAGGAAAACAAATGGAGAGGAGAGATGGAGTCCAGTGTTAGAAGATCTATAGAAAGATCAGTATAGCCAGACTGTAGAGAGTTTAGAAGAAAGTAAGGTATAAGAAAGCTGGAAAGGTAGAAAGGACCCAAGGTATAAAGTCTGAAGTATTAATCAGAGAAATTTATATTTAATTTTGGAGGTAACAGAGAACCACTGGAGCCCAGTGAAATTATAGGTGACATGGGCAGAGCTACACTTTAGAAAAGTCACTTTGGTAGCTGAAAACAGGTAAGACTGTGTGGTGGGGAGAGATTTAAGGTAAGGAGACTATTTTTAAAATTGTGTTTTATCAGTGGCTTCAGAGAAAACTAGCTCTAGTAGAATCATCCTTTCTGATGTGGTATAAACTTAATTTGAATGGATAATATGGGTAGCCATAAGCTAGCAAATTTCTATTTCTAAAACATAGGATATGTCCCACTCTCTTACTCAAAAATCTTCATTGGCTCCTTATTTCTTCTAACATAAAATATATATTTTTACCTTGGCATTTTAAAACCCTCCATGATATGCTCCCAACTAACTTTAGGCCAAGGACAAAACTGTTGTCAAAAGCAGTAAGATCACGATATGTTCACAGGATGTGACAAGCTACAATCCCCAGGGTCCAGCATGGGATGTGAGAAGTCCACTGAACTAGCATATGTCTCCTTTACTTTAAACTCTCTGACAAAATATAAATAATAATAAATTCCATTTCTATAGCATTCTAAGGTATATCAAGATTTAACTGAATTACAAATTGCCTTCCCTACAACATATTTATGAAATCAGTTCATATTATCATAGATCTAGAGTTACAAGGGACTTCAAAGATGCTTTACTAAAGCTTCTTCATTTTACAGATGAGGTAACTGAGTCCAGGGAAATAAAAGTCACCTGCCCAGATCATGAAGGTAGTAATTATCAGAGGTAGGATTTGAACTCAGTTTCTAACAGTCAAAGCCAGAGAGCGAAGGTAAGTCTCCTTACTTCAATGGCAATGCCTTCTCCCAATACCCCACAGCTTCCTCTTCAATTATGTGTGCTTTCCTTCCAGAGTTTGAGGAAAGTTATCTTGTAATTTTTTTGCAACGTACAGGCTGAGAAGAGTTAATCACAACACTACCAGCTATGTCCTGTCTCTAAGCACTCAGTGCTTTGCCATCTAAATATCTGTAGCACCAATGCAACATTCACATCACCTATGGTGACTATGAATACACCAACACAGTTCTGAATCACAAAATATAACAGACTCTCCACATGGAAGACAGAACCAAAGCATTTACTTAAACACCAGAAAGCCAAATCCCAGCACCAGAAAACCAAATCCATCATAGAAACAAAAAAATCTATACACAATAACAATGCAGGGGGCAACATCACTAAGCCTTTCCTCTGTTAGGCTTCTTACAAACCAGCTATCCTAAACAAAATCACAAACAAGCTCTCCCACTCATGCTAGTTGCTGCCTGCTCTCTCTTTCCCAGCTCTGATTGCTCTGACCCATTTCCTGTTCCACCCCTTCCTGCTCCACCTATTCTGCAAAGTCCTCCCACCACAGATTCCATGTGATTCAGACTTCCATGTGACCCAGCTAGGTTATTAATGGATGGAAAAGATCTTCCCATTTAAATTACCATTACAATATCAAGGTTCAGCTCTACAAAAATAATGAAGTAGGTAATTTAAGTTATACACTCTTGCCTATCCCAACCATCCTTTAAAGGAATATGGTGTAGGGAAAGAACATTGGATTTGGAGTCAAGTGACTTTGGTTCACCTCCTAGCCTAATTACACACTACTATCTGACAGTGTACTGTGTGCGATATCATTGGGCAAATCACTGAATCTTCTCTGAACCTTTTCTTACATGTAAAAGGAGTCATCAAGCATGGCAATATATAACTGTAATCTCTTTTGCTGAGGAGGCTAAGGCTAACAAATCCTTTGAAACTGGGAGTTCTAAGATGCAGGAGGCTAAAGTTAATTGGATGTCCACACTAAGTATGGTTCTGCTATGGTAAGCCTCCAGGAGCTGATGGCCACCAGACTTTAACCTGCCTAAGGAAGGGAAAACTGCTAGAGGTTAGAAAAACAGATCTAATCTCAGTAGCTATTGATCTTCCAGATTGGGCTAAGAAAAAAAGACTCATTCTGAAAAAAACAAGCAAATAAGTGAAATGAGAGGGTTGGACTAAACAGTCTTTAAGGCCACTATAAGCTCTAATTCCTATAATCAATATTGCAATTATTATCCCCCAATCAATTTGTTAATCTCCTTATCTTTATCAAATCTTCTTTCAAAAAAGGCTATAAGTTTATTCATGCAATGGTACACATGATGAACAATTACGCAGTCTGCATAACCTATGGAGCATCTTCATTTTATGAGGTTTCAAAACCTTAAGTTAAATGATGGAGGCTTAACCATCAATTGATATTCATTAAATGAGTATTACTGTGCTAAGCACTGGTGATACAAAAAGACAGTCCCTGTCCTCAAGGGACTTACAATCTAATGTGTAGGACAACATGCAAACAAATATATATACAAAGAAACTGTTTACAGGATAATTAGGAAATAATTAAAAGAGGAAAAGTACTGGAATTAAGAGGGAGTAGAGAAAGTTTCTTGGAGAAGGTGGGATTTTAGTTGGGAATTAAAGGATGCCAGAATGTCCATAGTCAGAGTGGAGAAGGGAAAACATCCCAGACAAGAGGGACAGCCAAAGAACATGCCAGAAGGCAAAGGAGCAGTGATTTGCTCATGGAATAGAGTACTATGTTTGGGAGTAAGGTATAAGAAGACTGGAAGGGTAGGAAGGAGGCAAGTTATGAAGGGTATTAAATACAACAGAGCACTTTGTATTTATTCCTGGAGGCAATAGGAAGTCACTGAAATTTATTGGAGATTGAAGGGGGAAGAGTGTGGAGGCAACATGACTTTTTGGTCTTTTTAGGAAAATCACTTAAGTGACTGAATAAAGAGTGAATTTAAATAAGAAGAAACTAGAGTTAGGTAGACTCATCAGTAGGCTATGGTAATAATCAAGGTGTAAGGTGATGAGGGCCTGCACTAGAGTGGTAGCTGTATTCAGCTATCATGGAGCATTGGGTCAGATTTTGTGGGGAGTATCAGACTCTATTTGCCACTCTTGAAATATATTAAGCTGGACCAATAGTAATCTGTCAATTGCTATATTTTAAACAGAGTTTCACTGGCTGGCTTTCCATACAAGAAGGATTTTCTTTAGTTAATTATCTCATTTTAGCTTTCATTTTGTTTGTCAGGAAATAGCAGGAATTGGAACCATTCATCAAGTGTTAAAAAGTTCTTATTAATATCCCTTAGCCCTAAGACAGGATCTGCACAGTATAACACCCACTAGAGAATTAACAATACTGGGGGCTGCTTAGCCTCTTAAAATAGACTAGATGACTAAAAACCAAAGGGGAGAAAAATCAACTTTGGGACTTATATCCTTTGGAGTTGCTATATATATCTATCAAACAAACCAGCTAATTGTTGTGGACACAGCTTCAGTTGAGACTGGAGGGCCTTAACCCTTTCTGACACTTTCTGGCCTTATGATTTTTTTTCCTCATTAAATCTCAGAGTTTCATATCATTACTGTTTTTGCCAGAAGCCATAACAGCAGTGAAGAGTTAGCTGATTCAGCAGGAGGTCCAGCAGCCGATGTGAGAATAAGGCCCAAAGGCATGTCACTGGCCATTAATTTCTCAGCTCTCAATTATTGCTATTTCCTTCCACAAAGCTGAGACTGTGATACATCATGCTTTCAGATCTTTCACTGCAAGTGCGTGTACATATGTATATATTGTTAGAGTCCTAGTTTTGACCATTTAAAAGATTCTGTTTCTTTTGGGGTGCAAAAACTAAAGAATACACAAGTATACATACATACATACACACATATATAAATATATACACACACATTTGTATTCACTTATCTATAATGCATTTCTGGAGTATGTCTATATATGTATGTATGTGTACATATATACACATATATAGATATATATGGCTGTTGCAAAATGATCAACCGGTCAGAGCAATGATCTTGTCTTTTACTTTTTAAATTTTTCTGTTGGAACTGTTAAACATGTAGTTCTAGTCTGCCATATCTGGTGTCATACACCATTGCAGATCAGGGCCATATAGAGGAATTTGGAGCTAATGGGTCCCCAGAAATAGGATTTCATAAAATGATATGAGGAAGAGATAATTTGCTTTCTCTTTTCATCAGTGTTATTATATGGATGCCAATTAGAAATTCTGCCAGGTAGCAGATAGGGGATGAAAGAATGCTCAAGGACAATGGATATGGTCTTCCACTTTCTCTTCTTGTTGCTTCTTGTTGTTCAGTATTTGTAGTCATATCCGATTCTTCATGATCTTATTTTAGGGGTTTTCTTGGTAAATATACTGCAGTGGTTTGCCATTTCCTTCTCCAGCTCATTTTACAGATGAGGAAACTGAGGCAAACAGGGTTAAATGACTTGCCCATGATCTGAGGTCAGATTTAAACTCAGATCTTCCTGACTTCAGGCTTGCAGCTCTATCTAATGTACCATCTAACTGCCCAGCGATGATAATTCAACATAAAAGATGATGGTCCCAGATGATTGGTCTGAAGATCTAGAGCAGTAGTGTCAAATTCAAATAGAAACGTATCCTTGTTACCACATAAAGGCTTAAATTAAATTTAAAATTAAAATGATCTATGTTGTATTTTTTTTATCTTGATTAAATTCACTTGCAACTAGGGGGTTGAGTTTGAAACCTCTAGTTGGATATATACTGCAGCTCTGGAAGCTGGAACAATAGTATACGCTAATGAGTCCCAAGATTATTGCTTAAGAGTCTCCATCATGACTTCAAAAGTAACTATGCCTACAGTACTTCCTGCTGGGATCTGAGTATCTCAAATGGGGCATTCCCTCTGAATAGGGGTATGTGTGTTTGATTAATATAGATAGCTTGTCTAGATGCTATCAGTAACTGCTGGGAGTTTGCCTTGTTTTTGAGTCATCTAGCTTGAAAGTCTAAATGAGCTAAAATATACCAGGGAGTTGCTTATTTCAGTGCTTCCTTCATTTTCCCCAAGAGCAACATGGAAGTTCTCAATAGTAGTTTTGTCAGAAAGTAAGATAGAACATTTATAAAGTGACTACTGTGTGTCAGACCCTGTGATAAACTTCCTGGCAAGAGGAGAATAATGCAGCCAGAGATGAAAATTCTAAATTGTGTTGGTAAAAGTGAAGCAAATTATCGGAGGCATATTTCCAAAAATCGTGGTCTCAGGGAGGGAGTCACCAATGAAAAGAGAAAAGACCCAGGATAGAGGTTTTCAAGGGTGACCCCAAGGCAGATGTAGAGAATGAGGTGAAATCTGAAGAGAACTGAGATGAGATATTCCTACATTTGAAACAAACTTAATATCAGTCCCAATCCAAAACTGGATTTACTTATCATCTCCAAAATTTCCTAGTTCTACATCCTTTCTATCCCCTTGGAGGAAGCCCTTCCTTCCCACCCTCAGGTACCTGATATTTCCTTGCTTTTTTCTTTATTAAAGATGCTAGAGGAAAAAGCTAAAGCTAATTCATACTAAAATATGAATGACTGGTAGCTGAACAAAAATTGTCTTTTTTTTCCTGGGAGACTTCATTTTAATGAAATCCTTGCATTTGGAGAAATGAAGCTCTTTTTCCCTAGGAGGTATTAATTTTAATGCTAATCAAAACCTTACATTTAAAGAAACTAAGCTCTTGTTGTTAAGTTATAGCATCAGCAGGCTGGGGGAAAGTTCTTTGTGGACTGAGCTGCCTTTGCAATTCCTCTGAAATCGCACCACATCAGTGCTTATTTACATATATATCACTGCCTTGTCTGATAGAGGAAAAGATAGATTAAAAAGTGTAAATTAGGAAAATTATGATTTTACTTTACAAGATAATTGCTAGTTACATAATTCAATTCAGTTTCAAAAATATTTATTCAATGTCTACTATCCAAGTCAGCCACAAGTGTTTACTAAGTTCCTGCTGTGTATGAGGAGGGCACTATGTTGATGTTTGGGAAATACAGACAAAATGAAAATTAGTCCTCAGCTCAAGGAACTTATATTCTACTAGTGTGAGTATGGAAAGCACCCTTCAAGGCATTAGGTAGTTTGCTAGACATTTTTTACACTTGTATTCTTATACCATAGCATTTCTTTTACTATGAAATTCCTTTAAAACAATTAAAATATGATTACATTCGATGGAAAAAAATACTCTACTTCCAGTTTTTCAAGAACATGTGCAGCACATAAAATGAGGGAGACCTGAATTATGATCCCTAACATGGAAAGTAGAGGGTTAGCTATTTATCCACAGAAAAGTAGCGGAAAAGAGATTGTTTATGGTGTCTATCCACTTCTACAGGTAGAGGACTGTTTTTGGTATTTATCCTCCACTCTAGAAGGACAATGACATCAGAATGGGGATGTCTTGACTTGCAAGTGAATTGGATTTAAATGAGGCAGAGCTGTACAAAATCATCAGTTTCATCCTCTCCTCCAGAATACCTGGAGTCCAGTGGCAAGACGTAAGTCAAGACCACTGGCAATGGCCCAGAATGCAGTGAGAAACCTTGGCCTTTTTAAGCTAAGATCTTTCTCAGGTCTCAGTTTGCCTGAGATAATACCCATTCAGTGAGTAAAGGCTAGGTGAGAAATAAGGGAAAAGATGATCTAATTTACCTTCACAAAAGAATCACTCTGGGAGGGGAAGACACTCAGAGTTTCTAGCCAGAACAGAAGCAATCGCCATTTACACTCACTTTGAGTCATCAAAACCAAAACAATGACTAAATGATACTTGGGCTGGGACCTACAGACAAAGGAAGGAGAAAAAAGAAAGGAAGGTCTTTGGTGTGCACATCAGAGAATTTGGTTGGCAGGGACCCAAATTGCTCATTTGTCCTCAAACCTAAAGAAAAACATAAAACCCAGAAAATACCCTTCTTGGCAAAGGGCATAGGTTATCATGATGTAATTTGAGAGACACTTCATGCCTACTTTACCCCAACCTTGTTCATTCCCTCTTATGTAATATATTTTCTGTAGTAGAAGAGCAAGCATATGAGAACTTTGAGATCCTGAGAAACCACTAGCTTTATTAAATATATCCCCATAATTCATGGCAATAGAAGAATTGTAGAAAAATCTTCCGTCTAATTTCCATGCCCTTGGGAATGGAGTGAATATGCACCCTTTTAATACGATTGATATGCTTTGTGGCTAATCATGAATGATACTGAGATGTCAGAAGTCCTGAGTTCAAATGTGCCCTTTGCTTATTTCTTCTGTGACCTTTGACAAGTTTGAGTTTAACATCTGTAAGCTTATTTGTAAAGTGAAAGACCTGAGCTATGTGCCTTTTAGCGATTCTATCTGGTTCTTTATCCATAGTCCTATGATACTTTCTTGCATCTATATGCTATACGTGGACATTCATTTTTCTTTACAGCTAGATGCTACAGCTAGTTCTATTTCACTTTAACAGTTTAATAACTGGGGAGACAAACAGCTGGGTGGGAAGAAGGAAATGGAAGGTCAGCATGTATAAATATCAAGGCAGCATGGTCTGGTAGACTTCTGGCAACTAGGAAAACTGTGAGTACTCATCTCCTGGGCATGTATTCTCTGTCTAATGTGACTTCACTCAACTATAAAAGGGAATTGCCAGTAAAACCTCTATTGCAATTACATAACATCTGAAACAGAATTAATATTGCATTTACAGTGGCAAGTATACCACTCTTAATTGAAAATATTTTGCAAATCAAATGCTTGATAGAGCATTGCCTCTCATATTCAAAGGTGCCGCTCCTGACGGTGATCATTATTCATGTGTACAGATGCACCCCCAAATCCTCATGCATGACCAATGATCCCTTTCATGTGACATAAGCAAAAAATTTGCTCCTTGATTTGTGATTAAAGGTAGTTTGGACAGAGTCTTGGGGCAATGAGGTGGCATAGTCAACAAAGTGTCAGATTTGAAGTCATCTTCCTGAGTTCAAATCCAATCTCAGACACTTACTAGTTATGTGGCCCTGGGGAAGTCACTTAACCCTCTTTGCCTAAGTTTCCTCATCAGTAAAATATGCTGGAGAAGGAAATGACAAACCATTCTAGTATTTTTGCTAAGAAAACACCAAAATGAGGTCATGGAAATTGGGACATGACTGAAACAATTGAACAATAGGACAGAGTCTAGCACTTTTGATGACTCTGCCTCTAAGAATCAGGGTCTATCTGATTGCTCAAATAGAAACACTCACTCTGATTACTTACGGTGGTATCACAGTTATTCCACAGGGCTTGAATTAGAGAAGTAAAACATCATTTTATAGTAGAAACACAAATCTGTTCATCCCACTAGTGGTGGTCCACATTACATTTCACCTAATCAGGGATCAGTTATTTGAACGCCCACCATCCAGGTGCATTGTAACAAGTCTGTCTTCTATGCTGCATTTGAGAAATTCACCACTGGAATTCATCTTGCAGTTAATTTGTTTTAATTTAATTTTTTTAACAAGCAAAAATATGTTTCCTCTTCCTCTCACTCCTCATAGGGGGAAAAACTTCTAACAAATGCAACTAATATTCCATGAAGTATATTTGGACACTGATATTGCAAATACAGATGTGGTAAGAATAATAGGTCCAAGAGCTGAACTAATTGGGTGCTGGACACTATCCTATAGCCTTTGATTCTGTAGAATACTCTTCTAACTTTTCACTTCTACTCCATATCCTAATATCTTAATGTTCTGCCAACTTCCCAAAAGAGATGTTGTCGTGCAGACTGTGTTACACTTTACTCTTTATGTGCCAAGCTAGTTTTCTTTCTTGCTACCTTCTAGAAAATTCCTGTTGATGATGATATTTCATCCCAAAATAGGTTTCCCCAGAAAAGGCTGGGACAAGAACCCATTGCTAATTCTGTAGAGCAATTCATAGTCTGTTGGGAGACTGCTTGAATGTGTGCTTCAAGAAATCAAGAATTATTATGAATCAGTTACATTGGCCTATGCCAAGGATGCTTCTGGGATGTCATTTTAAATTTTCTGCTTTCCAGAAGTACATTATGGGAGAAAGCTTCCAATCTATAGTTAAAAATTTAAAGGTAACTGGGCAAAATATAGGATGAAGCTGAGTTTTACTAGAGACCAGGTGATATGGAAGAGAAAAGTTCTAAATATAGAGCCAGGAGACCTAGGTTTATATTCCCCCTCTGATACTTTCTCATTGTGAGATCATGGCTCTTAGAGCCTCTTTAAAATAGTGGTAATATGATTTATACTACCTATCTAAAAGTTCATTGCAAGAAATATATTTTTCCAGTTTTAAAATGTTGTACAACTATGAGTGTTAAACACATATTGGGGGAAAAATTTTAAATTGATCTCTAATTTCCATATGTAATACTGGTCAATTTAAAAACAAATCTGTAAGAATATATCATAATGTAATCATTGGCATTTTATACTGTATTTTGAGAATTTTCCTGCACTCTGTGCATCCTCTTGCCCTGATTTTATACATTACCCTGTGATTATTGAAGTGAAAGGACTTGGAAAGAGCTATGAATCAAAGCAAGGTGAAGTCACAGCAGCAGGGCCTCAATGTTGTACCATATGGTAGCAACATTGCCAGGTGATTTTGCATGAGGCAAGACAACTAAGCTCATCTGTTCTTTCCATCACAGCAGTCACACAGTCTCTGTGAAAAGGAAACTAACTAAGCGCATAACTGCGAAGTGTAAAAGAGAAAGACCTCGAATTTCACAAAAGTCAAAATAAAGTAAATGACAGATGTGAATACCTGCCCCAAAGCAGGTCAGAAAAAATTTTCATTATTCTGGGCTGTGTAGTTCCGAGACATCACTGGTATTCCTTTTGTCACTTGGAAACAAAAAGAGAAAAGAAAAATATCCAGTTACACTTATAAAGGCATTATACCAGGCAAACTTTCCAAAGGAGATGGTGACTTTATGAGCTAATTATCCATGTAGTCCATTAGTTTATCAGCAAGTGAACTCTTTCTGATGAACTTGTAGCAATTATTTCCTCTTACTGATAAGAATCTGTGGCATGGTCTCCGCTTCTTTGAGGTTTGCTATTCTAATATGACCAGTAATGACACTGGAAAATGAAAGTGTAATGCTTAGTGCAGCCCTTCCATTTCTAAGTCGTGTCTTTCACACAGAAGACATTTCACAAACGTTTGTTGAAAGAGTTGATGAATAAATGAGCATTGCTTCTCAATGTCTGATCCTTAGACAGTGCTCCAGATGACTACAGATCTGTTGTATAATATGGATATGTCTTTACTTTTATTTCCAGCATGAATTAATCATTTGTTTATGATATCCTTCCTTGGAGTCTCATCAAAAGAAATGTAATTTTCTACATTCATTCTAAATTTCTTTCCCCAATGGCAAGTGGAAAGAGATAGATAGTCCTGGTAGAGCTACTGATAGACAGTATATTCTCTAACCCTATCTCAAAGTGCTTTATGGGTGAAAAAGGTATGAATTATATACTGAGAATTATTTGACTAAAACAATTTGGCAAAGTGAAATTAATAGAAAAAAGTATTGGATTTGAAATAAGTGAGTTGAGTTCAAATCCTATTTCTACAAAATAATTGTGTGAGCTTCTTCAAGTTACTTTATCTTTCCTGGACTGTTTCCTTATTTTTAAAATGACAATTATGGTAAAAATAGCCTCAAAGGACCTTGCTAGTTTTAAATCTATGAGACTATAAAACATGAGACTGAATCATTCTGTTTTTTCTCAATAAAATATGGAGATCAGTTATTCTAGCCAAACCTTTCCCTTAAACCTAAAGAAAATAAACAATCTAAAATCTAACTAAAGCATATAAATTGAAAGAATATTATATGTAAGTGCATTATTATTGTAATGTGATATTAACAGAACCGCATATGGCATTGGGAACTAATTGTGGCACAAGTGAGTTGATCAGATTCTCAGAATATGATATACAGTTTTGGTGTTCATAAATCAGGGGAGTGTGAAAAGAGTGAATCCAAAAAAAAGACACACAAAATTTATTTGGCTCCTATAAAGAAAGACTCAAGGAACTCGTTAAGGTAATTTGTTGGTTGCTTTCAAACATATGGAGGGATGTATTATCAATATCACTTCCACTCTTCAGATTTTTCTGTAACTTGTGGGGAAAATAATAATTGATTTGATGAAAGTTTGGTATATAAGTAAAGAATCTCAAGAAAATTCTTAAGTTTGTATTTGTGGGTTCGTTTATTGTCTTGAAAAAAATCATGTCCGAGAAAACTTTTTCAAACACATCTGACTTCTATAATTCTCAGTGGATTTCAGTGTTATTTTATGTGAGGGTAGAGGCTACAGAGATGTGAAGTGAGGTTCACAGTTCACTGAACCTCTAAAGGTAACAAGGAAGACATTGACCAGCCTATTCATTTTATGGAATGATAGAGGAAATGGGCTAGAATTGTGCAAGAAAGTTCAGTTAAATACATAAGACAATTCTCAACTCTGGAAGTGATAAGCATTGGAACTACTTTCTAATTGGAATATAAGGAATCTCTGAAATCTAAAGATTATTTAAAACAGGCTTTAAAATAGCTACCTGATATATTGTAAGAGCTTTCTAAAGGCAGAATTGGGGGTGGGGGGAATGTGTCAGTCCCTTCCAGTTCTATGATTATATACAACTATGTAAAAAAATCACTTAAAAATTTTAGCATTTATTGAAATCTGCAGTTCTGGCAATGAATACTTCTAATTTAGCATTCTGGGAATTCTTAACAAGCACATTTGGAGAACACTATAGAGAAACTGCGTTTTTGTCTGTATGATAAACTGTTCCTTTCCTTTCCTTTCCTTTCCTTTCCTTTCCTTTCCTTTCCTTTCCTTTCCTTTCCTTTCCTTTCCTTTCCTTTCCTTTCCTTTCCTTTCCTTTCCTTTCCTTTCCTTTCCTTTCCTTCCCTTTCCCTTTCCTTTCCCTTTCCTGTCTTGTCCTGTTCTGTCCTGTAAAAGAATCAACTATTGATAGGGTACTGCTAGAAACTCTGCAACCTAGAACCATGAAAGTGTAACATTCTCTGTGTGTGTGTTCCACCATTAAATGACAATTGACGATGATTATTATTAAGTCAATGAAACTTATATGTAGATGATCTTTGAGCCAGGACCTTTCTTCTTTCTTTTTTTTTTCTTTTTGGGCATAGTAGCAGAATATTCCTTAGTTGTTTTATTTCCACAAAAAAAAAAAAATGGAACCAGTCATTCCACCTAAATAGTTTTACTGCCTAAATGAGATCACTGTGGTTTATTAATATCATTACAAACCTGCTCATCTATTTATATTAGCAAAACATTAGGGAAGGGATTGAGGGGGGTGTTGACTATGACATTGTAGCAACAGTTGTTCTTGGGTGCCAAAACCAATTATTGAACTCTGCAACCTTGGGAGATCATGTCATTGTCACCCCAGAGCCTCCATCTTTAATGACTATACTTTACATCCTGCCTCTTCCTATTAGTGCAATATTCCCTGCAGTCTTTGGAGTTACCACATTTCTGCCATTTATATCTGTGAAAACACATTCTGACAACCGATTCATTATTAAAGATCACAGCCATAAACTGTGTTAGATTAGCCTGAGCCCAAACTGTTTTATAGCTTCAGCCTTAGCAATTTCGTTGGGGCATTTTGCAGAGGGCAATGAGTACAGGCTTCCTTGTCAGTCAACACAGCTGATGGCCTCCACCAGTGGGCAATAATGTACTTTTAATTAACATCTCAGAATAAGAAATATAATACAGTATGTCCCAAAAGTCTTAGTGCGAATTTAAACTTAAATCATCTAAAATGGCACTAAAATTTTTGGACCTTCCTGAATATTTAGGAAGTATGAGGGAAGGGAAGTAAAGAAATGAATGCTTTATACCCTTTTGATTCCTCATCTTCTGCTCCCTAGACATCTAGTCTAAGGAAGATAATTTTTCTTCCTTAAGGCTACCTACACAAAGTTAGGTTTTTGCTAAGGCCATCAAAGGATCTTGGTCTATATTATGAGGCAAAGGAGTGAATCAGCTGGTATAGTTCTTTGCAAAGTTACCATTTTCTCTTGAACAAGTAAAATCTGGCATCAGAATCATTTGAACTTAGCAGTAAGAATTTTCCAGGGTGCTCAGATACTACAGGCAAGATCTGCCAGTTTGCATGATAATCTGAGAATATTGGTGAGGAGAGAAACACTGAACCTGAGTAATGTAAAAAGTGTAGCAATAAACTACAGGAAAATGAAAATCAGCATTGCTGCTCTTATGGCATGAAGATTAAGAGGCATTTTAGGGAAATCAAGGAGAATAGACATGAAATGATTATTATCCATTCACCTTTTAATCTTGAATCATCTTTTTTTTTTCTTTCGGTATAGATTTTTGGATTAAAAAAACTAATGGGCTTATAGGGGAGCTGTTTGGTTGAGCATATGTTATTGTGGGTACACATAAGGATATTAGCTAATATTCAATTGAATTACCCATGCTGTAAACCTTTCCCCACATTTCACAGAGACCTTCACTATATTCCTAGCATTTCTCTGACTCCACATGATTTGTCCCTTCCAGCCTAGCAGTGGCTTTATCTTGAGCATTCAAGACTATTATCAGTCAAGAGGTCTTTGAAACTGAAGCAGCCTGGATCAGGCATTTATAGAGCAAGGCTCTGTAAATCACCTGCAATCTTGACTCAGCTTAATTTCTGGGATTTCAGATTAAAAATAGACAGAGATGGGGAAATATTTCCTTGATTGGCAGTCATCAAGTTGAGGTGCTTCATGAGCATCCAGACCTAAGAAAATGACTTCAGAACTAAGTTCAGGCTAGACTTTGGCACAAAAGAATAATTATGTTCAAGTTCTATAAAGAAATTCAATAGGGGTAAATGTGAACAAATACTATCATATCTTCAAAAGGTTATTTGAACCACAGAAGGTCACTGTGTGTGTGTTTTAAACTAAATCTATTTTATGCCATCCAATGTTACTAACGATGTTAAATACACAATATTTAAACAATTGTTTTATACCCTTTTCAAAAATGTTCTTTCTCAGTGGAAATATCTGTAAAATGAAGAGCGTACCTAAAGTCTAGCTTTGAGCCTCAATGGTTGAGCTGATTTTTGACAAAATATGCAAAATAGACTTTTAGATCCACCTTACAACTCCTGTAAAAAATTTAAAGTAGTAAAAGGATGGACCACAATGACAACATTTCAAATTACAATAGTGAAGATTCCAGGTCTAAAGCAGCCTGACTTAATTTGTAAAAGTGCTACACACACACACACGCACACACACACATACACAATGGGGAAACCCAATACAGCATATATTTCTATTAAAACTTGAAACTGCGCTAAGACTTTTGGGATGCATGCATAGAGAAATACGCATATATTAAACCTTTAAATTTTTAAAGCTTAGAACTACACTAAGTCATATGTGACTAGGTGCATGTAAGTATGTGCATGTATGTATGATTATTTTTCTATTATATTAATAAGCAGCTATTAAATTAGGATTGAGGCATTTTCTCTTTATTTCCTCATTCAGGGACCAACTAACATGTCAGATAGGGCAGCTGGTGGTGCAGTGGATAGAGCACCAGTGCAGGAGTCAGGAGGACCTGAGTTCAAATCTCAGCTCAGACACTTGGCACTCACTAGCTGTGTGACCTTGGGCAAGTCACTTAACCCCAACTGCCTCATCCTGGGTTATCTCCAATCATCCTGATGAATATCTGGTCACTGAATTCAGATGGCTCTGGTGGACAAGTGAGGCTGGTGACCTACACAGCCCTCCCTCACTCAAAACAAAGTCAAGTGCAAGTCATGTCATTAATTCTCTGATGACATGGTCTTCTTCAGCAATGAAGGATGAACATACATATGTCAGTTAGCTAATCTCTGAAGGGCATAATTAGTAGATAAGATTGCCCACATCCTTCAGGAGTATTCTCCTTGATCTTGGGCAGGATCCTATGTAACTAGGAGATCTTACTTTTGTTTAGAGTGTGAACAGAATCTAACTTAGGTGAATTCCAGCTCTAAGCCCCTAAGCATATGCCTTTGTACCTCATCATTAGAGTTTAAAGTCACCCAACTCATGAAGGAGAAAACCAACCAGAGTGGTGTGGGTGGTTGCTAGAGGTGGCTGAGTCTCATAGTCAAGCCATATTTTCATCAGGAGGACCTAGAGACTTTTAACCCACCTTCCTCCCCATTTAAATATCCACCAATCAAGACTGATTTCTCCTATCATGGACATTCACTTAAAAAAACATTTAAGGCACTCAATAACTCTATTAGATGTCTTTGTTTATGGAGAGAAATCACTGGCCATCAATTTCTGATATGCTAGCCAGTTAATAAATTGATTTCTAATTATCCAGAAATTCTCTAGGTTTTTTTTGTTTGTTTGTTTTTGTTTTATTTTTTAATTCATGCCACTATATTGGATCTCTTTATCTTTCCCAGACTGGAAATACAGGAACTACTCCTAGTCCCTCTCTCTTTACTGATTGATATGGAAGTTTTTACTTGCTCTAGGCAAGTTCTCCCCCTTCTTAGGCAATCTAGTATCCTCTGTTATGGTGAGGGGGGAAGAACTGGACACATTCTATTCATACTGAACTTTTTGCAGACACCCAATCTGCACAGCCCATGGTAGCTAAGAATTCTTGAACATCAGAGATCCATCAGTCTTATCTTTTTCAGTAGTTAAGATTGCAGATGTTTGATTGTAAGGATGTCTTAAAGGGTAACCCTCTAAAGTAATTACTATTAAAGTATTTCAATTTGAGGAAATACATTGTCAACTTCTCAAAAACACAAAACGAATTGAAAATCTCAACTGCTCATTGGAAAAAAAGATGTGAGCCAGTGTATTTGGACAACTCTATATACATTAGTACTTGGTTCAGTTTGAGGTTGATTTGCTGAGAATTCTGAGATGTTTTTAACACTTGTTTTTAATATCTAAACTACTATACCTTTTAGTATAACCACGAGCAGTTGTTGGAAGCAGATTTTTAATTAAAGCCACATTTTCTCATTGATCAAAACAGGCCGTGGTTTCTTAATGCTATTGTATGTAATCACTTTATTCACAGTATCACGGAAAGTCAGAGTTAAAAGGATCTTCATACACCTATTAAATTCATACATGTTCAGTAATCCTTTGCAGATGATCACATGGTCTTTGCTTGTGATGCCACCTTCTGAAGGAGTCTTAGATTCTTTTGGACAGATCTGATCATTACTTTCCCCTAATATTGAGCCTAAATATGTCTCTCTGCAAGTTCTCCATTGAACCAGGAAATGCTCTCTAAGGTGAACTAAAAAAAGTCTAATCCCTCTGTTATATAACAGGCTGTCAAATACTAGAGTATTTGACATACATAAGGATTGTTATACATTCCTCCCCTTTACACACATTATCCAACTATATTTATTCCTCACACATCATTATCTCTTATTCCTTTTTCAGAGAGTTTGTGTCCTGTGATTATGCCAGAATCCAGTTCACAACATTCTATTTTGGCAAGCACTACATTATAAGATTTTATTAAATCCCTTCCTCCCCAAATAAATGCAAGTATAATATGTATGCTAGATTCCCTCATCATCAATCTATTGATTATAGAAAAAACGAAATAAAAATAGTCTGGCATGATTAACTTGCCATGAACTTGTGCTGGCTCATAGTGATTCCTACTTCCCTCCATAAACACTCATGAATTACGTTTTTTCTGGGCATGAATATTTTTTATTTTATTTATTTTATTCTGAACTTAATAAAATAAACATTTTCATAACCTAGTACAATAGAAAAAAAGATGATTACATGTGAAACTGAAAATCTATTATGTACAACTTCTATTCCTTTTAAATATATAATAATCATGTAACTTTCTTTTTTTAACTTTTTTCTTCCCTCCTTTCTGCCATCCTAGAGATGGCTACCATTAGACATAAATATTTTTCTATATGTAAAACCATTCCATACATATATTTATCAGGTCTTTCTCTGGATACAGATAGTGTCTTCCTTCATATGCCTTTTGTAGGTAGTTTGGGTGTTTATTTCTTTAATTAAATATAAATTGCAGACCTTATGCAGGAATCAAATTCAGACTCACTAAGCTATGCTTTGAATATTCCATTTTCTTTCACTGCTTCAAAAATTGAGATAGCATTTTTTTGTCCTGTCCTGCAACATCTTTCTTTTTCACTATGATTTTTAAAAATATTACCGACAAACAACAGTTAAGCAATTATCTTGTAATTTTTTTTCTACATTTTGAGATATGATTTACTGAGTCCTGATGACTTAATGAGTATAGTTAGATACTTCTCCCAATCTCCTCATATATCTGCTTTTCAATTTCCTGTTATATACTCCTGCCCCCCACAACTATATTTCTTAGGCTTAAGATTGTTTTTCTTGCTATAGAAAACAGAAGCAAAATAAAAGTTGAATAGTTTTATTTTCCCACAGATATGTTTTCTAGTTTTCTCAGCAACTGTCCTTTAACAGGGTCTTTCTCCAAGTAATTTATGTTTTTCAAATCTTCCTCATTTAATCTATATCAATGATATTGTTTTGTGTCTTCTTAACCAGTATGATTTGGTTATTACTGCTTCATAATATAATCTAAAGTCTGGAAATATCATTCTCCCATGCTGTTTTTAATTAAATAATCTCTTAATCAGATCTTCAAATCTAAGCAAATACATACTTTCTTAGCATTCACTGGATATAGTCATTCCTCACCTAAATTCTTTCCTTGAAGTATCTGTAATTCTTCTTCCAGAAATTCAAATCCATTTTTCTTAGACCATTCTTCCAAATCCTGATTTATGTAAAAACATCAACCCCTTATTTAGTATCATGAAAGGAGAATCAATGATTAAATGGATTTTCATTTTGAATTGATCATTTTGAGATAATATAGATTGCAGTGATTATAGTAATTCTTTTCAAGTCTCAAATGCTTTATGTACCTGAGTAACTAGGTTTTGAACTTATTATCAACTCAATTTTAAAGGCTTGTCTTTTTAAAAGAGTGATTAGAAACAAAATCCCCCAAAGAATTTCTTCCCCTGTAGCAAGTTGCACATTTTTTAAAGATGAAGTTGGGTAATACTCAAATTTCCCTGCATCTAAAAGACACAGGGAGTAGAATATTGTGCCCAGAATGGGGAAGATGAGTTCAAATACAATCTGTGATACTAGCTGTGTGTCTCTGGGCAAGTCACTTAACCTCAAGGTTCCTCAGTTTCCTCACCTGTGAAATAGGAGAAAATAATAACACCTACAAAGGATTATTGTGAAGATCAAATGTGGTAATATTTGTAAGGCAGTTGGCATAGTGCTTGCCTATAATAGGTGTTCAGTAAATATCTGTTCCCTTTTTTTTTCTTTTCCCCTTCTGCCAAAACTTTCCTCAGGCTGATTTTAAATTGTACAGTCAGTCCTAGAAGATAGAGCTTTGTAGGTGAGAAGAAAAGCTCTGTAAAGAGTCATCAATCCTGGGCCCATTCCCAGGGTGTTTCTAGCACCAATGTGATATTCACAGAGCCTATGCCAGCCATAAATATGCTGGCATAATTCTGATTAACAAAATACAACAGACTCTTCACATGAAAGACAAAACCAAAATACTTATTCAGATACCAAAAAGCCAAATGTCAGCACTAGAAAGACAAATCCATCATAGTAACAAAGAAATCTATACACAATAAAAATGCAGAGGGCAATACCATACTCAAGCCTTTCCTCTGTTAGGCTTCCCACTAACAGCTCCCTTAAACAAATCACAAACAAACTCTCTCACTCACACTAGTTACTGCCTTTCCCAACACTGATTACTCTCTGACTAACTTTCTCTCATCTCTGCACTAGCTCTACCTCTTCCTGTTCTAGCCTTCCTGCTCCACCTCTCCCTGTCCCATGTGACTTAGACTTCTATGTGACCCAGGCAGGTCACATGGGCTTATTAATGAATGGTAAAGATCTTCCCATCTAAATTACGATTACAGTCTATCATAATATTAATAATCTCCCTTTACCCAGAAGTTAGGAATAAAGATCACTACAGGAATAAAGTGAATCAAAATTGCATACTGAAATTAAAAGTGAAAATTATCAACTCCAAAAATGTTAGAGTTGGAATGGACTTTAGAAATCGTTAATTCTGATAAAACAAACAAAAACAGTTGAGAATTCTGGGAGCCAAGATGGCAGAATAAGTATTAAGTTGATCTCACTCTTCTTTACTGACCTCTGAAATACAGAAACTATCACCCCAGGAAAAATCCTGGAACATCAAATCCA
This sequence comes from Notamacropus eugenii, assembly GCF_028372415.1. Taxonomy (NCBI): domain Eukaryota; kingdom Metazoa; phylum Chordata; class Mammalia; order Diprotodontia; family Macropodidae; genus Notamacropus; species Notamacropus eugenii. The sequence continues at coordinate 386,648,493 of NC_092876.1, forward strand.
GCAGAAAGACAGGGTATAGCAGTCTTTTGGCCCAAGGTTTGGGGATAAATGGGAAAGGTCCCTCTTGCTTTGATGCAAGGGAGCAGTACAGGAAGGGAGGCATCCTGGCAAGCCAGCAGCAAGCCCCACCTCAGCAAACCATGTGACTATAGATTCTTTCTGTGAGGACAGGTAAGATCAAAACATAAATTCAGAAGAGGACAGCATTGCCAATATACCCACATCTGAAACCTCAAAGGGGAATTGTACACTGGTTCCAAACCCAAAATTACTTTCTTGGAAGAGCTCAAAAAGGAATTTAAAAGTCAAATTAGATAGGTACAAGAAAAACTGGGAAAATAAATGAGAGGTATGCAAGAGAGAGTCAACAGCTTGGAAAAGGAAGGACAAAAATTGACTGTAGAAAACAATTCCTCAACAAACACAAATGGAAAAAAGTATACTGGAGAAATTAACTCTTTAAAATATATAATTGGCCAAATAGAAAAGGAAGCACAAAAACTTACTGAAGAGAAGAATTCCTTAAAAAGTAAAATGGGCCAAATGGAAAAGGAGGAACACAATTTAATAGAATAAAACAATTTGTTAAAAATTAGAAGTGGTCATGTAGAAGCTAATGACTCTATGAGACATCAAGATTCAATCAAACAAAATCAAAAGAATGAAAAATAAATAGAAGTATAAAATATCACATTGGAAAACAACTGACCTGGAAAATAGATTCAGGAGAGAAAATTTAAGAATTATTGGCCTATCCATGATCAAAAAAAGAGCCTGGACAAAAAGAAATTCTCAAGAAAATTGGCCTGAGTCCTAGAATCAGAGGGCAAAATAATAATTGAAAGAATCCACCTATCATTTCTTGAAAGAGATTCTAAAATGAAAATGCCAAGGAATATTGAAGACAAACTATGTAATTATCAGGTCAAAGAGAAAATACTGGAAGAAAATAGAAAATAGCAATTTAAATACTATGGGACCACAGTCAGAATAACGCAGGACCTTGCAGCTTCTACATTAAAAGATCAGACTGCTTAGAATATGACAGTCTGTATGGTAAAGGAGCATGTATTACAACCAAAATCAACTACCCAGCAAAAATTATCATAAACTTTAAGGGAAGGAGGTGGAAATTAAGTGAAATAGGGAATTTCTTAACCTTTCTGATAAAAAGATCAGAACTTAAAAGAAAATTGATCTTCAAATGCAAGATTCAAAGGGAACATTAAAAAAAAGTAACCAGGAAAGAAACAAAAACATGTTATTCAATAAAGGGCAAACTGTTAACATCCTTAAATGGGAAGATGATATTTGTAACTCTTAAGAACTATATCTTTGTCACAATGTTTTGAAAGTGTATACATATATAGAGGGTGTGGGCATTAATTGACTTTGATGTGATGATAAAAAATAAAATTAAGAGGTGAAAAGTGATCATACTAGGAGAAGAGGAAAGGAGGAGTCCGAAAAGGGTAAGTTACATCACATGAAGAAGCACAGACATGTTACAGCAGAGAAAGAAGGGAGGGAGATGAACATTGTTTGAACCTTACTTTCATTGGATTTGGATAAAAGAGGAAATAACATCTTCAGTTAGGTATAGATATTTAACTTATTCAGTTAGGTATAGAAATTTAAATTACATTCCAGAAAGTAAAAAGAGAAAGAAGAAATAAAAGAGACTGGGTGGATAGAAAGGAGAGAAGATTGAGGGATGAAATGGTCAAAAGCAAAGCACCAGTGAAGAAGGAAAGGGAGAAAAGAGATAGAAAACCATAAATGGTGGTATAAGGGTGAGGGGGGAGGGGAGAAAGGAAAGACATAGTAATCATAACTGTGAATGTTATTGGGATCAACTCTCTCATAAAACAGAAGTGGATAGAAGAGTGGATAATAATTCTACAATATGCTATTTACAAGAATCACATTAGAAGCAGAGGGATACACCCAGAGCAAAGGTAAAAGGCTGGAGTCAAATATATTATGCTTCAACTGAACAACAACAACAACAAAAAAGCAGGAGTAGCAATCCTGATCTTAGACAAAGCAAAAACAAAAATATACCTAATTAAAAGAGATAAGGAGGGAAACTACATCTTACTAAAAGGTAACATAAACAATGAAATAACATCGTTACTAAACATATATGCACCAAGTGATAAAGCATCCACATTCTTAGAGGAGAAATTAAGGGAGTTACAGGAAAAAATAGAGAGCAAAACTATACTAGTAAGTTGTAATGGTAATTTAAATGGGGAGATTTTTCCCATTCACTGATAGGCTCATGTGACCTTCTTAAATCACAGGGAAGCCTAAGTCACATGTGCTAGGAAGAGCTTGCTGAATGGGTGGAACATGAAGAGTAGAGCAGAGCTTGGAGGAAGTCGGTCAGGCTGGTCAGAGCTGAGGAGGACACAAGTAAGCAGACAACTTATACTCATGAGTGTTTGCTTGTGGGAAGGCCCCAGCAGGGAGGTGGGGAAGCTTGGAATTGTGTTTTTCCACTGCAGTGATAATGTGTATTGACTTCTTGGCTACTATGACTGTTTTGGCTTTCTAGTTGGGGATTTGGCTTTCTGGTGTCTAAATAAGTGTTTTTCTTCTGTCTTCTATACGGAGAGTCTGCTATACATTGCCACTGAGAACTACCCTGGCAAAATCACCACCAGTGCTGTGAGTATTGTCTTTACAATACATATGGTGTCACAAACAGGATCGCAAGGTATAAAATGTGTATTTGGAAGCAGAAAGAACTTAGAGAATGAAATGAATATCCTGCGATGGAAAGATTTACCTTAATCTTCCCTAGAAAAGGAATGGGCTGAAAACACTGGACCCTGTGAAAACTAAGAAGTGAGGTAACAGGAGGGAGAACCTAGAGACTTGGAAAGGTGTTTGCAAGAAATATAAATAAGATCAGGGAAAGAGCTGGCAGGAGTATCTAGGAGAGAATGGATTTTATGAACAGGTTACCATATTATGTATGAAAGCAGAGATGAACTGCTAAAGCAAAAAGTTCAGATGGACAAAGTTAGCTAGTTTGCAGGAGATTTCTCAGTTTTGGGGCTCGCTTTTAAAAAAGCAGGCTGAGGGATTTCAGGTAGAAGAAAAGGTTGTTCATTCAGCTAGGAAGCGGAAGGCTGGCATAAGAAGTGTGCATTTGACCTTTGTACAGATCCTGCCTAGTTGTCCTGTCAATGACTGCTAGGACAGTGTGTGGGCAGAAAATGTAACTCAGTCACAGTTGGAAAATGAAAAATTATTTTAGAGGGAGACTTCTAAGGCCCAAGCTTGCACCATACTAAGGTTAAAACCAGGGAACCAAGGAGGGAATACAGTATTTAGGGAAACTAAGTGAGGATTTTACTCAGCAGGAGGTCACATATATTTTGAGTCAATTCACTCAAAGGATGGGAAAATTGTTAATTTCTTGGATGGCAAGAATCAGTGATGAAGGAGCTGGAGGATTATCGATAGATGGTGGGGATTGCTTGAAATTTATAGGTATCATTCAGAATCCTTTTGTACAGCAAACCTTTAGCGATTACAATATGCAGGAAGGTAACAATGCAAGTAAACTATTAGCTTTGGCTGCAAAAGGATGCAGTAAGCAGTATCCTACTGAGTCTATGTGGTCTGGTGGAGATAAACCCTGGTATTCACTTAGGGAGTGTATAATGAAGTTAAGGGAGAAGGTAATGAAGACTGCCATCATGATAGGAAATGCAGGTGCATACTATGATACCTCCTTAGCAGTTTCCCACAGAAACATAATAGTGAAGATGGCTCCTCTTGATTATAAACATCTAGTTTTCACTCTAATAATTGGGGAAATAGGGAACCCTCTTTCAGAGGTACTGGACAAGATTTCACAGTTAAGTGCCTTGGGGGACTGGGAAAAAGATAAATTTCCTCAAGAGAGAAGAGTAAATAGCCAGTGGATTCAAAGTCAGAATAGACTGACAAGAAAAGAGTTGTTTATTACTCTATTGAGAGCAGGGGTAGATTTTGGAAGCATAGATGGTATTCCAACTAATGAACTATACTGAATGTACTGAGAAAAGGGGCTTGATACTAGATGGGATAGAACAGTAAGAACTACTCCTACAGATCTTCCTGAAGCATTTTATCCAAGTTTGTCATACCTTCAGGGAGAATATGAAATTGGCCAAACCCCAGCTCAGATTAAAGAAATGCACAGACAGGAATACAAACCGCATATCAATTTGATCATATTTTGGAAAAACAAATCAAATACTCTAACTACAGCATTAATACACACTCAATCAGAGGCCTCTTTTATATATGGGAACTCTGATAAATTTAGACATGGAACTATTAGCACAATCACAGGACTGCGAGAGGGGGCTGAAATATCAGCCAAATAAGTCAAGCTAATGATGAAAATTGGACAATTACCTAAGAAAGAATGTACCATGGTAATTGTACCTGTTCCTGAAGACATCATTGGAATAGATCTATTGAGAGGTATGACTCTAAATTTACCTGAGGGGAGGTACCAATTTGCAGCAAGGAAGGTAGGAATTAATACAGTTTTAGTGGGTAAAATAAAAATGGACCCAGTCACTTTACTGAAACTTCTGAAGTAATTATTTTAAGCAGTATTGTGTATTGTACCAGGTGTACAAGATGAAATCACCAAGAGTATAATGGAAAGTGTTGAGGCAGGAGTGTTAGTCCCTACAACCACTCAATGGAATAGTCCTGTCTGGCCTATATGAAGGTCAGATTGGACATGGAGGATGACAGTAGATTATAGACAATTGATTCTATCTTTAATAGAAAGGATCCAAAAATATGATTGGACTAGGTATGCAGTTATTGATTTAGCCAATGCTTTCTTTACTATTTCAATAAGTTCTGACCAATGGGACCAATTTGCTTTCACTTGATGGTGCTGACAATATACTTTTTATTTTTCAGCCAAAGTAAAATAGTTTATTAAAGCCAAATTGGATTCACTCTTAAGGAGCCTAAGCATTTGTGATATTGCATTGACAAAAGGGCCAGATAGAAATCAGCTCAACAGAGTCAGAGCTGGATTTAATTTGAGCAGACAATATCCTTTTTCATGCTTGCCACAACGATTTCTGTACAACCCCACTGTTTGTGGCTGAACATTTAGATGAATTAGAGCTAACTGGTGTACATCTTACCCACTACATAGATGATAGTATGATACAGGGAAAAAAGGTAAAAGAAGTGGAGAAGAGTTTGAAGTTTTTAACTGAGCATATGGAAAGCAAAGGGTGGAGAATTAACCCTGCAAAGATTAAAGGATCAGCTCAAACCATAAAATTTGGGGGTATACAATGGAGTAAGGGGCTGTGAGAGATTCTCCTGCAAACCCAACAAAAGATTCAGAATTTTCCTATCTGCACCAATCAAAAAGAGATCCAAAAGTTCATAGGATTATTTGGATATTGGCGACATCACATACTGCATCTAGGACAAACTTTTAAACTCTGATATAAAATAACTAGGAAAAATATTAATTTGATTGGGGACTTGAGCAGAGTGAATATAATGATAATTTAAATGAGAAAATCTTTCTCATTCATTAACAGACCCATGTGACCAGCTTAAATCACATGGAAGCCAAAGTCATATGTGGTAGGAGGAGCTTAATGAAAGGGTGAAACAGGAAAAGTAGAGCAGAGCTGAGAGGAAGTTGGTTAGGCTAGTCAGAGCTGGGAAGGATGCAGGTAAACAGACACGGTTAGGCTCATGAGTGTTTGTGGGGAGACCCCAGCAAGGATGGGTGTGTGTGTGTGACAGGGTGAGTGGGGGAATGCTTGGAAATGCCTTTGTCCTCTGCAGTGATAATGTTATTGACTTCTTAGCCACTGTGACTGATTTGGCTTTCTGGTTTTGGGATTTGGCTTTCTGGGGTGTGAATAAATGTTTTTCTTCTGCTTTATTTATGGAGATTCTGTTATGGCAGTTATACTTTGACGTTGAGAACTATGCCAGCATATTCATAGTTACCACCAATGCAGTGAATGTTGTCTTGGTGATACATAAGGGACATCAACCTTCCCCTCTCAGAACTAGATAAATCTTACCATAAAGCAAACAAGAAAGAAGTTAAGGAGGTGAATAGAATTTTAGAAAAGTCATATATGGTAGAAGTCTGGAGAAAACTGAATATATATAGAAAGGAATATACCCTTTTCTCAGTAGTACATGGCACCCATAAAAACTGACCATGTATTAGGGTATAAATACCTGATAATAAAAATTCAAAAAAGTAGAGGTGTTAAATGCATCCTTTTCAGATCATGATGCAAGAAAAATTACATGTAATAAAGGACCATGGAAAAATAGACTGAAAACAGATTTGAAACCAAGTAATGTAATCCTAAAGAATGAATGGGCCAAATAACAAATTGCAGAAACAATCAATAACTTCATCCAAGAGAATATCAATTATGAGCCAATATACCAAAATCTATGGGATGCAGTGATGAAAGGTCTTAGGGGAAATTTTATATCTCTAAATGTTCCATGAATAATAGAGAAAGAGGTGATCAATGAATTTTACATGCAACTAAAAGAGCTAGAAGAAGAACAAATTAAGAATACCCAATTAAATAGCAAATTAGAAATTGTGAAATATTAATAGAATTGAAATTAAGAAAACTATTGAACTAATAAATAAAATTAAGAGCTGGTGTTATGGGAAAAACAATAAAATCGATAAGCCTTTGGTAATTTGATTTTACAAAAGAAATAAGAAAACCAAATTATCAGTATCAAAAATGAAAAGGTTGAATTCAACACCAATGAAGGGGAAATTAAAACAATAATTAGGAGCAATTTTGCCTAAATATGTGCTAATAAATTTGACAATATTAGGGAAATGGATCAATATTTGCAAAAATATAAATTGTCAAGTTTAACAGAAGAGGGAATAAAATACTTAACCTCATTTCAGAAAAAGGAATTCAATAAGCCATCCATAAGCCAACTCCATAAGAAAAAATCACCAGGGCAGGATACATTTGCAAGTAAATTCTATAAAAAAACATTTAAAGAACAATTAATTCTAAAACAATATAAACTATATGGTAAAATAAGCAAAGAAGGAGTCCTACCAAATTCTCTTTATGATCCAAATATGGTGCTGATATCTAATCCAGGAAGAACCAAAACAGAGAAAGAAAATTATACATCAATTTTTCTAATGAATATAGATGCAAAAATTTTAAATAAACTGTAAACAAAGAGATTACAACAACATTTCTTGAGGATAATGCACTATGACCAGGTGGTATTTGTGCCAGGAATGCAGAGTTGGTTCAATATTAGGAAAACTATCAATATAATTGACCATGTCAACAACAAAACTAATAGAAATCATATGATTATCTCAATAAATGCAGAAGAAGCTTTGAAAAATTACAATACCCATTCCTATTAAAAATAGTGGAGAGCACAGGAACAAATGAAGTCTCCTTAAAATGATAAGTAGCATCTATCTAAAACCATCAAGACACAGTAGCCAATGACTATAGTAATCTACTGTTTGATAAAGCCAAAGACTCTAGCTTCTGGGATAAGAGCTCCTGATTTAACAAAAACTGGAGAAAACTGGAAAATATTATGGCATAAACTAGGCATAGACCAACACCTACACCATATACCAAGACAATTTCAAAATAAGTATGCAATTCAGATATAAAGGCTGATGCTATCAGCAAACTAGGAGAGCAAGTTTACCGATCAGATTTCTGGAATACAGAAGACCTTGTGACCAAAGAAGAGATAGAGAACATTGTGAGAAGTAAAATGGATGATTTTGATTACATTAAATTGAAAAGGGTTTGTCCAAACTCAGCCAATGCAACCAAGATTAGCAGGGAAGTTGGAAAATAGTTTTTACAGCTAGTGTCTCTGATAAGGCCTCATTTCTAAAATACATAGAGAACTGAGTCAAATTTATAAGAAGATAAGTCATTCCCCAATTGATAAATGGTTAAAGGATATGAACAGAAAGTTTTCAGATAAAAAAATTAAAGCTATTTATGGCTATATAAAAATATATTCTGAATCACTACTGATTAGAGAAATGCATGTCAAAACAACTCTGAGGTAACACATCACATCTATCAGATCAGCTAACATGACAAAACAGAAAAATGACAAATATTAGAGGAGATGTGGGAAAATTGGAATACTAATGCATTGTTGGTGGAGTTATGAACTAATACAACAGACTTATGATGGAAAATGCTATCCACATCCAGAAAATGAACTATGGAGTCTCAATGTAAATTGAAACATACTATTTGCTCTCTCTCTTTTTTGTTTCTCTTTGTAGTTCCTCCCATTGGTTCTAATTCTTCTTTACAATGTGACAAATGTGAAAATATTTTAATATGAATGAATATGTAAGCCTATATCAGACTGCATGCCATCTTGGAAAAGAAGAAAGAAAAGAGGAAGGAGGGGAAGAAATTTTAGAACTCAAAATCCTGGAGAAGTGAATGTTGAAAACTAAAAATAAATTAATTAAAAAAAGAAATCATCAATTCCATCTCCTTTTTGAGATGAGAAAATTGTGATTCGTAGAAAAGTGACTTGTTCAAGTTTATGTAGGAAGTTAGGGGCAGAACAAGGATGTGAATTTTGGTCCCTAGTTCAATTCTCTTTCTGTTGCCCTGTGCTGCTTTGAAAACTTGGCTTTTTCAGACAACTCCATAGTGCATCCCCACATAGACCGCAATCTAAGGTAAATTCATCTATATGCTGATCCAGTACTTGATAGTAGGGTAAGATCTATATCACAGAAAGGACTTGACTCAATTTCCATTGGGCATTTCTGTCCTACTTTTGATTCATGCAAGAACTTCATTAGCATGGCCCAGTGACTTTGCCCCTTATTCATTTCCCTCTTTCAAATAACTGTTTACATTATCTCTGCTTTTAACTCTCTAATCATCTAATACCACTAGGGTATACTGGTTCAAGGAGGCCTAGCTGTTCTGGTATGAGGGCTGTTTGAGTCCTTTCCAGAGCTGTTCATCCACCTTTGGTGTCTACCTGGCATTCAACTCCCACCTGTGGCTCCAAGAAACTGTAGCATGTGCAGCAGTCATACCCCAGTAAACCATCTTGGTAGATGAGTTAAACCAGGTTAAAGTTAAGTGATAGACCTCAAACCCATGAGTGAATTCAGAGAGTATCTAACCCAAGTATATGAGGACCTCCCCCACTCCCTCCAGTAGAATGGTTATATGAGAACATTTTTATTCCAACAGTCATGATAGTGACTAAAGCAGGTGCTGTGGAGCACTTAGAGTTTGGTCACACATTGAAGATGCCAAGGTCATCCACTTCATTCCAGGTCATCACCAGTGTTCCTGACTTTTGTCTTGTCAGTGGGCTTCAATGACAGAGAGAGAGAGAGAGAGAGAGAGAGAGAGAGAGAGAGAGAGAGAGAAAGAGACAGACAGACAGACAGAGACAGAGAGAGAGAGATAGAGAGAGAGACAGAGAGAGGCAGAAACAGACAGAGACAGAGACAGAGAGACAGGGACAGACGGAGACAGAGAGAGAGAGAAAGAGAGAGAGAGAGACTGATCACTCAACTGTGTAACTCTGCCTCTTTTAAATCCAATGCACACCAAGTCAAGACAACACTCTTTGAGGTTATTGGTCATCTTTGAAAAGATGGAATTAACAATAACCAAAACAAAACAAACTACCAGGATATCACCTGGACAATAGTGCGAGGACAATAGTGCCAAATACTGTTTCTCCAGGTTTAGTGGAATTCTACTGCTCTGAAAGAAGTCATTAATTAACTTTTTGAAGGTGTAGTTGACCCAGTGGGAGACTTGATGAACTAAGGCTACTGATTTTCTTCTGCAAGGTATCCTATTCTTCTTCACTTGATCTCTGAAATTATAAATGCACCTGCAATGACAATAAACTAAGCAAAGTTTGGTGATTTTTTCATTGAAAAGACACTATTTTAAAATGGGCAATTTAATATTTTCAGATTTCTTGATGGCATTTGAATCAAAGATTAGTCAAACCAGTCAATGTATTGAAATCAGTCATTCATTCAATTGAGATGTAAAATTAAGTCAATAAGGAAAAATGACATTGAGTTGCTATATATAAGCACAGTATTTTTAAGTAAAACATCCTAGGTATTGATTTATATTTTTTTATAGTTCTACATTTTGCAAATGTAGAATTAAACATTTCCCTGTCAACTGCAATCTATTTCTATGTTTCATCTAACAACATAATCCACGTGTGGAATTTACTTCTTGCACCTCAACTATCCTATCAACTTCTGTTGAAATCTCTCACTTCTTTCACAACCCAATTCGAGTGATACCTCCTATATGAAACCATCCTTAAAACTCTTTTTCTATCATCCCCCAGAGAGAAATTATATCTTGCCCTCAAGTGTTTTTATAGCATTTTGCCTGAACTACATACATATATTTTTTTTACATTTTTTTTTTGGTGTGTGTGTAGCTGAGGGACGTAGCTGGTTTAATGGAATCAGTAATGGAGGTAAAGGTCCAGGATTTGACTCCTACCGCTGATATTTACTTGTTGCGCAACTACATAGAGGTCACTTAGACTTTCCAAGCCCATTTCATCATTTGATCAATGGAGATAATAATAGCCATAATACCTAACTCAAAAAATCAATAAGCATTTCAGTGCTAACCATGTACCAGGCATTGTACAAGACTCTTGGTGAGTGAGATGAGGAGATTGTGAAGACTTTTTATAATAAAAATATGGGGAATATTGGATTTTCTAAATAAAATTTCTCTTCCATAAGGCCTCTCTCCTTGGATACCTGAGTTTCAGGTATCCAGGGCTTGTGGACAGTCAGTTGGTTCCCCCCCCCCACCCTTACCAGCTACCAGCTTTCTTTGTGAAAGTGCTGTGGGCTGTAGCTGAAACTTGGAAGTTACTCAAATCTCCCCTTTGTTAGTTGTGCTGTTGCCACATCGATGCTACCAACTCCGGCTTCTCCCCCTCTCCTCTTTTCTAAAGTCACATGAGCAGTTATGTTAATTAGATGAGGTAATTGTGTTGGGATAGGTGAAGATTTCCCCGGGTTTGTCTAGTATTTCAAGCTTAGATTGTGAGTGGACAGGTGGGATAGAGGGGAGGTGGAAATCTCTGCGTTAAGGTATAAAAATTGTGCTTCAATTTCTGTAAGTTGCCTCCCTCCACCAGATTCCCCAACCTGGTGGAAAGATGTTCCTTTCTTGAGAATTGTAATAAATCCTTTTCTTTCTGTTCTTATGGAGAAGTCTCTTCATTTATTTAAGATTTTGAGTAAGGGTCTTTTTATCCCACACATTGGGATACAAAGACAAAACTAAAAGAGTTTGTGCTCAAGGACCTCATAATCTATTGGAGAAACAACTTCCATATTTTGTCAATGTGGGGAGGTAGTGGTAGAGACAGATTAACTTTTTTTTTATAATTCTTGTTACTTCAAAAAGAAAACCCTCAAATGCAGGGCCTTCAAAAAGAAAAAAGGGGGAGAGGGAAACTATGTACAGGGAAATCCTTTAGAGAAATGTTCTCTAATATTTTTTTCTCTATAACACATTTTGTAGGCCCCCTATTGAGAATTTATAGGAAGATGCATATAGGATACGAAAGTAAGGATGGATTATACTATTAGTGCCATTGGAGGCAATGACCATGTAGATGAAAGGATATTGATATTTAGATAAAAAGTCTCTCTCTTATTTAGATTGTAAGCTCCTTGAAGGCAGGAATGTTGATTCTTTTTACTTGCACATTGAAAGTCCTATGCATTTAAGAAATGTTTCTTTAATTAATTCATATCCAGTTACTTTTGAACTTCTCCTTGCCTCATTCTTAAATGTTGCTTTTGCTTGCCTCTTTGTCTTCCTAATGTGCTGTTGGACTAAAGCTTCCCTTGCAACAACTCTTCTACTTCCCCCCAAACCCTTCCCAAACTCATTTCTTTTCTGAAACTGACCAGCACTTATAATACCATTACTGTTCACAAGCTACTTTAAAACTGAATTGTTGCTTTGTACTTGGGATTGTATTAATTTGAAAGCAGATGAAAAGACCTTAGAGGAAGGAAAGAGTCCTTTATATTCTTAAATGGTGGATACACTTCTGGTGCATAAGTAATTAATGATAATAACAATAATACAGCAATTTGAATACAAAAAGGCACAATATATATGCTAAAGATGATTACTATTTCATTATACAGCTCCCAAGTAAAAAGATACACTGAAGAGCTAAGCCAAAAGGGAGAAAACATAATAAAGGACAATTTTATGCCATAGATTTATATGTGATTATCATATAGAGGTAATACAGGAAGAGTGCAATAGGATAGAACCAATTATCTCTTTATTACAACAGAGATGTGCTGAGCAGGAAAAGGAGAATGTTTGTGTTCATCAAGGCTCATAAACCAGCAAACATCACTGATTCATAGGTACAGGATTTGAATTAGCTGAAGCAACCTACCACAAATGCTCTCTTGGGACACCCTTCAGCTCCTATGCTTGTGATTTATTGGAAAACATTCTTTATTTTATGGCAATGTTTACAGTTTACTGATTTACTAGTAAACAGGTTCATCCATCCTAGAACAACATTCTACTTATAAATATACAACAAAAATCATAAAATTATTAAATTTGGAACGGCAGGGGGATTGGGGCACAAAATTGAGGCAACAAATTAGTTCTAAATCTTCCTTTGACATGTGTTTATGATCTAGACTGGGTTTTATTTCTGAGAACCAAGTGACCGTTTGCTGTAAAGGGGATCTATATTCAAATTGTTATCCAAACTCAAGTTAATCCTGAGAAATGAAGTTTAGTATAAAAATATTGAGAGCAATATTTATCAAAATGGAGATATTAGTTGTCCAGGATTTTTTTCTTTTCTATTTTGCATTATTTCTCTTAATGGCATTCCCTCGGGGACTAAAATATTACTAGGCAGCAGGAATCCCATTTATTTAAGTGGGTATAGTACTTAGCCCAGTACCACATACCTAAAGTTCCTTCTCCTCCCCTCCTCTTACATAGGAAGCTACGTATGTGGAACTTTCTCTGTCATTTGGAATTGACAAATTTCTTGCAATTTGTAGTCTTAGAGAGATGCTGAGGGCACTGAGAGATTAAGAGATTTATTCAGGATCATATGGCCAGTATGAATCAGAGGCAGGATCTGAGCTCAGTTCTTCCTGACTGTAAATTCAGCTCTGTTTCTACTATACCCTGCTACCATTTGTAGTGATTTTAAAAATATTTGATACTGAATTAAAAGCCTTTGGTTAAGTCTGCTGATTCATTCTTTGACACTTCCCTCCAGGTAGCTTACATATATCAGAAGCAGGGAAGTGCAATCTAGCAACACTTAGTTATGTTGCATTCTGACTAATCTAGGTTTCCATGTTATGAAATATGTGTTGTTTTCTTTCTATATACATCAGTTTCCAAAAGACTCAAAGTGAGGTGGATATAGATGGAGAGGTGTGGCAACCATAATTTCAGGAATCAATTAGCCATCTTCTCCATTTCACTTTCTTACTACCTCCTGAATCTGTCAAGGCACTTGCCCGATTTTGACCTTTTTACATCTGGATCACTCAATTCCTTTATGTATCCTGTTACAGAAAAAAAATGTTAATATATGATATAATATTACCTGCCAGTCTCACTTAATTATTCTAGTAAGGTCATAATTCCAGTAATATCCTTGCATTCCTACTACTGGAAAATTCCTACTACTGAGCCACATTCTAAGTCCCCACCTTCCCTCCTAAACAAAACCAGTTTGAGACAGACCAGCTTCGAAAGTAATTTCTGACATCCTTAAACCCTTTTGTTGGGATTCTTGGCAAGAAGGGGGTAGAACAGCCAGAATGAAGTGGTTTTCCTTGCTGGGATTGCTGAGGGCGGCTGACATATTATGACCAGACCACATTACCTAATATAAATCTCCTCCCCTTTTCTCTTAAAAGTATAAGAATCTTTCCTGTAAGTCCCTTGATTGGACATTCCATACAGTGGCAGGTTTTTGACCCTCTAATCTCTATTAAAGATGCCTTATTCCTCCACTTATGACTTTCAGTTAGGTTTAATGATTCAAAGTTAGGTTTAGACAAGTCTATGTCTTATTCAGATAATTTCTAAGGCTCCTTTTGAGTTCTAATGAATCTATTATACTATAGCAAGGCTGTCTCCCTCATGGAGAATGGGGGTGTCATTGGATGCCTCAAAGGGAGACAGAATAGACATTTCTAGCCTCCTCTCGCCCTAACCCTCTCCAAAGGAAACTTTAATTTCTTCCAGGATAGGAACCAAGAGTCAAGATAGGGTGCTAGATTTCTATTTGCTCCCTTAAAAATCATTAGTCTAAGAAGTTTAGTTTTGGGATTCAAGATAACTTCTGATCATTGTGTCTTAATAGTGAAAGGAGAACTCATACTTTGTATTCAAGGCTTGACCTTTTCTCCACCAAATTACCTTTCCACAATGAACACACACAATTCATAACAAAGAAACACATTTATCTTAGTTATCAATAATGCAGAAATAAGAGAAAATGTACATAGGAGACTATATACCAGACAATACAGAGTGAAAGAGCTCTCCAGTGGATTAGTGAGATAACCAAGAGTAAGTACCAGATCTCACACAAGAGGAAATTCCTCAAATTCTCTAGTGTAGCAATCTGAGGATAGGGACATGCTTGCTCCTTTCACATCAGCTTCTTTTCAGTCTTATTTTCCCTTCAGCAACCTGAAGTAGAGTTTGATATCCTACCTCTTCTATCTTAAAGCTGGAATCCAGAAGGGCCCAAACCCCAAAGAGACTGGAGAGTCCAAAGAAACTGAAGAGACTTGAAGAGCCTGGTGCTCTCCTCTACCCAACTCCATCCAGTCCCTCATGTAAACATAGGGCATTGATTTCCACCAGTGAGGAAAAGGTCTCATACTAATGAGCTTTGAAAGTTGGGTTAGAATGCAAAAGAATGAGGAGCAGGTACTTTTGCCAAAAGGATCTCATAACCTTGAAAAGTTGATTCAATCCAGCTACCACTGATTAAGCTCTTATTATACTGAAAACAGAGAACTAAGTGCTAGAGGTATAAAGACAAAAAATGAGGAATGCCTTCAAATATCTTCCATTCTATTAGCTGATACAGCATCTAAATGGAAAAACTATTTCAAGATAGTTTGAAGAGGAGAAAACACTATTAACTGCAGGAAGAGGGTAGCTGGCATTTTATCTTAGAGACAAGTGGAGGTTATTAAAGATATTTTTAGCTAGGGAATGCGATGATCAAAACTATGTTTTATCACTACCTGTATACCAAAGAAATCAAAGGAAAAGGAAAATGACCTACGTGTACAAAATATTTATAGCAACTTTTTTGTGTGTTTTTGTAAAGAATTGGAAGTTGAGGGAAGTCACATCTACTGGGGAATAGCTGAACAAGTTGTGAGACATGATTGTGATGGAATGCTATTTTGCTATAAGAAATGACAAATAGAAGGCTTTCAGAAAAACCTGAGAAGACTTATATGAACTGATGCAAAATGAAGGGAGCAGGACTAGGAGAACAGTGTACACTGCAACAGCCATATTGCAAGGATAATGAATTGTAAATGACTTCATTCTTCCCAGAATGAATTGATGGAGTCTGGATATAGATCAAAGCAAACTTTTTAAAACTTTGTTTATTTTTATTGTTTTGTTTTGCTTGCATTTTCTTTTACAACATGGCTAATATGAATATATGTGTTGCATGATTGTGCAATCAAGTTGCTTGCCTTCTCAAGAAGGAGAGAAGGGAAAGAGAAAATTTGGAGCCCAACATTTTTAAAAATGAATGTTAAAATTTTTTGTGCCATGTAATTGTAGAAAATAAAATGAGAGAAAAAAAGAAATTGGACTTATACCAACAACTTATACCATATCTCATAATAACCTTTAAACGGATATATACAGTTGGAGGCAGATTTTATGCTTTTTCTAATAAATGAAAATAGAACTAGAGAATTGCCACTTCTTTGGAATACACCTACATTTATGTGAAGTACTTTAAAAAGCCTTTAAAATGTGCTTCACCTGAAACAATCATCTTCCCTATCCCCAATGCCATTAGGTCAGGGAGCTGTGTTATTGCAATGCCTCAGGTGAGCTTATATATTGATATGAGGGAATAGGTCCGAAAGTGGATTTCCTATAGCAGCTAGAATGTTGAAGCTTGATGAGAGTTGATAAAAAATTGTGGGAAAAGTGGTTCTAGGTTCAAATCTTTCTTTAAGATTCTCATAAAAAATGAATAAATCAATATTGGGTTCTGAAACAATGACAGTTTTATTAGTCATTTCATAAAAAGCGCAAGGGCCATTTGTCCTATATAGCTTTGGTAATGAGGCTGCTTTTTCCTCAGGATTTGATGCACTATTCTTAAAATTATTTCCAAAAACCATAACAATGAAAATACTCCTATGCTTTCTTTAAAAAAAAATAAATTTGATAGTCATCTCTAAAAGTTCAGTCTAGTTCAAGAGATCTTAAATTTAAAATCTGTTGTTTTTTGGATATTGGATAACTGGGAATTGCAAAGATTGTATGCTACTTTTTAAACATTTATTATTATTGGCTTCCCTGATTGATGGTACTAATGCAGTCTCACTACAACCTTATAAATTTTAGCTATAAGCTATATCATGAGAGTCATTCTATCACTAAAACTCTATGTTAAAGGTCACTTCTGATATTCTCTTGTTTCAAGGACTCTTCCACTTATGATACTTCTTCATTTTAATACCCTCTTGCCCTTTTTAGTATCCTCCCTTATCTATGGAAACTCCTAGCCTAAACAGTCTCTCTTTTCAGACCTCTACAAACTCTGACATTTCATGTCTTAAGTTCTCATCCTTTTGTGATTCTTCTTTGGTATCTTTGGATACATGTGTTTCATTGAAAATCAACTTCTTATATGCTTTAGCAATGCAATGGTTTACAAAGACAAATGGGGACCATTTCAAATTCTCTTCAGTTAAAGGTTTTTAATAAAATACTCTGCATTTATGGATAAGAATAGAAATATAAATTCCTGGGATACTTGATCAAGGTACTGCATAGAATTTTTTTCTTGAATTTGAAGTGTCCATATCCATGCAAGTTGCAGTCCTTTTATCATATTTTTGTATTTCTTTCTTTTTTATTAATCAATTTTATTTATTTTCAGTGTTCTGCAATAACTTCCATATAACTTAGATTATTATTTTTTCCTCCCTCTCCCTTTTCTCCCCCCTCCCTCCTCGAGATGGCATACATTTTGTATAGCTTCTACATATACATTCCTATTAAATGCATTTTCACTATAGTCATGCTGCGCTGAAGAATTAAAATGAGTGGGAGAAATCATCTAACAAACCAAAACACAATACACACACACACACACACACACACACATACACACACAAATGATCTGCTGCATTCTGCAGTTGAATTCCATACTTCTTTCTCTGGATGAGGAAGGCATTTTGCCTTAGAAGACCATTGGGAATTTTTTTTTTAAGTCCTTGCATTGCAATGACATTCCAAGTTTACCAGAAAAAACTCTTGCACACTGTGATGGTTGCTGTTCACAAAGTTCTCCTGGTTCTGCTGCTTTTGCTCAGTATCAGATCATATAAGTCTTTCCAGGCCTCTTTGAAGCCTTCTTTTTCATCATTTCTTATAGCACAATAATATTCCATTACATTCATATACCATAATTTATTCAGCCATTCCCTAATTGATGGGCATCCCCTTGATTTCCAGTTTTTGGCCACCACAAGGAGTGCAGCTATAAATATTTTTGTACATGTGGGACCCTTTTCCCATTTTTATGATCTCTTGGGGATACAGTCCTGGAAGCACTATTGCTGGGTCAAAGGGTACTCACACTTTTGTAGCTCTTTGGGCATAGTTCCAAATTGCTCTCCACAATCAGCTTACAACTCCACCAACAGTGTATTAGTGTTCCAACTCTCCTACATCCTCTCCAACATTTATCATCTTCCTGTTTTGTGATGTTTGCCATCTGACAGGTGTGATGTGGTACCTCAGAGCTGTTTTGATTTGCATTTCTCTAATCAAAAGTGATTTAGAGCATTTTTTCAAATGACTGTAGATACCTTTAATTTCTTCCTCTGAAAATTGTCTGTTCATATCCTTTGACCATTTATCAATTGGGGAGTGACTTGTATTTTTGTACATTTGGCTCAGTTCTCTATAGATTCTAGAAATGAGGACTTTATCAATGACATTAGCTGTAAAATTTCTTTCCAAGTTTTCTATGTCCCTCTCAATTTTGGTTGCATTGGGTTTGATTGTGCAAAAACTTTTCAATTTAATGTAATCAAAATTATCTGTCTTGCACTTCATAATGCTTTCTATCTTTTCTTTAGTCAAAAATTCTTCCCTTCTCCATAAATCAGATAAATACACTGTTCCTTGCTCCAACAATTTGACCATAGTATCAATCTTTATACCTAGATCGTGCACCTATTTAGATTTAATTCTTGTGTCTGGTGTCAGGCATTGCTCTAGGCCTAGTTTCCACCACACTTTTATCCAGTTTTTTCAGCAATTTTTTTCAAACAGTGAGTTCTTATTCCAGAAGCTGGGCTCCTTGGGTTTATCAAACAGGAGATTGCTATATTCATTGTCTACTGTGTTTTGAGTACCTACTCTATTCCACTTGTCTATCCTTCTATTTCTTAGCCAGTACCAAGTGGTTTTGATAATTGCTGCTTTATAATACAATCTGAGATCTAGTAGCACTAGGCCACCTTCCCTAGCATTTCTTTTCATTAGTCCCCTTGATATTCTGGACCTTTTTTCTTCCAGATGAATTTTGATAATATTTTTTCCAGTTCTAGAAAATAATTATCTGACAGTTTAATTGGTATGGTATTAAATAAGTAAATTAATTTAGGTAGAATATCATTTTTATTATATTGACAGCCTACCCACAAGCTACTGATGTTTTTCCACTTACTTAGATCTGTTTTATTTGTGTGGAAAGTGTCTTGTAGTTGTGTTCATGTAGTCCTGGTTTGTTTTGGCAGGTAAACTCCCAAATATTTTATAGTGTCTACCCTAGCTTTAAATGAGGTTTCCCTTTTTATCTCTTGCTGTTGGGCTTTTATACTAACATATAGAAATGCAAAAGATTTGTGCAGGTTTATTTTCTAACCTGAAACTTCACCGAAATGGTTTATTATTTCAAGTAGTTTTTTACTTGAATCTCTGGGATTTTCTAAATATATCATCCTATCATCTGAAAAGAGTGATAACTTAGTTTCTTCTTTGCCTGTTCTAATTTCTTCAATTTCTTTATCTTGTCTAAATGCTGTAGCTAATATTTCTAGTACCATATTGAATAATAGTGGTGATAATGGACATCATTGTTTAATCCATGATCTTATTGGAAATGCATCTAGGTAATCTCTATTGCATATAATGCTCACAGAAGGTTTTAGGTAGATACTGCTTGTTAATTTGTGGAAAGTTCCCTTTATTCCTATGTTCTCCAATGTTTTTAATAGGAATGGGTGTTGTATTTTGTCAAAAGCTTTTTCTGCATATATTGAGATAATCATGTGGTTTCTGTTAGCTTTGTTGTTGATATGGTCCATAATGCTAATAGTTTTCCTAATATTGAACCAGTCTTACACACCTGTTATGAATCCTACCTGATCCTAATGTATTATTCTCATGATAAGTTTCTGTATTCGTTTTACTAAAATCTTATTTAAAATTTTTCATCTATAGTCATTAGAGAAATTGACCTATTATTCTATTTCTCTGTTTTGTCTTTTCCTGGTTTAGGTATCAAAACCATATTTGTATCATAAAAAGAATTTGTAAGGACCCCTTTTTCCCCAATTATCAAAAATAGTCTATACAGCATTGGAATTAACTGTTCTTCAAATGTTTGATAGAATTCACTTGTAAATCCATCTGGCCCTAGAGATTTTTTCCTAGGGAGTTCATTGATGACTTGTTCAATTTCTTTTTCTGAGATGAAGTTGTTTCAGTATTCAACTTCTTCTTCTGTTAATCTGGGGAATTTGTATTTTTTGAAATACTCATCCATCTCACCTAGATTGTCAAATTTATGGACATAAAGTGGGGCAAAATAATTTCTAATTATTCTTTTAATTTCCTATTCATTGAAGGTGAGTTCACCCCTTTCATTTTTGATATTAGTAATTTGGTTTCCTTCTTTCTTTTTTAAATCAGATTGACCAAAGGTTTAACAATTTTATTAGTTTTTTCATAAAAACCAATTATTGGTTTTGTTTATTAATTCAATAGTTTTCACAATTTGAATTTTATTAATCTCTCCTTTAGTTTTCAGTATTTCTAATTTGGTATTTACTTGGGGATTTTCAATTTGTCCTTTTTCTAGCTTTTTCAGCTGCATGTCCAAGTCATTGATCTCCTCTTTCTCTATTTTATTCATGCAGGCTTTCAAAAATATAAAACTTCCCCTCAAAACTGCTTTTGCAGTATCCCATAAGATTTGGTAGGTTGTCTCATTGTTGTCATTCTCTTGATTGAAGTTGTTGATTGCTCATATGATTTGTTGTGGAACTCATTCCTTATTTAGGATTAGATTATTTAGTTTCCAATTAATTTTTGGTTTATCTTTCCATGGCCTTTTACTACATATAATTTTTATTGCATTATGATCTGAGAAGGATGCATTGACTATCTTTGCCTTTCTGCACTGGATTGTAAGGTTTTTATGCTCTAGAACATGGTCAGTTTTTATATATGTGCCATGTACCACTGAGAAAAAGGTATATTCCTTTCTATTTCCATTCAATTTTCTTCAGAGATCTATCATATCTATCTTATCCAGAGTTTTATTTGCTTCTTTAACCTTTTTCTTGTTTATTTTGAGGTTAGATTTATCAAGTTCAGAGAGGGGGCGGTTGGAGTCCTCCACTAGTATCATTTTGTTATCTATTTCTTCCTTCAAATCCCCCAATCTTTCCCCTAAGAATTTGGATGCTATACCACTTGGAACATACATGTTTAGTAATGATATTTCTTCATTGTTTATTGTGCCTTTTAGCAGGATATTGTTTCCTTCCTTATCTCTTTTGATTAGATCTATTTCTGCTTTTGCTTGGTCTGAGATTAGGATTGCTACCCCTGCTTTTCTTACATCAGCTGAGGCACAATATATTCTGTTCCAACCTTTTACCTTTATCCTGTGTGTATCCCTCCATTTCAAATGTGTTTCATGTAAGAAATATATTGTTGGATTATGGCTTTTAATCCATTCTGCTATCCATCTCCGTTTTGTGGGAGAGTTCATTCCATTCACATTCACAGTTATTATTGCAATCTGTGTCTTTCCCTCCATCCTCTTTCACATCTTTTGTGCTTTTAGTTCTCCTATCTCCCTTCCCCTCCTCAATAGTTTTTACTATTCATCACCACCTCCCACAGTCTTCCCTTCCTTCTTTCAGCCCCCCTCCCTTTTACTCCCCTTTACCCTCCCTTTTAGCTTCCCCTCCCCTTCTTCCCCCTTCCTCTCCTGCTGCCTATAGAGCTACTTAGATTTATATACTTAATTAAGCTTATTGTTCCCTCCTTGATCCAAATCAGAAGAGAGTACCTCTCAAGCAATGCTCATCTCTCTCTCCTCTTTCCCTCTACTACAATTTTGTACTTCTTCCTGTGATGTAATTTACCATTTTTCGCTTCTTTTTTTTTCATGTCCCCTGTTACAATCCCTTCACATGCAGAAATCGTATTTTTATCATCAAATCATTTACTTTATACCTGTTCCTTCTATGTATATCCCTTTTATATTTCATAAATCATGTACAATTCTCAAGATTAACAAGTATCGTCTTCCCTTAGGGAGATAAACAGTTTGCCCAAACTGAGTAATAAGTTTTCCTTTTCTCCTGGTCACTTTTTATGCCTCTCTTGAGACCCGCATTTAAAGATCGAATTTTCTATTGAGTTCTTGCCTTTTTGTCAGGAAGGCCTAATTTCATTGAATGTCCATCTCCTTTCCTGAAATGTTATGATGAACTTTGCTGGGTAATTGTTCTTTGGCTGCAGTCCCATCTCCTTTGCCTTGTGGAGTATCGGATTCCAGTTCCTTCAGTCTTTTAATGTAGAAGCTGCAAGGTCCTGTGTGATCTTGACTGTAGCTCCTTGAAGCCTTATGAATGGTTTCTTTCTGGTTGCCTGTAGGATTTTCTCCTTCACTTAATAGTTCTGGAATTTGGCAACAATATTTCTTGATGCTTTTAGTTTGGGATCCATTTCAGAGGTGAGTGGTGAATTCCTTTGCCCTCTGGATCTAACACTTCTGGGCAGTTTTCCTTGATGATTTCTTGGAAGATATTGTCCAGACGCTTTTTTTCATTGTGACTTTCTGGTAGACCAATAATTCTTAAATTTTCTCTCCAGGTCAGTTGTTTTTCCAATTAGATATTTTACATTTTTTTCTAGCTTTTCATTCTTTAGAGTTTATTTGACTGATTCTTGGTGTCTCATAAAGTCATTAGTTTCTACTTGCCCAATTCTAATTTTTATCAAATTGTTTTCTTCAGTTAACTTTTGCTTCTCCTTTTCCATCTGTCCAATTATTCCTTTCAAGGAATTATTTTCTCTCACTGAACAAATTGAACAAATGGAAAAGTAAGCACAAAAATTAATGCTTACTTTTCCATTTCTTCAATTTTCCTTTTTAAAGAGATATTCTCTTTGTGGAATTCTATTTTCATACTTTTAAAATCATTGGGCAGTTTTTCTTCTATTTCCTTCTTCAGCTGTTCCAGGAGAACTGTTTGTGCTTGTGAGCAGTTCATGGTCCCTTCTGAAGTTTCAGATGGGAGTACAGTCTCATTACTGACCTCTTTGGTATTCTTCTTTCGGTCCTTTTCCTTACAGAAAGATTCTATGTTTTTGTCACCCTTGTTTTGCTTTTTCTTGCTCATGATGGTGCTTGTGTGTTGTGGCTTCTGGTTCTTTCAAGTAGAAGCTGCAGAACTTGGTGTTGAGCTGTCTGGTGTGAAAAAGCTAAGGGAAGATGCTTTTTTTTCTTTTTGTTTTGTGTTTCTCTGATCAGCCCTGGGGCTAACTTGTTAAGTGTTGAGGAGGGGTGGTGTGGTCATGGGAGATCTCCTCAACTGAGCAGAGGCAAAGGCAAGCTCAGGGGTTGTTGATCCTGATTACCTTATTGTCTTCCCGTTTCCCCTGGAGTGCTGAGGCATGCCTGGGTCCTAGTATGAGTTTCCACCTCCCCTGGAGCTTCTCTCCTAGCACTGAGACATACCTGGGTCCTAGTGTAAGTTTCCACCACCCTGGGGCCCCTCTCCTTCTGGTTTGCCTCTACCACAGTAAGAGAAATCCCCCTTAGCTATTTTCCTAACCTCAGGTATTATGAGACTGTTTGTGCCTTCACTGTTCCCACTGATCCAGGATTTTTCTGGGGAAAAATTTTATGGTTCTTTCAATGTCAACAGTGGGGAGGGGAGAGCATTTACCGATCACTTTGCCACCTT
Source organism: Notamacropus eugenii (assembly GCF_028372415.1). Classification (NCBI taxonomy): domain Eukaryota; kingdom Metazoa; phylum Chordata; class Mammalia; order Diprotodontia; family Macropodidae; genus Notamacropus; species Notamacropus eugenii. The sequence continues at coordinate 386,672,116 of NC_092876.1, forward strand.
GGCTCCTGGAAGTTCAAGTAGGTGACTTACAGATGTTAAATCTGCAGACTGAAAGTTTCATGAGCTGGTGTGGCTGATATGTGAGGTTCAGAGACTATCACTCGCTCAGCTCTACTGGTCTATCACCCTGGGCTGCTGCTCCACCATTCTGCCTGCTGCTGCCTCAGGCCTCCCTGGGGCTTTCCTGCTCTGCTGCACTGGATGCACTGTGCTGTGTTCTATGGGCTCACACCCACAGAACAAATCCTTCCCATTAAGATTCCTGTCTGTCCTGGGCTGTGAATCTGCCACAGTCTGTCTCCTATTGGATTCTACACCTCCAAAATTTTGTCAGATTCTCTTTTTAGAGGTATATAAAGGAGTTTGTCTAAGATCTTAGGTGAGTAGTTGCTCTCACCCTGCCATCTTGACCCTGCCCCCATTTCTTTGTGTTACTAATCCTGAATTCTAATTCAAAAGATCTTCCTAGTGTCAGTATATATGTACATATATATATGTATATATATGTACATATACATATGTACATATATATACATAAAGAGAGATATATGTTTATATGTCTATATATCTATTAGAAATAATGCTACTTATTTTATTTTTTAAACTGTGTTTTCCTTTTGGAAAACTTGGCAGATTTTTGGAAAATGGATTTCAGAAAGAATGGGCAAGCAAGGGGCTATCAAAATAGTCTATGTGAGTGGTGGCCTGAACTAGAAAGGTGATGTGCGTAGTGCAAAAGACAGGATATATAGTGAAAATAATGTCGAGATAAAATTGGAAAATCTGGGCTTGTTATTGTCTAATAAAGAGAAGGACAATGATGAAAATGAGTATACACATATATGTGTATATATATATATACATGTGTGTACATACATACATATATATGTAAGCTATGAGAAATAGTGCAAGTAATGATGGACTTGGAGTCAGGAAGATGAGTTGAAATTTATGTATCTATAAAAGATTATATGTATAAAGATACATATATTTGTATATATAAAATATTTAAATGTATTTATTTCTCTTTGGAAATCTTAAAACACTTTATAAATTTGCGCCATCAATTATCAATAAGCATTTATTAAGCACCTCTTCTGTATTAACTACCTTACTGAGTGCTGCAGCAACAAAGACAAAAAAAATGAAATAACCCCTGCTCTAAAAGAGTTTACATTCTTTCAGAGAATAGTATCATACATCATCATCATCGTCATAGTCGTTGTCATCATCATCATTATTTATATTGAATCAGACAAAGTTCTTTTTCCTAAAGGAATGAAGTGGCAATATGACAACAAAGCAACTGAAGACTATATAGAATTAGCTACTGAGCACCAATAGAATTATCTGAATCTATGTGTAGGTCCTTATCTGCTTTACTTCTGACTGGTCTATTCAAAAATGCCTGGTCTTTACTTGCCCTGGACTGATGCGTTTGTAAAGGTCCCCCAGATCTTTTTGCTTACTTGTCTAAAAGTAAAATAGTCTAAGTCCCAATATCTTAGGGTAATTTGGGTCAGTTTTCTGCCCTGACAGAGCAGATCAGCTCTTGATCACACCTTGCAGGGTTAGCAATATTTCCAAATCAAGACAAAAAGGTAGTTATGCCACAAGCCACTGAGTGACTTTGCTGCTTTGTGCTCCATTTAGTACTGTGTAGACCATTCTCTCTTCCAGTCTACAGGACTCTTTGTTTCTCTTTTTTAAATTTTTGTGTGACACTATTGTGTCTCGGTTCTCCTCCTATCTGAATGACAGCTCCTTCTCAGTTTCTTTTGCTGTCTTATCATTCATATCATGCCTCTTAAATGTGAGTGTTCTCCATGCTCCAACCTTGGGCTCTGTAGATGTTCCCCAAAGATCCATCTTAAGGTCTCTTCTATTTTTTTCCACATTCTCTTTTCCAGTAACTTGGCTAACTATCATGGACTTGATTATTATATCTATTGAGATCAGTCACAGAAATATATAATGAATTCCAGTCTCCCTCTTGAGTTCCAATCCCAAATCACCAGTTGCCTAAGGGACATTTCAAATGTCACACACAGAACTCATTTCATCTCTATTCTTTTGAATTAGCTGTATCCTATACCTAGCATGCTTTTGCTTCTCATCTCTGCCTCACAGTATCCTTTGCTTTTTTTTTAGAAGATCAGTGCCACCTTCTCCACATTAAAATGTTCCTAATCCCCCAATTACCAATGCTTTCTCCCTAACTACCCTGTATCTATTGCTCTATTATTTATTTTTTATTTACTATGCATATTAGTGAATCAGCATTTAGTAAAACATTTCCTTTATTCTAGCCACTGTGCCAAATATTGCCCAAGACAAAGCAAAATGAATACCTGCTCTCAAGGAACTTACATTTACAAAAAATGGGGGAGATAAGAAATATATAAATGGGTATAGGATGAATATAGAAGACATCTTAAAGTGGAAGGTATGAGCATCTGTGGGACTGGGGAAATTCTCCTGCCAGAATTTGAAAGAAGACCAATATGACTGTATCATAAAATCCATAGTACAGTGTAACGTGTAAGATTGTAAAGGCAGGAAAAGGAGACAGAGCTGTTAATATTTGATCCTGAAGGCAGTTGGGAGCCACTAGACTTTGATGGGGGTTGGAGATCACAAAAATTAAATGGTTAGACCTATTCTTTAGGAAAATTGCATTGGCAGTTATGTGAAGGATAGATTTATGTACAGAACTGCATGTGGCAAGGAGACCAATTAGGAGACTATTGCAATAGTTCAGGAAAGAAAGAGATGATGAGGGTCTGAACTAGAATGTAAAATCCTAGAGAACAGATGCTATTTCAGTTTTTTGGAGTTGCAAATATGAACCCAACTACATATAAAATACTTTAACTTTTTTTTAAATTTCAAATTCCAAATTCTCTCCCTCCTACCTTGCCTGTCCCTCACCCTTGAGAAGGCATGCAGTATGATATCATTTTATCATTTTAATGATATCATATATATGATACACATAATATATAACATCATATTAATGTGAAGTCATGCAGAACATATGTCCATATTAGCAATGTTGCAAAGGACAGACAAAAAAATAACAAAAAAAATAAAGTTTAAAAGTATGCTTCAATCTGCATTTACAATTCATCAGTTCCCTCTCTGGAGGTGGATAGCATTTTTCATCATGGGTCCTGTGGATTTATCCTAGATTATTGTCTTGATCAGAGGACTTTCACAGCTGATCATTCTTACAATATTGATGTACAATTTTGATTATTCTCACTTCACTTTGCATGAGTTCATATGCCTTCCCAGCTACTTAGGGGGTACTTAACAAATGCTTATTATCTGATTGTATATTGAGATGAGACACATTTCTTAGGATCATCAGTTTGCTTTCTTCTTTAAATCTTAAAACCGGGTGCAGAGATGAGCATTGAAAAGTGTCTATAGGATAACAAATGGTATTTTTTTAACTGAGCATGTGATAGAGTGACAATCCATTTTCTAAAATTGGTGTATTCTCCTTCTCTTTCTACCATGTGACATCTCTAAGGCCCACATTGTCTAGAAGAAACATCTCTTTATGTAGAAAATAAGAGTTCCTTTTCCAGGAAAAAATAGTATTTTCAGTAGGCATTTCAGTAGTTGCTGTTAGTACAGTATGAATCACCTTAGCCCCTTCCTACAAATTTGTACTTCAGGGCCCCAGCTCAAGCACAAGAGATTGACATGATAGGAACAAATCACACTCATTTTATGTCAGGTAGAGAGGTATGGCAACAATTCTTCAAGGTGGATTTGTGCCTTATGAGTCAAATAAAAAAATAAATATCCCTGTAAAATAAAACAGTAACTACCCATCACCACAGTTAGTGATGGTGACTCAGAGGACTAGAACAGAAGAGTGCATGCCAGCTGAGATGTCATATTCAGTGATTTCAAGGTAATACGGCACACTGAGCTCCACACCCTACTGAGAGCCAGAAAGATGCTTGTTCCTATCAGTTTGTGTGATTTACTCACATTTGAAGGTATTACAGCTTAGTGTAGAATTTGCTCTGCATTACCAGTTTAAAATATAAGGAATAAAAAACTAGTTTAGGAAAAGCAGGGGGATGAGAAAGTCGCGAAGTTCAAGAAAATGATTACTACCTGAGGGGACACATTTTTTTCTTTCTATTCCTGTGAAAGCAGGGGGTAACATAAGTTATCCTGCCTAATATTAATATGTTTCCTACAGTCAGTGAGCTCTCTGTTCTATGGTTTATTTATATTGTTGCTGCAGCTTATAGTAATGGTGAAAATCACTCCACAGAGAAGTGTAATAGGAAATAAAGGAAAAGATGGACTTAGTTCTTCCCTGCGCTCTAGGAAATGGTCATGACCTTTTCTGGGCTACCTTTTAAATTTTATCTTGGTTAATGCAAATACTAATAATAGTAGCTTACATTCAAGTAATGTTTTAGGGTAACAAAACACTGCATGTCTACCATCAGAAATGACCTTTACCACACTGCGAGGAGGATTGTATTGTAGCAGAGTTATAGGATGATAGATTTAGAGCTAGAAGTTGAGATGTCATTTAAGCCAATCTGTCCAATTTATAGAGTCTCTGGGACTCAGTTCCAGAAAGGTTAAGGGACTTGTTTAAGGTCTCATGCATTAAGTGATAGAGATGAGGCTTTAAACCCGGGTCCTATGGCTCCAGAGTCATAATTCTTTCTCTTAGCTTCAGTTTCTTCATATGCAAAGTGAGGACAATATTAGATTAAATTTAATGGATTGTTGTGAGACTAACATGAGCTGACACATACAAAGCACATCTCAGAACTTAAAGATCTATACAAATCTTTTATTTCCACCATCCTATACTTCATTCAGAATCTTCATCAGCTATATAAGTGTAAGTTTCAGGAAGGGATAAAGGCATACACAGTGTCAGCAAACAGAGTGAGATTTTGCATGTGGTCACATGATATATGTTTTTCTCTACTGGATTTTCATGACACTGCTCTTTCCTGGTTCTCTAATGTGTCCAACCACTCCATTTCAGTTTCCTTTTCTGATTCACTGTTTATATCATAATCACTAACTATGGGTATAACTTAAAGCTCTGTCCTGGGCTCTCTCTGTCTTTTTTTTCTCTCTCTCTCCATTCTTTTCATAACCATATCAATTATTCTTGACTGTTCAATCTTACAGTATATAGATAGATAGAGAGAGATCTACAGATCTCTCTCTATCCATAGGTATATAGAAATAGATAGATAGATATCACATATCTGATCAGTTGCCAAATATTGTCCTTTCTGTCTATATATCATACTGTGTAAATGCTCCCTCCTCTTCACTAACACAGCCACCATCCTTGTTTGAGCCGTCAGTACTTTTCACCTAGATTATTGCAAAATCCTTCTGATTTTTTTCCCTGACTCAGGTCTCTTCCGACTCGTGTCCATTTTCTGAACAGCTGATAAAATGATTTTCCTTAAGTTCACAGCTAACCATGTCACTCCACTACTCATTAAACTCTTGTCATTTCCTGTTTCTTTTAGGGTTAAATATTAACTGCTCTGCTTTAGATTTGAAGCTCATTACAACCCGGCCTATACTTATTTTTGCTGCCTTGTTATATTTTACTCTCCCTGTGACAATCTGCAATTTAGCCTAATTGTCTTTTGTTCTTTTCCTCACTAGCATTATCTCATCTCCCATCTCTCTGTTGTTGCCCTAGCTATCCCCTCCCCCCCCATCCTTTTTGGAATCTAGTCTGTCCTCACCTTTCATTTTCATTTTATAACCTCAGCATCTAGTACAGGACTTTAACTGTGGTAGGTATTCCTGAATCTTGCTAGATTTTTAGTATCTCCATTTTACAGATGAAGAAATTGAGTGAGGTTTAGAGAGGTAAAAGTCACTTGCTCAGTTATTGAACTATTGAATAAGACTTGAAGTATTATCTCCTTCCTCCAGTTATGGAATCACCTAGACCAAATTGCCTCACTTTTTTTTTGTTTTGAACTATGTATAGCTACAGGAATGTCTGAAGAAGGCAACTGAATCAGATCTTTGCTCATTAAAGAAGAATCTGAACAACCTGACAGAAGAAAAATAAAAAGAACTTTTTAAAGAATACATATATAGCATACCTTTCTATAAGGGGTCAACCATTTTATTAAATTAGAAAAGAATATAATATCCTTGAATTCAAAGTCTGTCATAAGCCCTCATGAAGTAGGGCTAGAGAAGTGTAAGGGCATTTACTATATTTAAAGACATTAGAAACTCGGAATGAAATCTGGAAGACCTGTTAGAGATTCTCCACACCACAGATGAAGAAACTGAGGTCAAAGTAGATGAGACTGCTTGAATTACATAGCAAATAAATAGCAAGATTGGAAATAAAGCTTAAGTTTCTTGACTCTGTCTGGCACACTATCCACCTAACACTGTATTTCCTCCTACTAAATAATATTAAGTCAGAGAACAAACTTTAGTCATCTTAATGTGATCAAACACAACAAAGTCACTGCTGGCCCACACACATATAACAATGCTCTTTGAAAAAGAGTTGTCAGACTGAGTTTAGGCTAAATTTAAAATCAGGAGTGTTTTTAAAAACCCCCACAAAATCAAAGACTGAAATATTACCATATAGCTATTTAATAAATACAATAAATATTCATTGAACACCTATGCCAGTATGTTCATGTCACTGCATTAGGTTCTAAGAGAAGACAAAGTTAAATAATGCATAAACTTAACCCTCATTTTCAGTGGAATAAAAGAAAGCAACAAGTGTTAAAGAGACAGTGACTTGGTGGCCACAATTTTATACCATGGAAAATTTCCAAAAGGTTCAAATAAATATTCTTCATATACCCCTATTCATTGAATTCATGAATGAGAGAGATGAATTCTCATCCTTATTTGACTTAAGCTTAGCTTCCAGGGAACCCAGAGGTTGGGATATTTTAGGGATGGTAAATACTACACTGGAGTGGTCTAAATTATGGGTTGACCATATTCACTGTTGGCCATACCCTACGTGGCCAGGAGGAAACAGGTTTCTTCCTTTCTGGTAAGAGTTGCCTCACTTTTAACATCATTGTTGTTTTCTATCTGTTTCAGATCTCCTGACTTTGATCAGATATTCAGGCTTATCCTGATTGTTTAATATTCTTTATGATTACATATTTAAAGACTGTAAACAAAATTGTGTCAGAACAGTGAGGTTTGGTGGAAAGAGCCCTGGATTTGTAATCTGGAGGACCTTTGCTTAAAAGCTGGCTTTGTTGATTTTTAAATCCAGCTCTATAAAACATGCTAACACTGAGAATTTCTCTCCTTGCCACCTGCTGCGAGCCAACAGTCCCACACCGATGGAGGATGTGAAGGAGTACAGCAATGTGAAAAATTTTCCTGGGGGTTGAAAAATCAACCTGAGCAAGAACTATCAGAATGCCAGTAAAATGTGTATTGGAGGGCTAAGCTGGGATATGAGCAAGAAAGATCTCAGTTTTACCTGTCTCAGTTTTGGAGAGATGGTAGATTGCACAGTTAAAACAGATTCCGTTACACAAAAATTTAAGGAATTCAGATTTGTGCTTTTCAAAGATGCTGCCAGTGTCAATAAGGTCTTGGATAAAGAACACAAGTTGGATGGCAAGTTGATAGACCTCAAAAGAACTAAAACTTTTAAAGGAAAGAACCCTCTCCCCCAACAAAAAGTATTTGTAGGCAGACTGATCTCAGATACATCTGAAGAATAAATCAAAGAATATTTTGGAGCATTTGGGGAGATTGATGGACACAAAGACAAATGAAAGAAGAAGATTTTGTTTTATCACATATACAGATGAACCAGTAAAGAAATTATTAGAAAACAGATACCATCCGATTGGTTCTTGGAAGCATGAAATCCAAGTTGTGCCACCCAGAGAGGTATACAGTGGCAACAGCAACACCAGAAAGAAGGGAGGTTGGTGCTGCAGCTGGCAGACAAGGTGGGATTAGTCTAGGGGTTGTAGACAAGGGAGGCAAAGAATGTATAGCAAAGTATCCCTAGGTGATCACAAAAACAATTTTCAACCATATTAAAGGAGAACATGGAGAAAACAGGTGCAGATGTTACAGCAGCCTATCTTGCAGAATGATGGCATTAAATGGAGAGCAGTCTTCTATTAATGTGAGTTGATTATTTTCTAAAAGACTTTAAGTGTACATGACACAGCTGTGTCCAAACGCATATAGAAGCTGATTTACTTTTCTTGTTTTCCCTTTGTTGTTTGCCATCTGTGTTATGAGAAATGTGGATTTGTGTTTATACAAATTTTATTTGTATAATTTCATGTTAAATTTACTCAAAAGTAAATTACTATAATGGTCATTTAAATGGGAAGATCTTTCTCATTCATTAATAGACCCATGTGACCTGCTTAAACCACATGGAAGCTTAAGGCACATATGATAGGTAGAGATTGTTGAATGGGTGGAACAGGAAGAGGCAGAGCTGGAGCAGAGTTGAGAATTTGGTCAATCTAGTCAGAACTGTGAAGGACACAGGAAGCAGGCAACTAGGGTTGTGAATGTGTTTGTGGGAAAGCCTGTTAATGTGTATAGACTTCTTGGTTAGTATGATGGGTTTATTTGTTACTATGATGGATTTGGCTTTCTGGTGGTTGCAGTATGTGGAACTAGATGTGATAGATGACTAGATGTGATATAAAGGTGAATGTTTTGGGGGCTGAGGCTGGATATAGTGGGCTTAGTGGGGTGGTTTGCTTTCAGTCACAAATCAAGTTTGATCCTAGGGTAAGAGATTCAACATTTCTAAAGATCAGCCATTAAGCATTTATTAAATATCTATTATATGTCAGGCACTATGCTAGGTTCTAGGAATACAAGTACAAAGAATGAAACAATTCCTACATAAAAAAAGGTTACACTCTAAGGTACATATAAAATATATACTGGCTAAAGTGAATATATGTGTGTATGTATGTATAAGAATACATATACCCACATCCATACCCTTCCACCCCCTGCTCCCCCATATATACATATATATACATATATACACATATAGATATATGCACATATATATACACATACACATATATGTATATGCATATGTATATATACATGTGTGTATATGTATACATATGAGTATGTATGTATATATAGTATTTAAATATAAAGCTAGTCTTAGTTACACTGGTTTCATTTGTACAAACCCCTTTTAATTTAGTGTAATCAAAATTATCCATTTTAAATCCCACAATCCTCTCTACCTTTTGTTTATTCATAAATTCTTCTATTCATAAATCTTATATGTTTAATGTTCTTCTAATTTACCAATGATATTTCCCTTTATGTCTAGGTCACACATCCATTTTGACCTTATCTTGGTAGACTGTATAAAATTTTGGTTAGTACTTAGTTTCTGCCAGACTGCTTTCTACTTTTCTCAGTAATTTTTACTAAATATTGAGTTCTTGCCCCCAAAGCTTAGATTTTTATATTTAACAAGTACAAAATTATAATAATTTACTACTCTGTATTGTATACCTAATCTGTTCCATTGATTCTCTATTTCTTAGCCAGTACCAGGTAAAGTTTATAATAGTGCTTTATAATACAGATTAAAGATCTGGTACTGCTAGATACTCTTCCTTTCCTTTTTTTCCACTAATTCCTTTGATAATCTTGACTTTTTGTTCTTCCAAATGAAAATTGTTATTATTTTTTTAGCTCAATAATATAATTTTTGGTAGCTTAATCAGTGTGTCACTGAATTCATTTAGGTAAAATTGCCATTTTTATTATATTGATTAACCCCACCCAGGAGCAATTAATATTTCTCCAATTATTTAAATCTTCCTTTGTATAAAAAGTGTTTTATAATTATTTTCATCAAGTTCTTGGGTTTGGCTTAACTTATGCTGCCAGGTATTTTATACTGTCTTTGATATTTGTTTCTATTTGAGTTTGATACCACATTATTTGAGAGACACCAAAAATCACCCCCAATATTAAAAATACCTCCTCTGTTCAGCAACAACAGTGTTCCAATGCTCCATCTTCTTCCATTCCCTCTTTCCCTTCTTTTCTTCCTCCTTTCTTATGAATCTTCTTTAAAGGCCATAAACTTCTCCTATAAACAAATACCATCCATTTAATACCAATGTTCTATTGATTTTATATGACTATGACACATGGAGCACTAGAATCTTTGGATAACTTAAAATGAATATAACCCAGAGGACAATGGATAGGTACATGATGTGAGCAAGCTACATTTGAACAATGAAGAACTCTGAAGGCATTATCAAGGAAATATGTAGGATGAAACGTGGATGGAATGTTCCACTGGTATCTTCATAATACCATGAGGTAAGGAGGAAGGCTTCCAGAATGTTGAGTGCAACCATTGTAGAGCGTATGAAAGAATGTAGATAAAAACTATACAGTAAAGGGAAGAAGGGATAACTTTTAATCTGTTTCACTGAATGGAATGCCCAATTTGATGAGATAAGACATCTATTTGAGTATTGGGGTGAACATTTGTTCATGCTACTCAACCATCATGGTCCTCAAACATTTATTAAACATTTTCTATGTGCTAGGTTAAATAATGAGAATACAAACAAAAGGAAATATATAGTCCTAGACCTCAATGGGTTCACATTCTAATGAAGGAAATAACATGCAAACAACTTTTAGTACTTTTGGTATCTAACTCCACATTCCACACATGGGAATAGGGATAGGAAGTGAACCTGTATAGAAAGAATTTCACCAACCACAGAGTATATCTGCACTGGATCTCTTCCATCACAGTGAAGAACACTTCTGGTAACCATAAATCTCCTGTGCTATGACTCATCTGATGTTTAGATTTCAAGGATCATTTGATATGGTTATTTCTGTTGTTATCTCTTTCAAGAAATCTTGAATGATCTTTATGTCTTTGGGGAAACATTTTGATGTACAAAATCAAATACTTCTCATAACCAGCAAACAATAAGCAGAGTGAAATCTGGTATTCTCACCATATTTCAATTAATTGAAAAATGGTAGGTGTTGTTCATTGTGGGATATCAATTTCAAGAGCCTGTTGTTATATACAAATAACCCAATTAGATTTGCATATAGATCAGTCTCAAGGATTTTGTATAGTTGGTAAAGTTCGCGTATAAGTTACATCCTCTTGATAACTCTTTTCTGGTATTACTAAGATCCATGGTTTCACAACCACATGCTTTTTGTACTTTCTGTTAAAAATTCTGTGAATGAATCTTTAATTATTCTAACAAATATTTTATTTTTGACACAGATCTCTTCATAGATTGGACTTGTGGTCCAATACAACTGCTTTTCTCTCTCAGTTCCCTAAGTGTCATTGATACATCTATTCTAAGGTCTGTGATACTACACTGGAGGAGGGAGGTGCTTCTAGTTTCCTTAAATATGAAAAAAGTTGCAAAATATTTTCAGATCTCCATTTTTCTTATGCTGTTTTCCTTCCCTTATTAATTTTCAAATATTCTTAGGATGAAGTTACTTTCTTAGAACTCTGATCAAGTTTTTAAAAATTATTTTAGAACTCCACTGCTTCAGTGATTTATGAGATGATATGGTTCATGATTGCATATCATTCTTCTTCATAAGAATTTATAATAAATGAGTTTATATTTTAAGCTGGTGCTATCTTTGGCTGTCATTTCTAGCCACTTTGCAAGTAAGTCAAATTTAGCACTTTATATGTCCTTTTAGTCTCCTTATAAGAATAGATAAATGCATAGATAGATATATAGATACATGGATAGATAGAGATAAAAACTAAAATTTCTATATACATTTATTTTAAATGTTGTCAATGTCATTTCTGCTTTCCATTATTTTAAATGAGCATTTAATTATTACTAGTTTAAGATTAATATTGAGTTATTTCAATCATATGTCATCTCTCTCATTATTTCTTCTAGACTTTAAATATTTCTGATTTTTGCCTTTATAATTAGTTGGTGGTCTATTCACAGATGGCTAATTCAGGGATCTCACATTTATAGCATGTCTGTTAATAAAATTTTGTATCTCTTAAAATATAATCAATTTCTGGGTTTTTAGTGCTTAATAATTGTTTTCTTGAAGAAAGTATTGATGGCATAAAATATGACTTATTTGTATTCTATAAGTCTTTGATCTTTCTCTGCCTGATTCATGCTTTCCCATGAATTCCTCACCATCCTCATCTTTTCTCATTTTTGCATTAATGTCATCAAGTAGTAAAGTCTAATGGTGATGATACCCTTCATACTGAACTTGGCTGATCCTCAGACACCAGACTAGGTCTATGCTTGAAGTCTTTATTTCATAGTAGAACTCCCAAAACTGGTTCTATACTGAAATAGACATTAAGAAACAGAAATAATGTTGAATTAGTAACATTTTCCAAATCATTTCAATTTGCTAACTCTCTCAAGTTCTGTGCCACATGCAGAACAATTAGAACTAAATCCACAAAAAAAGAAGAAGAAATGAGGTAAAATTCTTATGAACTAATACCAGAGAACTCTATTCCTTCTCATAATATCCTACATTTCTCCACAGGGGCATAAGTTAATTTGAAGGCTTGTACCTGATGGCCAGCTAGGGATCACCTTGTAGGAGAGACTGTTGGAACATTCTCACATTTCCTCTTCTCTAAAAGATACATTGACTCTGCTTAGCCATATATAGTAAGAAATGGGTGAGACCAAAATATTTTCCCTTTGTCATAGAAGCCCACTACTAATTTAATGATGTCTAAGGCTACAGAATATTTTCTAGGAACACTCTTCCTTCCACAGAGTGACCATCACTGACTCAGTCCAGCCAAAAAAGAAAAGAGATAGAGCCAAGGAAGAAAATGGGGTGATCAATATGTGTAGATGTGAATAGTCTTGGAAGGAACCCAGAATGATAAACATATCCCTTAAAATGAGGATCTAGAGGAAGCTTTTCATCTTGAATTTTGGAGTCTACATCAGCAAAAAAAGAAAAAAGAAAAAAGTGAACAACAGAAGAATATAAAAATAAAAACCCCAAATGTCAAAGATTTAAAGAGAAAAAATGAATGAAAAACCTAGACATAAGAAAATAAATCAATAGAAAAGATCGAGATGAAAGGATTAACAGTAAAATGCTCAAATATATGATGCTTTCTTAACAAATAGTATAAGAAATAGGAAAATGAATCAATTTATAATAAAAAAGAATACATTTGTCTTCAAGAGAACAAGGGGTAAAATGAGAAATGTTAGATTGCTTTAAAGGAGAAATTAAATGCATATAAGAAGAAACTAGAAATAAATATGGATCAAAATGCAGAGTTTAAAATGGAGAATTTTAAAACTCATTTAGAAGATTATAAAATGATTGAATCCATAGTGAATGGAAAATCCTTATAAAGAAGTGAAAGAAAAATTAACAGATTTGGTAAAAAAAAAAAAAAACACTGAAGTAGAAAAAAACTGGAAGAAAGAAGAAAAGATTTTTAAAGAATACATGAACTCTATATATACCAAAGATTGACCTTGAAGATAGAATTTATAGATACAACTTAAAGATCACAGATCTCCCAGAACATAATGCTTTTTAAAGAAAAACTTGAATACTATAATTTAGGAGATAACATAATAAAACTCCCCAGAACTTATGAATATGTAAAACAAAAGATGAATCAAGAGAATTCCATAGATTTTTTCCAGAAAAAAATAGTTTCAAAATGCAGTAGAGAAAAAAAGAAAAGATTATAGGGAAAGAGCTATAAAAGGAGCTATCAATAGAAATTAGTTTTTGTTTTTTTAAAAGGGAGTACACACCCAGCACTTTTCCAAATTTACAGGGGATCTTCAGAAATTTTATAGCTCAAAAAAATAGTTGCTATTCCTGGACATGTAAACAATGGGATACTTATTCATACTAGTTCAGGAATGAGCAAATAAAAAAGAAACTAAGAGAGCCATGTGCTCATGCGATGGCCTAGAGGGAGACAGAGCAATCACTCCTCTTCTTCCACTTGACTTTCTGGATAGAACTGGAAACCATCAACAAGATCTATAATCCAAAGAAAGAATGGCAAAAAAGGATGTACATTTTATAAATTGTCCTCTGATTTATGCATTCTTCTGGCTCAGCCCATTTGAAGACTCTTCATCATCACCTAGTATAAACCTCTCAGTCTCACATGACCAGAACCAGGCTTTCCCCACATTTTCATTTGGGATCAAGAGGGGACATATCTCTGCATACTCTGTACTACCTAATTCCAACAAAGGCAAGAGAAAATATTCTAAAACTATAAAGAAGAATGAAGAAAATTCACAGTCAACACAAAGCTTTCTTAGCAAAGAGAATGAGAAAAAGAAAAGTAGACACATGCTTGATGAAATAAAGAAGTCTACAGATGGTTATATTGGGAAATATGTATAATATAAAAAACAACAGATATGAATTACATTTTCAATTTATACAAAATAATTTTGTTGAAAAAAAAGAACCTAGGATTTATGCTCATATAATAATGAATATTCAAAGTATGGTGTTGTAAAGGAAAGAATAAAGAAGTAGGAAAATGAAGAATCCAAGGACATATGTCATTAATGATCCTTATTGGTTCTTCATGACTCATGGATGAATGAATGAATAAATGAAATATGTATTAAATAATTACTATTTCCAAAGCACTGTGTTAAGTGCTTGGGATAAAAAATAGAAAAGTAAAACTGTCCCTGATCTCAAAGAGCTCACATTCTAATGGGAGAAGTAACACATGTGGAAGATTTCTGGACCCATGGTCCTTATGTGGAATTAGCAAAGCCAATGATAATGCCTCTTATTTAATGTTTTTTTCACTGATGGGATCATATCAGTTTCTGATGTTGAATCATTTCACAGTGACATATCTCTACTTTACATATGTTATTACACACATTTGTATTCCTCCTTCTCTGGAATGGAACATGATCCTAGACAATGCAGACATTGATAAAGATTATGTAAGGTACTTCTTCTTTCACCTTGTAATAATCTTCGCCATCTTCTTTCCCGTTACTCTAGTAGTCTTTTTACATCTTCTCAAAATGCACACTTCTCCCTATTTCACTGCAAAAATTGAGACCTTTGGCAAAGAACTCCTTCTTTTCTCTTATTTATCATCAAACATCACTCAAATGTCTTCTGCTTTCACCACTATTTCACGTGAAGATATGGACCTTCTCTTTGTCAAGACAAACTCTTTTACATGCATAGTTGATCCCATTCTATATTGTCTTCTCTAGAAAATTGTTTTCTCAATCATCCTTAATCATTCACTAATTTTCATCGACCCTTTTCTACTGGCTACTTCCTTACAGTTTATATATGCTTCCAAGTCTTCTTGTTCTCCAAAAAAATTCCACTTGATCCATCCATTCCCACTAACTAGTATTTGTGTCTGTTTCCCATTTTATGGCTAAACTTCTATTAGAAGGCCATCTACAATAGATAACTTCATTTTCTTTTTCTCACTTTTTTTTAACATTTTTTGCAATCTGGCTTCTGACTTTGTTATTCAACTGAAACTACTCTCTCCAAAATTACTTAATTGCCAGAACTAATGCTCTTTACTCATCTTCATCATTCTTAACCTCCCTGAAGCCTTTGTCTTCTTCTGCCAATCACCTTCTTCTTGATTCTCTTTTTTCTTTAGGGTTTCATGACATTGATTTCTCCTGCTCCTCTTCCTATCTCCTCAATCTCCCTATGACAAGGGTCTATCCATTTCAATCCACTTATAATATGTCAAGAATTCTCCTAAGTACTCAAGTTACAAATAAAAGAAGGAAAAAAAAGGAAATCCATGTCCTCAAGAGACTTGCATTATGACGTGGGGAAAGGATACATCAATGGGAAGCTGAGAGGCAGGAAGCAGGTGAGGGAGGTATATTCATGAATGGGGAAATGGTGACTAGATCTAAATAATGAGACTTGGCTGATATGGGGCCTTTCCCCAAAATGGAGGCTCTGGGAAGGACTTACCAATGAGAGATTGACACAGTAGGAACGTGGAGTGAATGTGACTAAACAAACCTGACATTAGCTCACACCTGATAGAAATGCTTTATTTTATTTAGTCATAAATGTTTGTTAATCATAGATGTTCATAGAGCCTGTGTCAAGTTTGCTGCCCTTCTTGTAGTAAGAATAAGGGTCAATGAATGTCATTACAAGATGTGCCAGTATGTCCTTCCCCTCCATATCTGCCTATGTTGGTTGTTTGGTTGATTGATTGATTGGGAGAGTGAGGATATTAGCCTAAGTGAGTGGGTTTGGAGAAGGAGTGAGAAATAGGTGTGATAGATGAGGTGGATTTTTCACTTAGGGTATAAATAATTACTGTTAGAGGGAGTACTGGCTTGGTTATTCCCAAATGGTAGTGGGAATTAAAAAATCTTCCCTGCCCATTAATAGGCCTCAGGAGGTGTTATTAAGCAGAAGCTTGAGTTGGGGAGGTTTGTTTTGTATGAAGACCCATACCTTTTAATTACCACTAGGGTCATGTCCTCCAGCTCTTATATATATGTATATATATATATATATATATATATACATATATATATATACATATATATATATACATATATATATATGTATATATATATATATATATGTATATATATATATATGTATGTGTATGAGGTGAGGTTTTGCTTTGAGGCTCAAATCATTGAAAGCGTGTTTGTGTGATTAGGCCAGACTAGATTCTGCGTTTCTGAGTAGCCCTTTGGGAACTCCCTGGCTTTGAAAACCCAGATTCTGGTGCTTCTTTTCTCTGGTAATGATGTATATATTGTCCGTGGTTAGACAGTTGATCTTTCTGTTTATAATTTCTGCTTATGATTTCTATCTGAAGTTCAGGGTGCTGACTTTTTCCCCCGAATTAAGTGAATAATATATGTGCTTAATTACAGTAGATTGTCTATCCCTTTTAAGGTTGCTTTCCTTAGAAAAGCAGATCTAAGAACCTGTGCAGCAGGCCCTCTTATAGATGCCAGGGTGCTTGCTGTTACACAAAGCTAAGGTTCATCCTACCAATATTGATCAGCAACTGCTCTGAGCCTTAGTGAGTTTCTTGGAGACACTGAGAGTACATCACTTGTCAACTATCTAGTACTTGTCAAAGGGGGGAACTTGATTTTGAAAATCTATCCAACTATAACATGCTGACTCCAGGTCAAATTATGTTTGAGAAGGGGAACGGAAGGAAACATCTTCAGATACTTGAACAGAAATTTTAAAATCAATAATACTGTAGGACAGATTAAGGTTATTTACATGATTATTAAGCAACAGAAATAAATCTCCTTCATCATCTTTTTGGTATAAAACACAGTACTTTCATCCTAGTAATGAGGTGAATAGTGGGCAGGTGCTACAGCACAATACACCTGATGTCTGTTCTTTGAAATTCATCCTGGTACCTGAATGTATTCATCAAAGCAATAAACAAAACTGAGAATCAGACAGTTGCCCTAAAGAAACATTCATGAGACAATATATTTTTAAAATCTAGTTAAAATGCAGAAGCAATAAACGGGCCATGTTCTCTTCTGCTTTCTTTCTACCCCACCAAAAATTTGATTGTCCTGAAGGTATGCATCTCAGAACTACTGGTAAACATGTCTAAGACCTGTGTCCATCTTGGTTTCTTCACAAAGAAAAGATAGAGAAAGCAGAAGGGGTGTGGCTTTTGTGAATGAGAAATAAGAAATTCTTATTTTCTATTTTGTAATAATCCATGGTGACAGAGTAAACAGAATATTAGATCTGGAGTTAGTAGGGTCTGGGTTCAAATCCTCCCATAAAGTTCCTACTGCATAGAAGGTACTAGGACTATAGAACTAAAGCTCAACAGGACTATTTAGTTCAATTCCTTCATTTTACAGATGAGGAAAGCACAGGCCACTGTTTTAATCTTTCCAAAAGTTTATCATGGAAAAAATTAACTTGATGGAGTATGGTTCTGAAAGCAGAAAACAGGGAATAATATAAAGTCAATACATGGATGTGTTAGTTTTGAAAAAGCATAGGGGTATTTCTTCCTTCAAAATTGGAAAGGGGAATGAAACTATAAAGAATTTAACTACATTTTTCTTTGTCCTACTATCAATTGATCACCCCAACAACGGTGACTAATAAATCATTATTGAATCAGATTATTTCTGGGCAGTTTTCTCATCTTTAAATGTGAATAATAGCAATAACTATTTTTATTAACCCCCTTGTGAGGATTAAATATGATAATATACATAATATGCTTGGCAAACTTACAGAATTATGCACATGTTCCTTATCACTTTCATTAAACATTTGGCTATTTTTTAAAATTTCTTCTAGATGGTTTAAGCTTTCTTGGCTTTAGTTGATTATAAGCATTTCTTACACCAAGCTGAGCACTTGCTTACTTTGTTCTCAGCATGCCAAGCATACTGAATTAAAAATCAATCCCACCAAAAGAAAAATCAATCTTTCATCAAATCCAAAAATCTCCCTTCAGGTTGATTTCCTTCTGGTCCTGGATTATCAGTCTCCCATTATGACTACTTTGGTTTCCTGCAGTCCTTTCCATTTATACATGCTTGCTATGAAGCCCACCTGCCCTTTTCTGTCAATTGAATTATTGTACTTTCCTATAAAAAAAAAAAAAACTTACATCCTTGGAATGCCTCCAAGCCAAAGTAACTCTCAACACACATCATCAGTCTCTTCACCTTCTGTCACCTCTCTCACAGACTAACAAATTATTGGCAGCTAATCATCTTCTCTGGATCCTTCCATCTGGCTCCTCCAAATAATCCGTATCCATTGACACCTCAGCCTCCCAAAAGCATGAACATACTTTGATGGACATCTTTACTTTTAAGGACATCTTTACATTTAAGTTCTCAAATCAAAAATCTCTTTGACTGGTTCTTCCCAGTCTTTTACTTCTCCTTCTCTTTCCTCATTACCACTAAAATTATTAAGAATTTCACTGCCTCACTCTCCTCTCTCTCCAAGTCTATTAGTTGACTCTCCCTATCCCTTCCCTTTGTTGGTTTCACTTCTCCACTCATCTGCTCAGGATTCCATGGTCAGCCACTTCATAAAGGCTGTTACAAGTATCCCTCTCACAAAATGTTCTCACAAAAATCTTAGAATCCTTTGCCCCTTTGTCTTTTGCCTATATCTACCCTTCTAACTTTCAGTTCCTGTTAACATCTTTCATGTATTTGTTCCAGTTTCTTCAGTTAGTTGGGAATTCCTGTAAAAAATTATAAAATGCAAAAAACTCACCTTATGACATAAATTATATATCTATGTAGATATCAGTCATATCTATCTATGTATATATGTATATGTATGTGTATTTGTGTGTGTGTATGTGTAACCTGAGGTATGCTTTCTATATTGCTTGGCAATCTTTTATTTTATTTTCATTCTAATAGTATTTTATTTTTCTAATTATATATAATGACAATTTTAAACATTAAATATTTATAAAATTTTGAGTTCCAATTTTCTCCCTTCTTCTTTTCCCCCCATTCCTAAAACAGTAAAGATTTTCATGTAGGTTATATATGTGTAATCATGTAAAACAAATTTCCATACTAATCATGTGAAAGAAGAAATAGTTTGAAAAAAATATAGTTTGAAAAAGGAAAAAACACACAAACAATAAAGTATAAATAATATGCCTCAATGTGCATTCAGACTTCATCAATTCTTTCTCTGCATGTGGATAGCATTTTGCATCACAAGTCTTTTAGAATTGTCTTAGATCATTGTATTGCTGAGAAGAACAAAGTTAATTATAGTTGGTCATTGCACAACATTACTGCTACTATGTACAATGTTCTCCTGATTCTGCTCACTTCACTTTGCATCAGTTCATGTAAGTCTTTCCAGGTTTTTCTGAAATTCACCTGTTTATCATTTCTTATAGCACAATAGTATTTCATTACATTCATATACCACAGTTTGTTCAGCCATTCCCCAACTGACCACTACAAAAAGAGCCACTATAAATATTTTTGTATGGGTAGGTTCTTTCCCCCGTTTGAATGAAATCTTTGAGATGTGGACCCAGTAGTGATTTTGCTGGATCGAAGAGTATTCAAATATTTATAACCCTTCTATCAAAGTTCCAAATTGTTCTCCCCAATGGTTGGATTAGCTTACAACTCTACCAATAGTGCATTACTGTCCCAAGTCTCCCACATCCCCTTCAACATTTATCATTTTTCTTTTCTTGTCATATTAGGTGTGAGATGGTCCTCAGAGGTATTTGAATTTGCATTTCTCTAATTGATAGTGATTTAAAGCATTTTTTTCATATGACTATAGATAGCTTTGATTTCTTAATCTGAAAACTGGCTAGTCATATCCTTCGACCATTATTCAATTGAGGAACGTTTTATTTTCTTTTAAACAAACCTCTTCTTCATTCCCTACCTTGTTTTCTCCATAGTCACTGACCTGAAAAATTCTTCTAACCCTACTCAGCACCTCTCATTCCGAGGATGTAATTTTGTTTCCAGACTTACTGAAAAGTTAGAGTTATATGGTTTGAGTTCTTTCAGCATTTTTTTCTTTTCTTCCTCAAAACTTTATTCTGACTTCACAGATCTCCTCTCCTATTTTAAAGAAAGGAATATTCTGAACCTTTCCAATATGAACATTTCCATCTTATGACTTTTCGTCCATTTCTTTTGCCCTCTTTTTAGCTTATCTTCAATTTCTTCTCCTACACTGGTTCATTGCAAAAAAAAAAAAACCAAAAAAAAAAAAACAGGAGTCCTACCTATTTTGAATTTTTTTTTAACCATGTTATTCCATCAAACTGATGCCCCCTTTGTTTAACTTCACTGCACTATGTAAAATTTGTCTCAACCAGGCCAGCAGTAGAGTCAGTGGTCCTGACTCTAATACTCATTAGCATGGAAGTTTTGATTGTTATTTTCAAGCTGGGTACCAGATCAACTTCAGCTCTCCAGAAGCCTAGAAATCCCAAACTTAAGATATCTACCAACCTCACCCTCCTCAGTATTGAGATTACAGGAATGAATTCTGGTCACTATCAAGCTTCTTAAAGGAACATTATATATTTCATCCTCCTTTAATTAATAAGTGTCAGGTCAGGTTTGAACTCCAAAAAATGAGTTTCCTTGATTCCAGGCCCAGCACTGTATCCATGGTGCCACCTAGCTCCCTGATTATTTGACTTTATGTACCTTCTATTTCAGTCATACTGACTTGTTAGCTGTTCCCCATACAATACACTCCATCTGCTACCTCCTTTTTCATTGCCTCTTCTAAGAATCATTTGCTTAGGTGACATCTTTTACCCAAGGTCTGTCATTATTCTAATTATAAATATTTTTTCTTTATTGAAATTACCTTGAAATATTCTCTGTATATACTCTGTATGTATTCATCTGCCACTATATTGTATTTACACACACACACACACACACACACACATGCACGCACGCACCCCACCCCCACCACTATCTCCCCCTCACATGCAGTAATAGAAAATAAACTCCTTAGGTTCAGGATCGGTTTTGATTTTGTCTATGCATGTCCAGTGCCTAGCACAATACCTTTTACGTAGAAGATGCTTAACAAATATTTGCTGAGTGAATTGAGATCTATGCTTTCTAATTCCTATTAGATATCTCAAAATTTGGATGCCTAATACCAAATTCATCACATTCCTGCTGCAACTATATTAGTCCTGTTTCTTATCTCATTAAGTGGAATATATTTCTCCTAATTATATGCCTCTCCTACTATGTTTTACATTGCAAAGTAGCATGATTTATTTTTTTAAATCAAGTAAAAATACAAAACCAAGGGGCCTGAGCTATCCTGTCATGCTCATTAATTAGTTGCATTAAGACAAGTCACTTAACATTTCTGAGTCCCAATTCCTCATCTCTGAAACAGGACTAAAATATTTGTCCATTTGTCCCACAGAATTACTAAGAAAATCAAAGGATATAATGAACATGTAAGTTCATATATATACATGTATATACGTATATCATGAGGTAGGTGAATAAGATATTTTAATAAGAAATTTATAATCATAGAGACTAAATGACTTGCCCAAGTTCAACACAGTCTATATTGCACACATATGTGCATATATATGTATATATGTATAAATTCTGTCAAAAATTCAAAGAATAATTATTTCCAATGTATTAAAAGCTACACAAAAATAGTAGAAAAATGTATCCTATCAAACTTCTGTTATATAAATATTATTTTGATTCCTAAATTAGGAAGGGACAAAGTAGAGAAAAGAAAGTATATGCTTCTATACCTAAAGGATATTAACACAAAAATTATACATAGAATTTTAAGATTTGTGAGGCACTTTAAAAATGATATTTCATCTGATCCTCACAACAATCTTGACAAGTAGTTGCTATTATTATCCTCATTTTAGAGATGAGGAAACTGAAGCAGACAGAGGTTAAGTGACTTGCCCAGTGTCAAGTAGCTAGTAAGTATCTGAAGTCAGAATCTACTGTGCCACCTCCCTGTCTACCTTTCTGCACACTATCAATCAAAAAAAAAAGTAGAAAAAGAAAAAAATTGATTCAACATGACTGCAGATTGTGTAAAATATTTTGGACTTTCCTTTTAAAGATACGTATAAGAATTTCATGAATACAAATACAAAAGAATCTTTAGAAAATAGTGATTTTTTAAATTGAGTATCACTTGCCCATGGTTGGTCCATACCAATATAATACAAATGACAATACTCTCTGAGTTAATGTACTTATTCAGTACCATGGTAATCAAACTGCCTAAAGTTTATTTTATAAACCTAGAAAAAACAACAAAATAAATTTAGAGAAACAAATGGTCAAGAAATTCAAGGGTAATAATGAAAAATAAAATGGAAAGGAAAAAGACCTAGAAGTACTAGATCTCAAATTGAGCTACCAATCAATAATCATCAAAATTATCTGGTACTCATTTAAAATATGAAGTTAAGTGAAAAATGTTAGGAACATAAAATATAGAAGCCAATTAATTTGGTTGTGTGGTTCTTGATAAATCCACAGACCTCCAACTATTAAGTTAAAAATCAAAACTTCTGGGAAAATTGAAAAGCAGTATGAAAGAAAATAGGTTAAGATTTATATCTCAAATTTAAATATATAATATCATAATATAACATTATGATAAAGTGAATGTGTGTGTGTGTGTGTGTGTGTGTGTGTGTGTGTGTGTGTGTGTGTATGAAAGGTCACATCAACAAATCAGGGAATCGAGGAAAGAACCCTTTACTACTCTGGGTAGTGAAAGTTATTAACCAAACAAAGAAAAGAGACGATCATGGGAGATAAAATAAATAATTCTTAGTTCATACAATCAAAAATTTCTCACAAACATATTCAATGCAGTTTAAAGTAAGAGGGAAATAGTTAATTAGAAAAAATCTATATATTTGCAGCAAGTTTCTCTGATAAAGGTTTGGTATCTAAGATACTCAGGAAGCTGCATCAGTTCTGGTTTGACAGAAATTACTCCCCACCTACATAGAATATAAGAATAGAAACATTTCTGCCAAAAAAGTGAAATAACATAACTCTCTAAGCTGAAATACATTTTAATCCCTTCCCTTTCTCCTTTTCTTTTCCTTACTTAATGATGCTTGTGGTCACCTCCAAAAGTCCCTCTTAGGCTTCCTGTCTTGGTCTCATTCATTATTCATTTACTTCACTGACTCATTTGCCTATTGTCCCATCCCTTGTCACATTAATGCACTTCTCTTCTCATTAGAAAAGAAACTGTGCATGGGAGAAGATGAAGGAAAAAACCAGTCAGGTATTGCTGCAATGACTGGCCTTTCCGTTGCTTTGATAAAAATGAACTTTAAGCCAAGTAAGGACAGCGTTATTACCTTGTATGTCAGACATTTTCTCTATTGGATTTCTTTTCCTTCTGTGACTTTTAAAAAAACTTATTTTTAGAATAAAATATCCTTTGAATAAAGCATTTTCAATTAACTGGTCCCTGGGTTTTAATAATATTTACTTTGGTATGTCCAAGGAGTTGGACTGAGATGCCAATATTTTTCAGGTAAAATGTATAATCAAATTCAGCATGAGTACAATGGATAGATTCAATTTTGCTAGATTCAGAGTGAAGAAGACCTGACTTCAAATTATGCTTCGTAAAATTGCTTGTGATCTTGAGCAAGTCATTTCACATTGATGAACATTTGTTTCCCCATCTCTCAAAACAAGGAAAATAATTTGTAACAGAATTAATATGTGGAGCAATTGAGAAAATATATGTAAAAAACTTAGCAAGCATTAGAGTCATATGTAAAAGTCAATTAACATTTACTAAGCGCCTACTTCATGCTAGGCATTGTGCTGAAAACTAGGGGTACAAAGAAAGGCAGAGGACAATTCCTAGTCTCAAGGAGTTCACAGACAATATGCAAACAAGTGTAAAAAAGTAAGCTAGATGCAGGATAAATTAGAAGTAATCTACAGAAGGAAGGCACTAGTACTAAGAGAGGGGGCACCTGAGGATGATAGCTAGTTTAGAAGCCTAGGTGTTGAAGATGATGGTGGTTTCCTAAACAGTAATAGGAAGTTAGAAAGAGTGATGATAAAAGTTAAGTCATCAGAATTCCAGGAAAGGTATGGGCCAAGTGAATTTCCTTCTTTTTTTTTTGGTTACCTTGCAACTTTACTTGTCAATGATGCTTCAGAGTAAACAAGATCATTTGAAGGAGTAAAATGAGAAATGGAAGAAAATGAAATCTTTATTTGGCTCATTTTTTCAAATTCACTTGAAAATGGTTTCCTATCCAATAATGAAGTCAATTATTGGATTGACTTCATTATCAATGAAGTCAATTGATAATTGACTTCATTATCCTTTGGCATTGCACTCTGCAGTCAATTCAATTCTGTTGAACAACCACAAAAAATTTGAGTAATGCCTCTGCCCATGGATCCTGCTAGATGATGGGTTTGTAGAAATGAATAAGATATCATTCTTGCACTCATGAGATTTCAATCTAGTAGGGGAGATAATTAATATAAGTATGAAGAAGAGATATTCAGTTCTGTGAGACAGCTAAAAAAGGGGGAGAGACAAAAAATGGACAAATCGAAGAACAAGTATTTAATTTATTAAGCACCTACTATCCAATAGATAGTAGGCTCCTAAGGGCTAGGGATGCAAAGACAAAAGTGAAAAACTGTCCCTGACCTTGAGGAAACAAATTGTGAACACACAATTATGTACATAATATATACAAAACAAAATCAAGTAGTTGTAGGAGAGAGGCTGCTAACACCTGGAAGGATTAAGAAAGATTTTATTTTATTTTATTAAGAAAGCTGAACTTTGAAAGAAAATAAGGATTCCAAAAGAGAGCAGAAAGCACATTCCAAGCATGGAAGACATCTAATACAAAGGTATGTACATGAGAAATTAGATGTCATATATATATATAGAATAACAAATAGGCCAACATGGGTAGATCATAGAATGTGTGGCAGGCAGACAATGTCTAAGAAGAACAGAAAGATAGGAAGGTATTAGGTTGCAAGAAGAAATAAATATCAGAACACTTATATTGATCTTAGAATTAATTGATGTCCATTAGAGTTTGTTACATAGAGACAGATAATGTCAGTGAAGATCTGTATTCTAGGTTGTGTGGAAACTAGATTGGAAAGGGAAGATGCATGAGGTAGGAAGGCCAAATTGTTAGCTATTGAAATAATCTGGACAAGAGGTGGTAAGGGTGTTGATTAGTTATGGAAGTAGAGAGAAGAGGATAGATGTAAGAATTGTTATGGAGATAAAATTGTTGTGTCATTTTCAGCTATTCATGAACTCATTTGGAGTTTTCTTAGCAAAGATATGGGAGTGATTTGCCATTTCCTTCTCCAGCTCATTTTACAGATGAGGAGACTGAGACAAACAAGGTTAAGTGACATACCCAAGGTCACACAGCTAGTAAAAATCTGAGACTAGATGTGAACTCACAGAGTTGAGTCTTCATAACTTCAGGCCCAGGACTCTATCCACTATACCACCTAGCTGCCCAGATAAAAATTGCAAGATCTGATCATTGATTGCCTCTGTGGGGGTAAGAATGAATAATCAATGGGAACACTGAGATTATAAATCTGAGTAAGTGGAAGGATGGTGTTACCCCGGACAGTAATAAGGAAGTTTGGAAAAGGCATGGCTTTGGGGCAAAGAGTAATGATTTTTGTTTCAGATGTGCTGAATTTAAGTTGCCTCTGGGAACTCTGGGAAATCCAGTTTGAAACGTCTCTGGGCTGATGATAATATGAAACTTGAGTTCACAAATGAGAACAAGGTTGGATATATAGATCTAATAGTCATTGACATCTATGTAGTATTTAATCCATGAGAGTTGAGATAAAATTACTAGTGTAGAGAGAAAAAAAGATCAAGGACAGATGCTTGAGGTACTCCCATAGTTAGTGGGCATGATATGGATGATAGATAAGTGAAGGAGACTGAGAAAGAGAGGCATATGGACAGCATGTAAACCAAGAAAGAAAAGTTTCATGAAAATATAGAGAGGAGACAATATTCAGGATCTGAGAGTAGACAACAGTAGCAAATGAAATATTGGGGTCAAGATGAAGGAAGATAGAAGAAATCATTAGCTTAGGCAATTAAGAGATAACTGTCCACTTTATAGTGCATAGTTTCACTTTGAGTGATTAGGTAAGCCAAATTAAATGGGATTTATAAGAAAATGAAAGCAGAGGAAGTGGAAGCACTTAGTGTAGATGGCAAAGATGAGAATCATAGTAAACTTTATGCACAAGGGTAGTATTAGAGTTGCATCTTGGAGCTGGATAAGATTTAAGCAGGTGAATATTTCAGGGAAGGTTAGATGTGAGTTTCTGGTTTATAAATCTGGCTTATAAATATTAAATATGTCACCAGTAACACTATTAGGTCTACATTCCAAAGAGATCATAAAAAAAAGGAAAATGACATACATGTATAAAAAAATTTATAACAGCTCTTTTTGTGGTGGCCAAGAATTGGAAATTGAGGGGATGCCCATCAATTGGGGAGTTGCTGAACAAGTTGTGGTACATGAATGTAATGGAGTATGATTGTGCTATAAGAAATGATGAACAGATGTATTTCAGAAAAACCTAGAAAGACTTTTATGAACTGATGTTGAGTGAAGTGAGCAGAAACAGGAGAACACTGTATACAGTAACAGTAACGTTGAGCAATGACCAATTTGATAGCCTTAGCTCTTTCCAGCAATTCAAGGATCTAAGACAAGACCCTCTAGCTCTTTGGGTGTGACCTTTTGATTAAGTCCAAGTTTTACAGAATAAATGCTTTTATTAAGGGGATTTGTTCTGTGAAGTTTGGATTCAAAGAGTGTCACTTGAGGACCTTGATGGTCACAGATAGCCTCAAGGTCAAGGCTTCCCTACCACTGATCTAAGACAATTCCAAAAATCTCATGATGTAAAAATTCAGTGCAAATATAGAGAAACAACTATTGAGTCTCAGTGTGGATGAAAGTATACTATTTGCTCTTTTTTACCCTTTTTTGTGTTTTTTCCCTTTTGCTCTGATTCTTCTTTTACAACATGTCTTGTGTGGAAATATGTTTAATAAAATTGTGCATTTATTGGTGTTGTGTTCATCTTTTGTTTTTGAAGAAGACTATGACTTGCACTTGACTTTGTTTTGAATGAAAGAGGGCTGTGCAAAGTCACCAGCCTCACTTTCTCCTCCTGAGTCATCTGGATCCAGTGACCAGATATTCATCAGGATGACTGGAGATGGCCCAGGATGTAATGGGAGATCTTGGCCTTTTTAGGCTAAGGTCTTTTGAGGTACTCATTTAGAGTGAAGTAATACACATTCAATGAATAACCTCTTTAAGAAGTTGTCAGGGAATGGCCCCTTTAATGATAAAGGAAAGAATAGAGAAAGACAAATAAAAACAACTCCAAGTTACCATATCATACCTGGCTGTTGTCCTTCATTCCTGAAGAAGACTAAAAATCACATAACCAAGTTAGAATCAAGTTACAGTGCGTCTGGCTGTGGCTGATTAGATGAATATGGGCTCAGAATGTTCTACCACAAGTAGGGCTCAAATAGTCCATATGATTATTTGGGGTGAATTCTCTAAATCTAAACATCTTACATTTCTTTTGAGGTACCAAAATTCTGCTTTGCTCATTGGGCACATGTGTAGCCTATCATCTTGGGGAGAGAGAAGGGAAAGAGGGAGGGAGAAAAAAATTAGAACTCAAAATCTTATAAAAGTAAATGTTGAAAATTATCTTTCCATGTTATTAAAAAAATAAAATACCATTAAGTGGATAAAATTTTAAAAATAAATAAATGTCAAATGTGTAATGATACAATAAATTATATGTGTGTTTGTGTGTATACATATTAATACATATAGACATAGAATGTATGTAATAATGTGTCTATGTTTGTATGTTTGCATTCCAAAAGATGAACCTGGAGTCTTTGTTATAGAAAAAGTTAAGCTGATACAAAAGGAACCAAAGAGCTATAATAGAAATTATAAAGGATAGTACCAACATTAAAATTTGGGGAGAAGAGACAAAAAAATGTACAATGGTTCTCACCCTTCAGCTACATCTCTGTAAGGATAGTGCCACAGTGAGGCTATACCTCTGGTCAGGAGCAAGCTAATGAGGCCAATAAAGAATAGGAAGGAGGAGTCTTAGGTAGAAGAGACTAAAAGGAACAGCCAGAGGAAAAGTCAATGTTCAAATTCAAATGACCAATAACAGTCTTTATGAAGGGGACAGAGACCAGATATGATGTCCTGACTTCTGAATACCACAGTTGGACATTATCCCTTTGGGAGATCATTAGTGGAAAAGTAATGGGGGAGGCTTGATAATTATAGCATTGGAAATGCTTGTCAGCTCCAGCTAACTCCTTGTGGGAGCAGCTGGTGGTTAGGTTTGAGGCAAGGCATCTGGTCTGTGTCCAGGAACTCCTGGTTTGTATAGACTGGTTAAAGGAATCTTGGATCTACGAGAAGCTCTGGGTGCATAGAGTACATGCTGGCTATTCTAATATGCTTGATTTTATTAATTTTACTATGCTAATTTCCTTTAAAACTGAGCTTGTGACTTCTCATGGGAAACTTTCCCTGATTCCTTTATCTGTTGGTACTATAGTCTCCAATTACTCTGCATTTATTGTATATGCATACCTACAGATGTGTACATATATATATGCATGTGTGTGTGTATATATATATATATATATATATATATATATATATATATACATCTCTATTCATACTTATTTATATACATGCTGACTCCTCTAATAGAATAAAAGTTCCTTGAGGACAGGGACTATTTCTTATTCTTTCTATGAATTCTTAGAACATAGCTTAGTGTCTAGGACATAAGAAGTATTTAATAAATTCTTGTTAAATAATGATTTGTTAGTAATGATGAAAGCATTAAATACAGTCAAGCCCCACATTTAATCTACCAGAGTCTCTGTCAACCATTCACCTGATCCTTTTAAGTGAAGAGGGTCAAGGACTGGAAGCCTTCAGCTTTCTCTGGCACTTATGCATTCCTCTGACACCAAAGGGCATTTGGGAAACACAGAACTCTGGTTCTCAGAGAGCTATTCCCTTTCTCCACTCTGTCTCTTCTTGGGTGGCATTGTTCACTTCATTGATCCAAGTGTTGTGGTCATCAATTTCTCTAATGAGACTTATGGATAGTGTCCCCTTCCCTGGAAGACTGGCTTCTGCCCTTGTGTGCTTCATTTCAATGTACCTAAATCATATGAGGAAAACATAATGGAATCATTCATAATAGTATGGCTTTGTTGTTGTTAAAGCATTTCAGTTGTGTCCAACTCTTCATGACTTCATATAGGGTTTTCTTGGCAAGGATACTAGAATGCTTTGTCATTTCCTTCTCCAAATATATCTTTCCTCATTACATTCATGTGGAAGTAATAGGATTAAACATGTTAGAAATATCCTCAGGGACCATAGACAGCTTGTCTAAGAACCAGGTTTCCCTTAATCACTTTATAGCCATGGTTCAAAGCAGTAATTTTTAGACACAGGTATATAGACTCACTGATACTTCCCAATCTGGTGCTCCCACTAGGGGTTAGCGAGAATTTTCAGTGGGAGGATTAAGCATCTTGAGTTTTATTTCCACTCATAGACTCCAATAGAGTAAATGTCCTGTTGTGGGACTCAGAACATCTCAATGGTTCTCTTATAGCTCAAGGGCTCCCACTGGTAATTTGGATTAAGAGGTTGATTCTTCTGCTGATCCAATATCTCTGTTGTGCTGATCTGTTCATACTTGCAACCTCTATTACCTCATCACTGGCATCCAGATGTGGCTGTTGCCTAGAGGTGAACTTTCACAATCACCTCATCATAGGGGAAAAAAAATGTAGGTCTGATGTCAGATTCTTTCCATGTCCTTTTCTTTTGCTTGCCTTTCTCCCCAAATACTGCCTGAACTATATCATTTTTACCATGACTCTTAAGCTCTATTTGTAAAGCTAGGTAAAGTGTTGACAAAGTCTCCTTCAGAAACTTTATGGATGTGCTTAGCCCAAGGTTTGAGGCCAAGAGCTTGTTCCCAGGCTATTTACCCTTCTATCAACCTAATTTAAGGAGAGGAAGGGACTTGAATGGTTTGGAAACAGGAAATGAGGAGAAAGTCAAAGCTGCAACTTATTCCTTGTGAATCTCAAGATAATAATAGCTGCACTTATTATAGAAGTTAAGTTTTGCAGAGCATTTTACAAATATTATCTCATTTTATCCTCACAACCACTCTGGGAGGTAGGAGCTACTATTATCAAGGAAATTGAGAGAGACATTTTAAATGATTTGCTCAGGGTGATGTAGTTACACAAGATCAGAGACATAACTGGACCCAAGTCTTCTCAATTCCAATCCCTACACTGTGTTCACTGCACTACATTAGCTCTACCCTAAAAGTATTTTCTTGAGGTTAAGATGATTATTATCAGCAAGCTTATAAAAGGAAAGGAATTCCACCTCCTAAGTTATGACAGAATAAAGATTATTTATTGATTCAACAATTAGAGAAACATGTATTAAGCCTGTATTATATGAAGGTGCTGTGGTAGAGATACAGAGACAAAATGAAAAAAGCCTCTTCCCTTGAAGGCTACACCCTGTATTGGATCCATTCGGTAGAAAAGTGTGTCAGTAAGATCTCTAATTTCACTTAACTATTCAGAGTATTATGTGAAGGCTGCAAGTCCAAAACCAATCATTTAAAATAGAGGATATTACAAACTCAGAGGAATCACAGCTTAAATAGTATAGTCTTCAAAGTAGAAGGACCAAAATCTTGACAAGGAGTGTCAAAATGAATCTTCAATATCAACCCTGTTTAAATTGCAAAACACAATCAAAAGCAAGCCATGAAAAGAGATATTTTCTTAATTAAACAAATCTGGCTTGTTATAAATTGTTATGCAAAACTTAGAAAAGAAGCCAGGTTCTGTGAAGCCCCAAGCTCATATGTGCAGGAAACAATAACTACAGGAACCAAAACTAGAAGAAAAAAAAAGTCCATAATTGGTCTTTTTGTGGGCTGCCTGGAAAATAAAAACAAAAAGCAATCTAGAGAAAATTCTGAGAAAACAAGAGAACCACAGGTCTTAAAAACTTGAAGCAAAGAGGAAACTTATTCTTCATTGGCTTTAAACTTAACTTGATAGATTAGACCCAAGAAAAAGTAGATAATTCTTTGTTGTGTAATGGTAGTTTCACAATTTGATGACTATGTCATATTATTAATTTAATTAAAGAAATACCTGTTACATATCTAGCATGCACATAGTAGTATAGTAGGCACTGGGATACTTGCAAAATTAATCATGTAAGGGGCTAGGGCATATACGGAAATATTTGCCATATAAAATGAAACAGTATCCAAGACCTATGGAAAGGTTGTTTCCAAATTGAGGTAATGAGGGAGACATTAAAGAAGAGGTAACCTTTTACTTGATTCTTTGGTCATAAAATGGCAGATCCCTCTCCTGTGATTCATACATTAGTCAGGAGTCTTTGTCTTCTCCATTTTCCAAAGTAAAATAAAAAAACCTCAGCAATAAATTCCAAAGACAACAGTTTCATTAACCCAGAAAATGCGCTTCAGTTTGGTAGAAGAAGTAGTGGGAGGAAACCTGGAACATGGATGTCTGGACCATAGAATCAGAGCATGTAAGATTTAGATTGTGCTTCTGACACTGGCTATGTGACCCTAGGAAATTTATTTAATCTTTCTGATTTCTAGTTTACTCATCTATTAAATGCAACAGAGGGAAGGAGAGAAATGACCTCTAAAGTCCCTTCCAATTCTCAGTCTGTGGTTTTAGAAGTCCAGTTTCTACCTCTGATAGGTTATTTGTCCTTGAACAAGTAATTAAATAATGCAAAAGCTCAATGATCATGGATCTTCAAGAGGTTCATGACTAAAATTCTGGGTGTCTATGGACTTTGATAGGGAAAAAATATTTTTGTTTCAATATACCTTATTAATCTAATGCATTTTATTTCATGCCTTTAAAAACATGATTTTGTAAAGGGGATCAATAAGCCTCATCAGACAAACAAAAGAGCCCATGACACAAAAAAAGACTAAGAATCCCTGAACCTTTGAGATCCTTTCCAACTCCATCATCATGGATGGTTAAGTGCTATTTCTAAGGTTGTATTGTTAGGTATTCTATGGCATTATGTTTCCAAAAAGGTCATTTTCACTACTCTTTGTTTTATGTGTACCGATACCTGTTCAGCAAAGAAAAACTATTCTCTCAGGTCATTGTACATTTTAACCTGCTGGCTAAAAAGTTTATTTACAGTCTTCTAATCATATATACATATATATGTATATACACACACATGTGTACCTATATATATATAAATGTGCTTATGTGTGTATCTCTGTATACATATGATAGAGACAAATATAAAGTTATACACATATACATACATACATATATATCTTTATATACATATTTTAAATTGCACACTGCACACACAAAGTAGCATGTAGGCTGTGTCAGATTGAGATAGGGAGTTAAGTCAACAGCAATTGAAAATAATCTTTGTCTTCATTGATCAGGGATCTTTTCAATCTCTTAAATACACATTACTGTCTAAAGTTACACAATGCACTAATCCACTCCTCTGAACCGCATGATGCCATCCCTCCATTCCTCTGCTTGTCTCTTTTTCAAGCAGCCGTGCCCATCAAAATCAACATCCTCATGTTATTTTGTTCAAAATAACTACATTTTTGTTTCAGTCAGAATACATAATTAGCGTATGAGTGTATGATCCCCAAAGCTGGTAAAAGCAAAGCTGAAAGTATTCAAATAAATACTTGAACTAGTCATCTATCTGTCTCTCTGTCTGTCCCTCTGTTTCTCTCTGTCACACACACACACACACACACACACACACATACACACACACACCACACTACAATGCAAAGTCTGGACACATTTGCTCTAACACCTTCAGAGGTCATTTTTTAAACCTCTCTCTCTTGATGTTGCCATTTTCCACTTGTATGTGATATTTTCTCACACCAGGTCTATGAAATAAATGTAAATAATAAATTTAAATGCAGGATGTTGAACAAAGGAGATAATAAAATATGTGCCAATATTTAATTTGTCCAATTTGGGTTAAAAACACAATATTTTCCTAAATGTTTTACTTCAGTAGGCTTTTTTTTCTTTCTGGAACTTTATCTGTTAAAATTCCAGATAGATGGATAGATGGATAGATAGATAGATAGATAGATAGATAGATAGATAGATAGATAGATAGATAGATAGATAGATGCATGTGTGTTTTCAAACCAGTGCATGGTGTAGTGCCATAGGGAGAAGTTTACACAGAACTTTCACGATTATGAGGCAGCAAAGTACTCTACGTTAACATCCTGTCTGATCTCCAACACCTTCTTTTGGTCCTGGCATTAAAAAATGCATTCAGAATAGTGTGATCTCAGTAATACAATAGTATGCAAACAAGCAACTCCTGTAAGACATGATCTTAATGGACCTAGAAGCTAATGTATCCAATATCATAATTTTTCAAATAAAGAAACTGAGGCTCAAGGATATTGAATTGTTCAGTATCACACAGGGAGTCAACATCAGAGAAAATATGAACAGAAACCTTATCTAGACCCAGTGTTCTTTTTTTCTTTTCATTTTAAGATATCAGAATATTCATATGGAGATGAAAGAAAAAGAGTCCCATTTTATGAGAAATTTTAGTGATGTCAATTGTTTAAATCTTCTGTTTAACTAAGGTAAAATGTAATTACTTATCACACAAGTGAAAAAGTGGTAGTAATATAATCTGTTCTTGATAATAAATTCCCCAACTGAATCAATGTCAATTTATTAATTGGAAGAAAACCTAAGATAGTGATATTGTAATTTTCTCTAAAAGAATCCCATTTCATTGATTATGCTTTTTGTCAATTAGTATGATTTCATTTTCAAATATTTCTGATTTCCTCCACTAAAAACCTACTGTAAAATTGAATTCTTTCTATAGGTCAACCTGAGTTTTCTAAGACTATGACAGTGGAAATTAAGCTCTGATTCCTACCAAGTTGAAAAGAATTTCAATATAGGCCTAATGACCATCTATCACTGTCTCTAAATTGGTGTATAAATACATATGTGTATATGTGTGTGTGTGTGCTCCCACATCTCTCTAGTTAGATAGATGATAACAGATTGATTGATATGATAAATAGATTATAGGTATATAGATAAATACATAAATAATAGATAATAGGTCAATAATATGTTATCTGACAGAAGATAGAGAAATAGATTGTAGGTGTGTAGATCAAGAGATATAGATAATAGGTCATAGATAGATATCTAAAAGAATAGGTAGATAGAAAGGAAGATTATAGATAGATTACAGCTATTTGACAGACAGAGATGGATTGATAGATGGATAGAGAGGGAGAAAAAGGGAGAGAGGGAGAGAAAGAGAGAGAGGGAGAGAAAGAGAGAGAGAGAGAGAGAGAGAGAGAGAGAGAGAGAGAGAGAACTTGTTGCCTATGTACCAGCCTAGATGAGTTTACCAAGACTGATTGACTGATTACCAATTTAACGTAAGGTAATAAACCTTTTAGTTAAAACATTTGAAGACCATCAATCAAGTCACAGAGCAATAATGATCTATATACTGACAAAATCACACATTAAGTATAAAAACATTTTCTTGCTAAAATATTTTAGAAGGTCCATGATGACTCAATTATTTTGCCTTTTGATTTATCTGCAAAAACATTCCCTTCTATTAACTATTTTAATGAATTTTT
The DNA here is from genome assembly GCF_028372415.1 of Notamacropus eugenii. Classification (NCBI taxonomy): domain Eukaryota; kingdom Metazoa; phylum Chordata; class Mammalia; order Diprotodontia; family Macropodidae; genus Notamacropus; species Notamacropus eugenii. The sequence goes on from NC_092876.1 coordinate 386,707,626, forward strand.
TTTTAAATATGAGATAATAAATGGTGGAGTACAAGAGCTAGTAAGTCATCTGTCAGAATTCCATAAAAACAAACCTTTTCAAACCAATGTGTGGTATTGTGCCATAAGGGGAAGTCTACTGAGGAATTTTATGATTACCAGTCAGTAGAGCATTCAACATTCACATCCAATCTGATCTCTAACACCCCCTTTTGTTCCTGGCATAAAAATATTCAGAATAGACTATAAGTTGTGAATTCATCGAAGAGATTTTCTCAAAATTAGGAAAAACTGGATTCACATTGTACTTGTAACATATAGCAACAGTATGACCCTAGTCAATGCAACATAATTTCCCAATATCCCAGGTAATTCTCTAAGATTATGAGGTACAAAGCAGGTCCTTATCTACACTGATAGAGGGAATTATGTCCTTAAGATAAGCTCTGTAGACTCATGAAATCTCACATTAAACAAAAATGCAAGTATACTACAGGGAAAGATGGGCTAAAGAGCAAGCCAGCAATTATTCAGATTATCACGTCAGTGAGGGCCACTGGTTCCTCTGTAAATGGACAAGGATGATTCATAATAAAAACTCTCAGTTTAGTGTCTGTAGTTTCTCCTTTCAAAATTGAGACCCTCTTATTATAAAACCTACACCAGCGTGTCTCCAAGTCCTATTTTTCTAGTGAAGTTTCCTCCCACTGTTTCTCACTGCTGATTGTGCACAGTTGTCATTCTTTGTGAAGCATTCCCTTCAAAAGGGTAAATGTGTCATACTAATGATGTAAGCCTTGGCAAATCACCAAGAGTTATATGGCCATTCCAAAGAGATAGTGTAAAGTTGAGGCACAACTGATGAATTTTTCATTGAAATGGACTTAGCAAGCTCTTAATGGGAGGAAATAAAACTGAATTTAAAAAGTAGTCTATGATCATTAAGGGACAGAATCACACTTAGAGTCCAGCATATTAAAGCTCAGCAGGCCAGAGTTTCAAAGGGTTCAGAAACACAATACCATTTTTAGAAGATATTTTTCAGTGATACTCTCCTGGTTGTTGCTTTATTAAGACATCAGTTGGTCATATGACTGATGAGGTTTTCTTTACAAAATGCAACCATTCCCACTATGGGAACAGATTAATCAAAAAACTATTTAGCCAAAAAAAGGCATTTGAACCTGAGGTCTGATATAAATAACCAGAATGAAGATGATTCTCTTGGGGTGAGAATGCAATTGACTATTTCAGTGGTAAAGCAGGGAAAGGAGAGAATGCCACACTGGTCTGAGGGAAGAAATTAATTTCCTTTAAACAATTAATATGTCATGTGATAGCAATACCAATTATAGCAGTAGATAAATATTTTTTGCCTCTTCAAAAATTTTGATAGAGCCCTTGACATTTTCTGTACTGTAAAGAAACAAAGGGCTGGATTTAAGTCAAAAAAGCCTTTGATATTTACTAGGTTTGTGATTCTGGGAAAGTCACTTGAAGATCCATCCCAACAACCTCCTGCATCCCCCCCCCCACACACACACACATGTCTCTTCAACCCCAGGAGATTCTCATAAGACTAAATTAGTTACAAATGAACTGCCAATCTGTGTGGTGCAGTGGATAAGTACTCACCTTAGAATCAGGAGAATCTGAATTCAAATACAGCTTCATATACTTACTAGCTGTATGACTCTGAGCTGTATGACAACTCTGCTTGTCTCAGTTTCCTCATCTGTAAAGATGAGCTGGAGAAAGAAATGACAAGCCACTTCACTATCTTTGCCAAGAAAATCCCAAATGGGGTCAAGAAGAGTCAGACATAACTAATGAGTCAAAAAATATCAGCTGAGGAAGTTTTTATACTAGAATTTCCCCTCAGTGATGAAATCACAGTTAGACAAAAAAGCAACACTAGCAACCAGAAGGGAGCAGCATGACATAGTTCAGGTCCTCACCCTGAGCCGCAGTAGAGAGGGATGAGTAAGTCTTCTTAGTAGTCTTCTTGATGTACTTGAAAATAAATACTTGCATATAAGTAAATAATTGTTCATAATTCCATTCCAGTTGTATTTGAATCCTATGAAGAATAGCAATAATTAATATCAAGAGAATGCTTGATTTCCCATAGGATTATCTCTATTAATTATAGATAAGTAACTGAGCATATTTCTTTTGAAAATACATGACATTAGCCTCTTGCTGCAGGCAGAACATGAGTCATTCTGGGTAGCGGTTTAAACACATGAAGGTAACACGTGGTGAGCATGGAGATGAGCAGTGGATGACTTTCATTTTCACTATAATGAAGCCTTATGATCATAGACTTATAGTTAACATCCCACTACTTAAAACAGCCCTCTTCCCAGGCCTTGGTCATGTGTAAAGCAGCACTTTCGCCAACAAATGTTCTGCTGTATAATCTTTACCCGTTTATAACTACATTGGTCCTCTGTGCAATATAGCTAATTAGGTGATGGTGTGAAGGGCATTCTGAGAAAAGATGCCTTCTACAACAGGCAGGAGACAAATATTACTGCTATTCAGTAAATCAGGGCTGGTCACAGTATCCCATAACTCTAAAGTGGAAATGGATTTCTTGTTCTCAGTGTTCTGTTTTATTATTTTATCTAACCATAAACAAAATCAATGGGAGTGGGGAACAAAAAGAAAGAAACAAAACTGAATGAGACTCTATCCTGATCTTTATATGTACCTTTTGGGTAATGCTATTTCATAGTGTGATTTCCCTGGTGCTTCTCTTTCCATGAAGCACAATCAAATGAAGGATGCATAAAACTGACAAGCAAGAATCACAGGACCTTTGATTTTTCAGGTAGTTTGGGATGTTTTTAGTGCCACACATTCTCTCAGAGGTTATTTAGCAATGAAAGTAGTACAGTGGAAAGAGGTCTGGGACTGGGGCCGGAATCAAGACAAATTCAAATCCAGCCTCAGACACTTTCTAGTTGCATGACCCTAGGCAAGTCACTTAACCTCTATCTGCCTCACTCTTCTCAACTGTAAAACGGGGATCATAACAATACATACTTCCCAGGGTTGCTGTGAGGATTAATTAAATGAAATAAAATTAACACAAGGGATGAGCACATAGTAATTGCTTAATAAATGTTTGTTTCCTTCCATTTCCTTGGGAGAAAGTGAGAATGAAAATCATTTAAATTATGAAATGTGTAAAATGAAGAGGTTGGAGAAGATGACCCCAATAGATGATTCCTTCTTGATTTGAATCCATGATTCCAGGGATCCTGAATGTGACTATTGGTAATAATAAATTTATATATCAAAAATTATTCAATTATAGACTTCTAAGAAGGGAGGAAGTAGGGGGGATTTTAGCTGTCATTTAACCTGACTCAAATTTTTTATTGTTAGCTTAGCAAACATCAACATACCAAGAAAAAAAGAAAAAAGAGCAGTCTATCTGAAACCATGAATTTAGGATATATACAGCTTTACCATAAAACATATACTACACTTTACGTATAACTAACCTAGCTGTCTTTGATCAGGTCCCTTTTGTAATTTTTGTATTTTTAAATTTGTTGTTTGTTTCTTTTTTTCATCTACTCAATATTCCCCACAACTCATTGCCTCAAAATATAAGATAGAATAGTATATATCTTTGTAATAAATAGTGAAGCAAAAAATTCACACATTGTCCATGTCTGAAAATGTATGTCTCAGTATTTTATTTTATCACTTTTCTCTCAGAAGATGTTATTCTTCACCATTAGTCTTCCATAGTCATAACTGGTCATTAAATAGATTAAAATCCTTAAATATTTCAAAATTGTTTTCTTATGCAGTCTTGTAGTCATTGTATAAATTGTTCTCCTTGCTCTGGTTACTTTGCATCAATTCAAACAGATCCTCCCATATTTCTCTGAATCAACCCCTTTGGTCACTTTTTAGTTTTCTAATTTAAAAAAAATTTAATTTACAGAATAAAACAAACATTTCCATAACACACTATAATAGTAAAAGATGATTTTATATGAAACTAAAAATTTATTATGAACGACTAGCTATTCCTTTTAAGTATATAATGAAGTTACCATGTAAATTTCACTTTTTTCCCTTTTTTTTCTCCCCTGTCCCTATGGTTGCCATTAGATACAAAAATGTGTGTGTATATGTCTGCATATATGTAACATCACTCTATACAAGCTTGTATTTATCAGTTCTTTCTCTCAATGCAGAGAGTATCTTCCTTCATAAGTCTTTTGTAGTTAATATGAATATTTATAATAGTCAAAATGACTTAGTTGCTCAAAGTTGTTATGAAAACAATATTGCTGTTCCTGTATACAATAATCTCTTGCTTCTGCTCATTTCACTCTTCATTATTTCTTGTATTCCAAGTTTTTTTAAGATCATCAAACTCATCATTTTTTAGAGTACAGTTGTATTCCATCACAATCATATATCACAATTGTTCAGCCACTCCCCAATTGACAGGCATTCCTGAAATTTCCAGTTCTTTCCAATCACAAAGAGATCAGCTATAAATAATTTAGAGCATATAGATTCTTTTTCTTTTTTCCCTAATCATCTTTGGAAATAGACCCAGCTGTGGTACTGCTAGGTCAGAGGGTAAGGCAGTCTACAAACTCTTTAGTCATAATTCCAGATTGATTTCTAGAATGGTTGAATCAGTTCACAATTCTACCAACAATGAATTAATGCCTTTTCTTGTGGCACAATAAAATTCGGTTACATTCATACAGTATAATGTTCACCTAATTCTCTAGGATACTTCTTTTTCACTAGGTTTTCATGATACTGGTCCAGGAGCATGCTAGATCCAATTCAAAACTGTTTATGAAAGCTAGTTTTACACCTTAGAAACTGACAAAATGCTAAAAATCAGAACTTGATCTGTGTGTGTTCATTCTTCATTGCCAAAGACCATGCCCTCAGAGAAATGATGACATGATTAGCACTTGACTTTGTTATGAGGGAGGGAGGGCTGTTCAGGTCACCAACCTCACTTCTCCTCCAGAGGCATCTGAATCCAGTGACCAGATATTCATCAGGATGACTGGAAATAACCCAGGATGAGGCAACTCAGGTTAAGTGACTTGCCCAAGTCACACAGCTGGTGAGTGTCAAGTGTCTGAGGTGAGATTTGAACTCATATTCCTTACTCCTGTACTGGTGCTTTATCCTCTGTACCACCTAGCTATCCCGGGACTTGATTTATTGCTTTGTTAATTATCTACACTTAAGAAAGTGATGGAGAAAATATTAACAATGTAGCATCATTTCCCCCCACCAGAGAGTTAGTTGTTAAACATTTACCACCATCCCTACTCTGGTCTTTCCTGGTTCTCCTGCTAACCATCTGACCACTTTTCAGTCTCTTTTGTAAGACCTTCATCCAAATCATGCCCACTAAGTGTGGATGTCCTCCAGGAGTGCTCGTCTCTTCTCCCTCTATATTATCTTATAAGTTGATCTCCTAAGCTTCCTTAAGAGTAATTATTTCTATGCAAATGAGTCCAGGAGTCTAGTGAATCAAAATATCCCACATAGGCACTATACCAGGGGTGAGGACCCTGTGGCCTTGAGGCTACATGTGTCCCTCTAGGTCCTCAAGTGTGGTCCTTCTACTGAATCCAAACTTCATAGAACAAACCCCTTAATAAAAGGATTTGTTCTGTATCATTTGGACTCAGTCAAAAGGCCACACCCAAGAACTTAGAAATCCACATGTGACATTAAGGTCACAGATTCCCCACCCCTGCACTATACCCTGTGAGGAGCCAGTCCAACAGCTAAGTGTTTTGCCAGACCCAAATCATAGACCTCATACACAATTAGGAACTAGGTCAGTAGCTGAGTGACTAACTTGGTTTTTCATAACCCTACCAGGACCCATCTAAGAGTGGAGTGAATCACTTTTTACTAACATAAATGTTCTGCCCTGAAATGAATATTGTGCAGACTCTCTGGAAAGCTAAAGGAGATTGAAGTCCTACACTTCTGAAATTGTGGCATGACTTGGCCACATATCTTCCCTGATTCACTACCATTGTGACCACTCACTTCCCCACAGATTTATGTATCTGTGGACAAGTGTGCCCTAGGTTTTGATGGACTGTTTTAAAACTACCATTCTTCTTATGCTATTTAAGAGCTTTTCCATCTTTTCGAGGAGTCGTTTGTATCTACTTGCAGGCAATGGGAAGCACCGAGTGGATGTCAAATTTCTGAAGTTGACTATGGTGCTTCTTGGTTAGTTGATGATTTTTGTTGTAAGGAGTTTGTGAATTTTCTCAGTTTTTTGTCATGTATTTCCAAAAATTTTGGATAATTTTTCTTCAGATATTCTTTTTCAATTTATTTTTTTATGGAAGACCTATAATCCTTAGATTATCTCTTTACATATTCCCTTAAGGTTCAATGTTCTTATTTTATGTAGTTTTCATGTTTTTTTTCTTCCAATTTTGTTTTCTTTTGATTGTGATCAATAAATTTTCCTTCTACCTAAGGATTTTTACATGCCATTCTCTTTTTCAGAGTTTTGTTCCTTTTGGCTTTTGTTTTGAATTCCTTAATTTCTCACTGAACTTGTTAATTCATTTCTCAAGAGCTTCCTGACTTCCTTTATTCAATATTTGTTAATTTAAATACTGTTCCTCAGTTGTTTTTCAGAATCATTCTAAAGATTCTTGGACTTATGTCTTCTGTCATTGGAGGGGTCTTACAGAATTTGTTGCAAGACCTTCACACTCTTCAGTGGATTTTAACGGAATTACTTTATTGTGAAATATTTCTTCATTGAGGTTGTTCTTTCCTTGAATAGTCATTTCTACTGCTCAATTAGGTTTTAAAATGGATTTATTGGTCACTCTTTTGATGTTTTTCTGTGGTGTACCTACTGAAAATGTCATTTTTACCTCCAACCTTTACCATTTTGATGTTCTGTGGTGTTAGGCTCCCCTTCAGCTCTTGCTGCCTGTCTTCTGTTCTGTCAAACCACCAGAGCCGTATAAGATCCGTGGCCCCAATGGAGAAACACTGAAGCAACTGGGCTATGACACAGAAGAAATTCTAGAGATCATCGGATTCGGGTCTATTCTAAACTTTTGGTTGTCCTACTAGTCTGAGAGCCACCTTCTCCTCTATCAATGTCTTTCTTAAGTCCCTATGATGACCTGGCAAGCTTGATAGGAAAAAATTGAGAGTTCTTTAGTCAGTAGTTAAAGGACCCCTCCCACAATCCTAATAATTGGGTCTTTTTTCTCTCTTTGTTCCTAATTGCTACCTGTTTCATCCTATACAGTAATGAACAGTTATAAAGAATGCCAAGTTTCCTAGCCTTTCCCTCCTGCACAATAATTTCTCACACTCTTCTCCTAGCTAATCCCTTTCCTTTTTCAAGGGGTTTATCTTTTGTCTGATTCATGAATCTCTATATACCTAGGTTTGAAGGAGAAGGGTATTTCCCTTTGGGCATTGCCAACTTCAAAAGATAGAGGGTAAAACCATCTCTCTAAAAAATGTATGCAGAGCCTTAGGCTGTGGGAGAGAGTGGATGCTAGAGTGAGAGAGACAGAGACATACCTGATGAACAAGTCTTTGCTTATGCTTTACTTTAAGAATTACTTTGTTTTCTTCTCATTTCACTCTGTATGAAGTGATAATTATATGTCTTTTTCTTAAAAATCAACTGTTTCCTCATTTATTACACCATATTCCATCACATTTGTGTACAACTTAGTCATTCTTCAATTGTTAGACATCTTAGTTTCTATTTTTTTTGCCATTACAAAAAGAGCTGCTCTTTCTATACATAAAGGATGTTCTCCTACTTCTTTGGTCTTTTTTTTTGGTGTAAGATTGGCAGTGGCATAGCTGAATCAAAGGGCACATATTGTTTAATAACTTTTTGTATATAATTTCAAATTGCCACACTTGAGGAACTACAAGGCCGCATGTGGCCTCGAGGCTTCAGGTTCCCCAGCCCTGGCATATATATTTGGTCCAATAATTTGGCCCAATAATACATCCATCTGCTGGTTTTCCCACAGCCTTCCAACATTTATCATTTTCCTTTTTTCTTGTCTTTGTGACTCTGATGGATGTGAAATACAATCTCAGAACTCTTTAATTTGAATTCCTATCTCTTTTGTATTTGCTCCATTTATGGTCATTTAACTTGTTTATTTGAGTTGGTGTCAAGAACTGATTTCTAGGTTGCCTTTCATTCCGCTCTCTTCTCAGTTTGGGGGCTATTACTTCATTAGGAAAGCTCAAAAAGCCCTTTAATAAGTATCAATCCTCAAGTCCCTACAATGTGCTCAGCAGATTAGGATTTGATTCTAGGACCTTGCCTTCTAAGAGGTTATTTTTGTCTCATAGCTGCTTCTATTTGGATTTCTCCAAGAAACTAACTAAACCAAAGCTAACTTATGGCTTGAGCTTAGGTTCTCCACCAACATAGGTAATAAGATCTTCTTCAATACAGATACTTGCTGTGAGTACCAGAAATGATACAGTTGTTCTTATTTCTTCCAACATGCACAAACACACATACACACACACAACTATATGAGAAGAAAAAGAACAAAAGGATAAATATTCACACATAAACTAATACAGGAAACAAAACATCCAAACAGTCCATTGAACTTATTTTACTCCTCTCCTCAAAAAAAAAAAAGTGGAAATATACTTTGGAGAAGTGTTGAATAGTATATTTCACAATCACCTCAAATTGTCACTATCTGAGTTAATCATAATTATCATAATCGTTATAATTACCACAAAGATTTGCAAAGTTCAGATCTCTTAGTTTATCATGATATAGTCTTTCAACTCCAGGATTTATTTGTTGATGGTATTCTGCTATGCTTTCTCTGAGTGACTGGTGCCTGGCTTTCCAATAGAAGAGTTCTCAAATTCAGGATTGCCCCAAGGCTGGAAATATCTATTTTTTCAAAACTATATTCATTTTCAAAACCATATTCATCCACCTGTGCTCAGTAAAGAAAACAGAACAAAATAAGAAAATGGCCAGGAATTAGCTTGCCTGGACAAGCATGTCTCCTCTATGCTTTTGATCTCTGTTGTCATTGCTTTGGGAAGGAAAAAAATAATATAAAATTTCATTATTCTTCCTTTGTTGGAAGTTCAAGAAGAAAAAGCTTGCAAAAAGGTGAAGGGTCCCTAAGAATCAGAGTCATTTTCATAGCTCAGACTTGTAGGTCACAGAGAAGAGATTCCTCTAATAAGAGTTTATCCTGCTTGATTTTCCGTCCCCAATCATCTTCAAGACAGCAATAGTTCAGTCAAAGGAGTTGACTCTTCCAGAAAGGCTCATGTTCCTCAGCAAAGGGCTATGACATATGTTCAGCTTTATAGGTCATTCACCTTTCGGTTAAAGGTTCTCTATAATCTCATCAAGTGGTTTTGTGGAGACTCAGATTGATTAGAGACTTTTTTGACCATCCTCTCCTCCATTCAACATAGATTTAGATTATAACCATGAGTGACATTGGGTAAACCACTTAACCTCTCCGCACCTTAGTTTCCTCATCTGTAAAATGATGGGGTTTGGACTTGAGTGCTAAGAATCTTCAGTTTCTAAATGTTGGATTTTGTGATGCTATTATCTTCAATAGGCTTAATGAATGTGTATGACATAATGAAAAAAAGTGCTAGACTTGTAATGAGGAAGACATGAGTTCAATTACACTTGAGAGTTACTATCTACATGAATATGGTCAAATCACTTAAGTAAACCAATTTTACCAGCTTGTGGGAAAAAATGAGATTCTATGTCTACATACAAATGAGTATATGTACATATTTAAACAAACATGTATTATATGCCCATAAGTGTGAGCTCCTATGCATAAGAGACTTTTGGATAGAGATCTCCTAATATGGAGTCATTCTGATGGGGCTTGCCTGGGTATTGCCAGACCACTGAACATAGTAGCACTCTGTGTCCTCCACTACATGGTAGGTTTTGCTTCCTTTGATTTATAGCCTAAGAGGTTTCATCTTTAAAACTGAATATGGAAACAATGACTCTTTTTCTGGATTGTGCTGTTTTTCCCACATCAAGAGGATAAAGGACACATTCACATGTGTATATATGTATACACATATACCTGCCTGCCTGCCTGCCCGTCTCTGTGTCTTTCCTTCCATCTACCTGTGTATTTGTCTGTTTGATCATTAGTCTGTCTATCTTTTCTATCTGCCTGTCTATTTATTTCTTCTGTCTGATTATCTATACATCTCTATCTATCCATCTATCTATCTATGCACAATCAGGAAGACTCAGCATCAAGTCTTACCCTCTGATTACGTACTAGTTGTTTGACCTTGGACATGCCACTTACCTTCACGGGGTTCTAGAAAACTCATCAAGACTGTAACTTGCAAACACCTTGAATACAAATGATCTTTTACAAATGATCTCAGATTCTTTGCCTCTGTCTATCTCTGTCTCTCTGGCTCTGTCTCTCTGTCTGTCTCTCTATCTCTGTCTGTCACTCTGTCTGTCTCTGTCTCTCTCTCTCTCTCTGTCTCTCTGACTCTGTCTCTCTCTCCCTCCATATCTTTAAAACAGAAAACTATAAAGAGGCCTTTGCCAATATGAATCTTTGACTCCTTTTGAAATCTAAATCCATTAATGAAATAATGAGATGTTTCCAAGGATGAGTTGTCCTAAAAGTACTGCTTCTCATTTGGCACAGATTGATGGAAAATGATTACTGACCAAAAGTGGTGAAGTGGCATATGGAATAGTCTCAGGTCACTATTTAGTTGGCATGTGTTTTTCTATAAGCCCTTATTAAAAACTGTCACCTTGGAAAGATTCCACAACTAGATGAATGGAGAAATCATGTTCATTGATTCATAAATGCATATTTCCAAATGTATGGTTATACTGATGTCTTCACAGGCTGCTGTCATATAAGCATCCAAATTTACTTACTTAATTAAACAATGAAAGAGATTTAGTAGCGCATAATATTTTAACTCTTTAGATGGAAGTATAAGTCTCTATACACTGGTCATGGCTTTAAATAAAGAAAAAATAAATTTGATCTCTCTCTTCTTGACCTGAAATTTGTCATAATTTTGACACGGTTGTATTTGGGTGATCATCTTCTACTTTATTTATTTTATTCAATGTCACTTTGAACTTCTTATGGGTTATTTATTCATTTTATTGTTTTATTAATAAATGTGTAAAAATTGAGACTGGACCACAATGTCTCTGTGATAGAGAGCCCCTGAATAAAAACACTCCCTCTACTAATGCAGTTTGACACCTTTCCTGCTATTTATAGTCTTAGAGAGTTGTCTGGGTGCAGGAAGATCTAAATAACTTGTGCAGGGCTATGCAGCTACTAGTTAGAGACTAGATTTGATTCTGTCTTATTGGCCCCAAAGCTAGTTTTTGTTCACCATACTATACAACTTTTCAATATTAATAAATGACTTGAATTAATTTCATAATCCCAAGCACAAATTATTAGATTCTTTAGGGCATTCTCACTTGAATCATAGCTTCCTTTCAAGTAGTTCAATTGAAAATCTAGTTGGATTCTGATTTGCGTTTTATGCCAATAAACTAACCTCCCTCATGCTTTTGGAATCCAAAGTTGGCTTTAAAAATTATAAACCTTTCACAGGTGATCATCATTACAATGTTGCTGTATCTATGTACAAGCTTCTCTTAGTTCTACCTCACATTGTATCATTTCATATAAATCTTTTCAGGTTTTTCTGAAACAATTCCCTTCACCATTTCATATAGCATAATAATATTCCACCACAATCATGTTTATCCATTTTCCATTTTTGGGGTCTCCCTTTAGTTTCCAATTATTTGCCACCACAAAAAGAGCTGCTATAAATATTTTTGTATATATATATATATATATATATATATATATATATATATATATATATATATATATATATATATATATATATATATATATATATATATAGGTCATTCACCTTTCGGTTAAAGGTTCTCTATAATCTCATCAAGTGGTTTTGTGGAGACTCAGATTGATTAGAGACTTTTTTGACTATCCTCTCCTCCATTAAACATAGATTTAGATTATAACCATGAGTGACATTGGGTAAACCACTAAACCTCTCCGCACCTTAGTTTCCTCATCTGTAAAATGATGGGGTTTGGACTTGAGTGCTAAGAATCTTCAGTTTCTAAATGTTGGATTTTGTGATGCTATTATCTTCAATAGGCTTTCCCTTTCCCTTTTCTTTCATCTCTTTGGAGATAAAGATCTAGTAGCAGTATTGATAGATTAAAGAATGCGTACAGCATTATAGAACTTTGGGCATAGTTCCATATTGTTTTCCAGAATGACTGGATCAATTCACGGTTCTACCAACAGTTCATTACTTCACCTATTTTTCTTCATCTACTCCAGCATGTGTCATTTTCTTTTTTCTGTCATACTAGCCAATCTCATGGATATGAAGTGGTACTTCAGAGTTATTTTAATTTTCATTACTCTAATTATTAATGATTTAGAGTATTTTTTCACATGACAACTGATAGTTTTGGTTTTTTTCTTCTGAAAACTACCCATTCATGTCTTTTGACCATTTATCAATTGGGTAATGACTCAATATAGAATTTGGCTCAGTTCCCTATATATTTTGAGAAATGGGACCTTTCTCAAAGAAAGTTATTATAAAAATGTTGTTATACTCTGCACCATGGTCAAAAGAAGACATTTAAAATGGGTGGCAAGTATAGATATTGTGATTTGAGAGTGATGCAACAAAGTTAATTGAAGCATATTAGCTCTCCAATTCAGGTCCTCATCTTCTAGCCTACCACTTAAGCAACTGAGCTAACTTGGAGCAACTGATCCTTGACTATCTGGATCCTCTAAAATCCCTGATAAATTTAATGAATTAATTAGTGACTAGATTTTCATTGTTGTTCTTTCCAAATTTACCTCTTTTTATAACTGGCAATTCAAATATTACCTTTGATGTGCACATTGGACAAGGATTTTAAAATAGACCTGTTTTATTCAAGGAAGTATTGTAAGCAAGAGGCTTCAGTGCGGTTGATTTGGATATTTAATATACAAATATGTACTTCAAGCTCATGTACTTAAACTATTCAGAGAAACGGTCCACAGGCAATTCTTTGTACTTGAAAAAGCATGCCAAGGTGAAAGATCCTAGTGATTAGAATATAAAAAGAACCTACGCTTCTGAGAAATAATCATTTTAAATAACTAACTTGAGGTAGTAATATCTGAACTCATTTGTTTAACAATTGATTTTCCCAAATCCTTTTTTCCATGCCAACAAATGTCACAATAGGTTAGGAATACAAATTCCCCAAGTGGAAGATAATACTGAGGTTATAAAATATGAATGTAACATGAACCATTTATAAGGGAAAACGAGGAGAATGTAGAGCAGTCCCAAATCGTGCAACTCTGTAATTGGGCATTATATGAGTGTTGTTTTTGTTCAGTGCCTGAATGAAAGGATCTTCTAATCCTAAAGCACTGAGATCATATAAGTGGCAAGGGTTTTAAAATTACACGTTGCAAAGTGAAGGTCTATGGCATTTCTACTAAATAACCTAACAAACTTCCATTTCAAATAAATATTTTTTTAAAAAAAAAGGAAAGATATTTGACTTGTAACTGAGGAGGGAAAGAGGTCACTTTTAATAATTAAAAAGATCAAACCTCTCTCCCTTCATGTGAAAGGAAAGGGGAATTTCATCAGGGGGAAAACACAATGCCTTTATTTATTCATGAAGTCCTGTGTAACTCAATTGTGAAAATGGAGCTGCACAGCATGGAGAATGTTCAATGCCGCTCATGGTTGTGGCGTCTCTCAGATATCTGGGACATTTCTTCACTGAGAACATTTAGGAAATCAACTCCATTTAAAAGAAAACAAATGTTCTTTTGAGTCAGTCCTACAGATGCTAACTCAAACAACTTAATAAGGAGCACTGCTTTTCTGAGTGCTGGTTGAAAGACGTACCAAAGAAGATGTTTATAACAGCCAAATTTACTTGAAATAAATTCCAGGTGAGGCTAGAGGGAAAAGAAGTCGCATTAGGAAGTGGTGGCATTTCTGGGAGGTTAACTCTTGCTCCATGAATCAGCTTACAGCTTCTCCTGAGGAATGGGAATTTCCACACAAGCTTACTGGTCATAAACCTGAATTCACTATCAGGCTGATTTGTTTCTTCTCAGCTACTCTATCCTTCCTAATTTTCCAGGGTAAGGAAATAAAGGAAATGTGGATTTATTTAAGTAATAGTAGCAATAATCATGATACCTAGCTTTATATTCCTTTTTAAGATTTACAAAGGGTGTATATATGTCATTTCATTTGGTTAACACAAAAATTCTGTAAGGTAGTTAGTTGCTATAACAATCTCCATTTTACAGATGAGGAAAGTCAGACTTATAGAGGTTGCAATTTGCCTGAAGTTACATAGAGAGTGGTTGTCTGAGGCAGGATTCAAATTCAGGTCATCCTTATTCTAAGACCAACATACCGTGTGTGTGTGTGTGTGTGTGTGTGTGTGTGTGTGTGTGTGTGTGTGTATGTGTGTGTGTGTGTGTGTGTGTGTACAGGTCCATGATTGTATGTGGGAGTTTGTGTGTGTCTGAATATGTCCAGCTATTGAGTATGGAGATTACATTACTAGCAGAAAGCGTTGCTAAAATCCCACTTTCTCCCAGAAATTCAAGATTTCCTGTTGAGTAAGGTACATTCTTCTTTCCGATTCTTACCTGATACTTAAAGGAATAATTCTTTATTTGCCCTTTCCAAAATAATTCTCAGTCCCAACTCTTTTTCTGTTTACCCTAATTAAAATATCACTGATCCTTCCTTTGGCTTGCACATGCCTAGTACATACTTTGGAGAATAAACTTCTCTGTTGTTAGTCAGTCAATCAATCAAAAAGCAAAAATCATTTATTAAGGGTATACTATATTTTAGACACTTTTCTAAGTGCTGGAAAAAAAAAACAGTCCTTTCAAGGAACTCGCATCATTATGTAGGAGTAAGGAGGGGGATACAAGCATGTTAATAACAATGCATTCAAAATATATAGTAACTATATATAATAAATATATTGATGTAATCTGAAAGGGGAAGGGGCTACCATGAAAGGGAATCAGGAAAGACCTCTTACCTGATTGAAAGCTGAGCTTTCAAGGAGACCAGAGAAACCAAGAAAAGGATATGAGGATACAGAACATTTCAGCTATGGATGGCATCCAGTTCAAAGTCCAGTGAGGGAAGACAGAGACTCAGGTGATCTCACTGTACTCACAGATCAATGAGCTAAATCATAGCTTATTTATTTTCCCATGATTCCTGCTGTTTTGACCTTCCTATAGCCTCCTGAGGGATGCCTCAAACACTTCTTTCTGATATTCAGAAACTTTAGTTGATTCTCTTCTCCAAGACTCATCTTTACTAAAACTTCAGACTTTTTTTTGAAATGCAAAAGCAATGAAAATTGGCAGTACTTATGATAAAACAGTAAGATTAATTACTATATACAGTATGGCTTCATTCTTGGAACTGGTTCAGTTGCTACCTCATCCTGAGTCACGTAACCCACACATATTTCCTTTCTGACTTCTTATGCTCCTCCTCATAGTTCTCAGTGGTTCCCTTGGCTATCATAGCATGGTCCATCTTTCATCATAATTATAGAAAGTCAATTCAATTCAACAATATTCATTAAGCATAGACTATGTGTAATGCATTATGCTTGTGGTGGGAATACAGAGGAAAAATAATTTGGTTATTGTCCTTGAGGATGTTACTTATCTGACAGTGGGTTAAGAAATGCATATCATAATCACAACATAAGTTGGAAGGTGATTAAGTGCATAAAAGAGATTAAATAAAGAGACAGGAGAGATTGGTAAGAATGGGATTCCTTAAATTAACCTCTCTGCAACTTAACCTTCTCATCTTTAAAATGAGAGTAATAACATTTCTACTAATTAATGCAGCACGTTATAGGGAGAAAAACACTTCGCAAATTGTAAGATATGATGTAAATATAAGAATTTCTTATAAATATGAGTTATTGTTCTGATTGAGAGTTGAGGGAAGGTAACCTTTATATAGGAGGTTGTCCCTGCTCAGAGATTTGAAGGAAAACAAACTATTATATGGTAAAGAAAGCAATGGAGCTGAGAGTCAGAGGACCTGACTTCAAACCCTGGTTTGTGTCACTTACCATATGTGTGATTTTGAGCAAGACCTTCAGACCTTTGCTTCACCATCTGGAAAGTGAGAGGTTTGGACTAGATGACACGCAAGGTCTTGCAGCCCTCAGTCTACAATCTCATCATCCTAAGTGTTTCTATAGGAAAAGATCAAGGCATATGAAAGGTGGCCTGCTCAAACGCAATTCCATTCAATCCTAAAAATATTTATTAAGTATGAAGAGCTCTGTGCTTGATACTGAAGATTAAAGGAAAAATTCCTTAATTGCTCTTTCCAAAATAATTCTCATTCCCAACTCTTTTGCTGTTTACCCTAATTAGAATATCGCTGGTGTCTGTTCGTTTGGCTTGAAAGATACAGAAAGCTTAAAGTTTAATAAAAAGATATAATGAATACATAGGCAGTGATAACACAAAATACTGCACAAGTACCTTAGAGAGTTATGAAGCAGTGCCATGTGAGGTCAAAGCAAGAAAAAGATCAGTCGATCAATCAAAAAAGAAGCATTTATTAAGTACCTACTATGTGTTAGTGTTCCAGAAGAGCATTTCTAATCAGTACATCAAGGAGGAGTTGACCCTTGATTTAGATAAGGAAAGGGGTCAGAAAGGTATAATAAGATCAGAGAATGATTAATATTGTGATTTAGCTAGAACATAAAGGACATGTAAAGGAATAGTATAAAATAATGTTGGCATGGTAGGTTGGAATAAGATTATGGAAAGCCTTGAAAGACTGAATAAGGCATTTGTATTTTATCCTATAGATAGTAGAAAGTCACTGACATTTTTTTTGATCAGACAAGTGATAGGATCGGATGTATGGATTAAGAGGATTACTTTAGCAAAGGTGTAAAGGATTCATTGGAGATGTAAGAGATGGAATGTAAGGGTGTTGTGTTTGATAATCTGCAAAGTCCCTTCCAGCTCCAACAGTTTATGATTCTAAATGTTGTGATTGCCTAGCATGGTGGTCTAATAAAGTATGAAAGTAACTATTTACATGACATTTTTAGTCATCCTACAATACCTACTAACCATGAATGACTGACTAAAAAAAAGCATTTATTAAATGCTATATTCTAGCTCTAATATCTCTCCACTATTATCACTATCTAACAACAATTGACGTTTATACTGGCAATTCTAGCTTTATGTAAATTCCACTTTATTTAAAGAATTCTGAAAGAAATCTGTATTCCAAAACAACACTTACGCTAACCTTACTGTATAGTACTGTGTTCTCCCTCAGCTCCTGTCCCTCTACTTGGCCCTCTGCAGCCTCCCACTACATATCCATGCACCAACCCCACCCCTTCCAAAAAAAATCTTACAATGAAAGCAGTAGAACTGAGGCACAGAGAGACAGATATTTCTGCCCCTCAATGGAGAATTGGTTTGAGATCTCCAGTGCGTCCCACTGTCCTCACTTCTGCCCACCTACTTTCTTCCTTCCATCACTCTGGTACCTTGTATCTGTTCTTGGCCCTCCTTCTGCTCTCGATTCTGTCCCTGGACCCTACATGTCCTTCAACTGTGTGCTGGTCCCCTCCCTATACAGGTTCCCGCCTCTCACTGTCTTTCCCTTCCCCATGTCCATAGGAAAATTTGCATTACATAAAAATTACTTTACATAGCAGTATACAGAACAGTCCTCTTACTTAGAGAGAACTGTCTATAGTGTTTTAAAATTTAAAGGTGATTTGCTTGCATTAACTTATTTTCTCCTCACAATAAAGATTAAGTGCTATGAGTATTATTATCGTCCTTACAGATGAGGAGATAGAGATTCAAAGAGGTTAAGGAATTTGCTGATATTGATACAGCTAGTGAGACTCAGAAGCAGAATTCCATCTTGACTTCAGGCCAAGAAAACTACCCACTATACCACTTTGCACTCTTGATTCTAAGAGTTGATTTTATCCCTTCTTTGTTACTGCTTCTTGTTTCAAAACAACAAAAACAAATAATTTGTTGCCCTTAACTTTCTTTTCAAGCTTCAGTTCTTTCTGAATTTTAGTCACCCTGATAGGTTTGAGTTTTTTTGTTTTTACTAACAGGCCTGTATCATGCCCTTGTATTCATCCTTCATTACATGCCTTTCTTTCTATCTTCTGTAAGTGTCTTAAGTAATAAGAAATTATCTTGGTAAGTGGAAATAGGGGACAGATGACTGAGATGCTTAATGTTATCGAAAAGATTTTAAATATGACCTCTTAGGCAACAGAGAACCATTGATGTAGAGGCACTGTAGAAATAAAGGCTATTCTAGCAGAAAATAGGAAATATAGCAATTGGAGTACTGAGTGCTAGAATGCAAATCAAAAAATTAACTACAACCTTCTGAACATGAAGTGATAATAGGTTGGACTGGAATGCCCAAAAATGGAAAAGAAGGGCTAAATCCTGAAGACACTGGGGGAGAACAAAGTGGCCAACTTGGTGGACTATTGTACTGCATGTGGGGGGTAAAAGAGAAGGGAAAAGTTGAAAACACCTCAAGGTTGAGAGGACAGCGGTGTCCTTGATTACAATGGGAAATAGAAAATAGACTATTTTTTAGTGCTGTGTGGAACACTAGTTTCACAGTGGGAACTCAGCCACTATTTGTTGAGAAAATAAATGAACTCATTTTTCAAGTCAATCAGAACATCATAGGACTGATGAATTCTATCATCTTCTTCCTACCACTTCTCAGACCCCTTTTTACTGACAAGTAATATTGCTTCCTGCAGTGCAGTAGCAAGGGTCTGAAAGATCCAATTACAGACATCAGGGTCTGAAGGGTTTTATGTAGAATATAGTGAGTTCTTGTTCTTTACACCTACTGAAGGCTGAACAAGAAGAAATAGTCTGGAGAGATTTCCAGTATGATGTTGTAGAAAAACTAAGGGGACAGGAATAAGAAAAAGTCCCACTTCTACTTACTTACTAACTGTAACTTTGGACAAACC
Organism: Notamacropus eugenii; assembly: GCF_028372415.1. Lineage (NCBI taxonomy): Eukaryota > Metazoa > Chordata > Mammalia > Diprotodontia > Macropodidae > Notamacropus > Notamacropus eugenii. The sequence goes on from NC_092876.1 coordinate 386,726,830, forward strand.
ATTTAAATTTTTCTTGATTTCAGTTTCCTTTTCAGTAAAATAAGGGGGACATATTCAATGACCTCTAAGGTCCCCTCTAGCTCCATATTCTATCTCAAGTGAAATAAAATAGTACCAAAAAAAAAAAGATAAGAGGGTAAGATTCAAGGCCACCTCTCATGGCTTTATTTATCATTTCTATGCAAATTATTATAAAATCTATATCGCTACCCCATCTTTCCAAGAGACTTATTTTCATATTGCCAATAACCTGCTAAATAGTTTCACCTAGGTATCCGACTGGCATTTCAAAGGCAATGTATATTTTATTTTGTTAAGATTGGGTCTCCCCATCTCAGCCAGATTGGAAGTGCTCATGAGCACAATCCTACTGTTGAGCAGCATGGAAACTTTGAATTTAGTCTACCTAATGGTCCTCTCTTCTCTAGGGCTCATCATACTGCTGCCAAACTTCATCAGATCACCTGATCATCTTGGCTAACTGTATCTCAGAATTCCTATGCTCAAGCAATACATCAACCTCAGCCTACCCAATAGCTTGGATCAAAGGCATATGCTACCACTCCTGGGTTAATCTCATTGTTCACAAAACTGAGTTTTTCATTGTCCCCAGAGAACCTGCCTCTCTCCCAAACCTTTCTGTCCTATTGATGACAACATCATCTTTTAATCACACAGATTCACAAACTTAGAGTCACTTCATATTCTTTCTTATCCTTCACAGTTCTGAACAGCCAATCAATAGATAAGCTTTATGGATTCTACCTTGACAAAATTTCTCATTATAAATGAGAAATAGTGAGATCTAGTCTAATGAAATCCAAGATAATGAAATCTGGTCCTTTCCACTCACACTGTAACCCTAAGTTGAGGTGTGTCTCTCTTTTCATATAGACTATTTTAATAGTACCTCCTTGTTATCTGTGATACTTGCCTCATCACTCTCCAACATACCCTTCATAGTAGTATCTGAATAAATTTCATAATGCATCATTCTAATCATGTTACTTTTTTATTCAAATATTATTATTTTACTATTGAATAAAGAATAAATTTGTGATCCTGGCATACAATGTCCTTTGTTACTTGACTTCCAGTGACTTTTCCAACCATACCTCATACCAGCCCCTTTCACAAACTAAGTTCTAGCTAAATTTGTCTTCTCTTATTTTCATGCCCATCCTCAAACCTTAGCTAATGCTTTCCTCTTTGTTGGAATGTACTCTCCCCATCTGCCTATTTTTATCTTTTATTTACTCTCCCTTTATCCATGTCCCAGTTCTAGTACTCCCTTCTCCAGGAATACTTCCCTGACCACTACGGTAAATGTGATTTTTTTTTCTGCTCAGATTTAGTCATTTGTCTGAATGTTTCCTTTCCATACTGACTTGTATCTCACATACTTGTATTTGTGTACATGCCCTCTGTACCTGCATTAGATAAGCTCTTTGAAGACAAGGTCTGTGCCTTATTTATATTTGTATGTCTATGGTTTAATGTAGTTCCTTGCATGTAATAGGTGCTTAATCAATGTTTGATAGATTTGAATTTATTTGTATAATTAACATCACAAAATGTAAAACTCTATATGACAATAAAAGCCCTAAATGAAAGAAGTCAAGATAAGATAAAGAAGAAAGGAGAAAGTATGAAAGTGAAAATATATTAAGAGAATAAAATACTTTTGGAAAGCCATGTTTTCAGGGGGAAAAAACTATTGACAAAGGAATTTGCTTTTTTCTGAATGAAAAGCTTGCCTATCAAGAGATATTGTTGAAAACAAAAAGAAAAACTGAAAATAAAAAACATAGTGAAAGTTGCTGGTCAATATATTTCACAAATGCCTTTTCCAGAACAGAGCCTATGAGGTCTCTATATTTGAGGACAGGAGTTAGCTATTTATGGTGAGTGGTTTGGTTCAGGGATTCCTAGTTTTATATTTGTGTATGTCTAGAGGGTATGATAAGCTCATTGAAAAATTACTGAGAATATTTGGTAAATAATTATATTACCCTATTGACATTTTCCAAAAACAATGTTTTGTTTAAATATGGGTTGGACAAATTGATAAATATTAATAAATTTATGATATTAAATTGCTATGTATTAAAGCTTTCCTTATTAAATAATCATGCATCCTTATTCTGTTTTATCTTACTCATATGCATTACAAACTCCAGAATTTCTTTCCTTTCATATTACATATGTTTCATCAGAAAGTTTGCTGAAAGCTAGGGGGTATAGTCTCTGAAAAGACTGGGAGTCATGATTTAGGTCTTCATTTACCTAGAAGCATGGGATTGAACCACATAACTCCGGTAAGCTACTTTTTAACCCTCTTATTCTAAGCATCACATTCTCCTCCGACATTTATTGCAAATGGATTTTACATTATCTTTTCTGACACTTTCACCTCACTTAAGTTTTTTCACTACTGTATACTTTAAGAGTAGAATATCATACAACATGACTGAGTTTCATTTAATATCTCTAAAGTGACTGCCAATGATGATCTTGTAAATTTAAATGACACTGTGGGGAATCTAGGAATATTGAGAACTTCCAAGTCTAGATTATGTTAAACATTATTTAGACAACTAGCCTCAAAATAAGATGCATTTAAAGCACAAGTAAGAATTTTAAAAACTTATTTTTTTCTCTTGGGAAAAAGAAAAATCAAAAGCAGTTATACTCCACCTTGGTGGATTATACCTTTTTAAAGTATTAAACATCTCCTGAGGAGCAAATCCTAAAATGTATTCTCTATTGAGTTTTTATTTGTCGGATATTTAAAGGACAAAAGCACGAGCACAATAGTAATGCATTCATTTTCTATTCATCCGACAAGTCTTTATTAGGTAACTTCTGTATGTGCAACATACTGTTCTTTCTACTTCCTCATCTCTTGCATTTGTGACCACCTTTTTACCTGTCATTCTCTCTCACCTGGATTTACTACAACGATATCCTAATTGGTCTCCCTCTTTCAAGTCCCTATCCACTTTAGTCCATCCTCAGCATTAAAGTGGTTAAAGTGGTTTTCCTTAAATGTGGACTTCATTATGTCATCCTTTGTTTCTATCACAGTGCCTGCCATAAAGTAGATGCTTAAATGCTTGTTGACTGATTTACTGAACATTCTTTCAGGACATTATGAAATGTGCATGTAAGGTCTTCCTTATGTGCATGTAAAATATGGTCTTCCTTCACATGAAACTCATAGTCTATCTTGGAGGATGACATTATGAAATAATTGTCATGCAAATTGTATGCGACTGGATGTGTAGGTCTATCAGGATAGAGAATTCCCCCTTTTAATGTAGATCAGCATCTTCTCTGCACCTAACAGTATTAGAAAGTTTTTTGGAAGTATATAGAGACTACATCACTTGTCCAGGATCACACTGTCAATATATAGTAGAGTTGAGGACTCAAACTGCTGCCTTCCTAATTTCAAGGTCCTCTCTACTATTCCATAGTGTCTTTGATAATACAAACTGGTATGTGAAAATGCAGAGAAAAAAAATAAAACCATTATTTCATCTGAGATGAGTCTGAATTCAGTTGATTCTCAGTCTTGTCAATTCTACCTGTTGAAACTGTTACATTTATCTTCACCCTCCTTTCATGACCACACCCTCACTCAGATCCTCTTCATATCTCACTCTGGCTACCGCAACAGGCTTCTAAGTAGAATGCCAGCTTCCATTTTGTTCTAGCTCCACTGAAATCCATCTACCACATTGCTACCAAAATAATTTCCTGGAAGCATATTCAACCATGTTACTTCTAACTCAAGAAATTCTCAGAGCTCCTTATTGCCTCCAGTATAAAATATGAACTCCTCAGCTTGACTGTGATTCTGCGTTGTCTTTTCTGGCCTATTGTACATTATTTCACTTCAGACACTCCATGTTCTAGCCAGAATTGCCTGCTTTTCATTCCTCAGACTCATTTATCTGCCACTTATCTCCATACTTTTAAATAGACATGAAATAAGGATGGTGTCAGAAATCCGCTCACTTTTCATTTACACCTTCCAGAAGCTCTAAGCATGCTTCAGTGTTTTCATTGGTCATTTGTCATCTCCTCTCAGCAGATTTTTCTAATTCATGAAACAATAGAAGAAGCTCTGGAATCAACAGAACCGGTATAAATCTCAACTCTGACATTTACAATTTATGCCTCTTTGGAAAGTCATTTAATGTCCCTTTGCCTCAGTTTCCTCACCTTAAATGAAGGGGCTAGACTAGACAGCTTCTAAAGTTTCTTCCAGCTCTAAATCTCTGATCTTCTTTGGTGCTAGTGCTTGCTCCCTCATATCTCTCTCTCTCTCTCTCTCTCTCTCTCTCTCTCTCTCTCTCTCTCTCTCTCTCTCTCTGTCTCTCTCTGTCTCTCTCTCTCTCTCTCTCTCTCTCTCTCTCTGTCTCTCTCTGTCTCTCTCTCTCTCTCTCTCTCTCTCTGTCTCTCTCTGTCTCTCTCTCTCTGTCTCTCTCTCTGTCTCTCTCTGTCTCTCTCTCTCTCTATATATATATATATATACACACACACACACACATACATATGTGTGTAGGTATATATGTGTGTATAGGTATATGTGTGTATGTATATATACACATATACATATGTGCATGCAGATGTATATATATGTATATATTGACGCACTCTACTGGAAAGATGTAAGTAAATAGATGATAGAAACATGTATATATATATATGTGTGTATATATGTATATATATACGTATATGTGTTTTTCACATGTTATATCCTCTCAGTGGAGTGTAACCTCCTTGAAGTCAGAGAATATTTTGTAAAAAATTATCTTTATCCCCAGAATTTAACACAGTGCCTTTAATGCAGTAAATGCATTAATACTTGTTTGTTTGATTGATAGGATTGAGTGAGGAGGCTCATTACTCCTCTGACATTTGAATTCTCAAAAAAGATTTATAAATAGAAAAAGTTTCCCCCATAATATAGAGGGTAAGCAATTAGCATTTAACTTTAAAAATGAAAACATTTCATGTAGGCAAGAATCAAATGGAATAATATTTTTTTAATAAGACAAACCCAGTAGGCGTGGTTCTTTCTTAATGAGGTTCTATGACAGAACAAAAGATCATTGTCACTTTCAGGGAACATTCAGAGAGCTGGGTGATTTTCCAAATGTGGATATTCTCACTACCTTTGTTTATGGTCACTGTATTTCAGGCAGAGCACAACTGGGGCTTTTCTTTTTTTATTAAAAAAATATAAACAAAGCCAGAGATGAGACATCACTTCTGCCAACTTTTTAATTATATTTTGATGGGTTTTTCAGAAATAACATTGTTCTGTAATCATACATCATGAACAAACAAAATTAAACCCATACCTGAGGGCCTACCAAATCACAGATGCCTTTACTGAAAGAACAAAAAGAATTAATTTGGTGAATGCTTATTTTGAAAGCAATCTTTTCTTGCTTCACTATTAAATGTCTTCCAAATTTCAAAAAGGAACATTTTCTTTACTTTCCTAAAGGAACTATCGATTCCTATAGTACTTAGAAGAAAGCTAGCAACCAGATCAGAGTGAAAGGTTTCTATTCTCCTCCTCATTGTTGGAGTTATATCCTTTCCTACTGAACTTTGAGAGAGGGAAAAATGATAATCATTTGGGAGGAGCAGGGAATGGGTTCACATAAAAACTGGACCATGATCAGATGTTAAATAATGTCAAACATGTCAATAGTTAGAGATTAACCAGTAAGTATATTTTTAATGTGATTATTAGTTTGCTGCTCTTCTTCTAGATGGTCTTTCACTTCTAAGAATTTTTGTTTTTGTTTCTCAGTTGAGATTTGACATCACAGATTCCAGTTTTTTTATTCTGCCCATTATTTTTGCTCCATGGTGAATAATCTCTGTTCTCATAATTTCCATATGTCATTAAAATAATCAGGAGCATCCTGTTGTGGTTATATGTTCTTCTCAAATTCCACATGTTCCTCTGTCTCAAGTGCTGGATTATTTTCCTTTGTTTTACAGTATTTATTTATAGATATCTGGGGTCTTTTACTAGATCTGAAGGTCATATTTCCATCTGCTGTTAATGTTTTCCACAGGAATTTCTTTGTTTATATTCTAGATCTTTGAATCTTCTTCCTGAGATCTTTGGTAATTTCAGGTTTTTTTCTCCTTATTTTCCCCTTTTGTTCACATTTTTACTCCCCGCATTTTGATGGTGATTTCTCCAGGGCTTGATGTCAAAGTGTCTCAGCCTCCTTCTGAATTAAACAATTTGTGGTTCATCAATGTAGGTCTCTGTCTCAAGTGACTTTTGGGGGTACAGGCCTCGTCATTATTCAGTAACATTACCTTCCATGTGGCATAGCTGCTGCAACTAATCACCAATTAAGGATAGTGTTTTGCTACGTATTTCAATAGCTTAGTAAGGAGATGCCTACCCATTAATGCCAGTATTAGGAACTGATTGACAGTAAATATAAAAGAGTAACCAGGTCCTCTAACTTATTATTTCTGATTAAATCTGTCCTATCCCCACAGAATGTACCACTCGGCTGTGGGAAAACAAATAGAGGCAGAACCAAACACTCAGATTGAGATTACACAGGAGATGGAGGTTTGGGGCCAGAGCTAAATAGATAAAAATTCTGTACAAGCACATATAAATAAAGGTATGATGTGTAAATAAATTACTAAAAGTTGGATTTGCAGGATCCGACCTAGTATAACAGATAGACTGCTAGACTTAGAATCAGGAATAACTGCGTTCACGCCCTGTCTCCAACAATTACTAGCTGTGTCATCATTGACAAGACACTTAATGTCTCTGAACCTTTAGAGGTTATTGGGAGACTCAAAAAATATATTACATAGACAATATCATAAACTTAAAAGTAGAAGGAAAAAGAATGGGATCAAGATGATGGAATACATGCAGCAACCTAGTTGGACTCTAATTCCCTCAAACAACTCTAAAGTACCTCTTTAGATAAAGTTTTGAAGCAACAGAGGCAACAAAAGGTCAGAGTCAGACTTTTTTTCCAGTCTATGACAAGAAAGGTCTGTGACACTGGGGTAGGAGTGACTCAGAGCTCAGTAACAGCACCAGAAATAAGCTTTAGAGGTAGCTGTGACAATGGCAGCAGCAGTAGCCATTTTGGGAGCTCTCACCCAAGAGATAGTAAGAGGGTTAGACAACTAGTCAGAAAGATTACAAGGAACCCTTGGCTTGCACTGGATGCCACGTGTGCTGACTGGCATCTCTATTGCCCATATACAGTTCTGGATCAGAGTTCCATGGTAGAGAGGAGCATTTATGGTCAGTCACAAGGTAGAACGGGTCCTGGTTTCAATGAAAA